>NW_025335701.1:12697813-13014872 GCF_004798865.1 Varanus komodoensis | reverse complement strand
CGCTGAGAAAGCCCTCCTCCGAGTAGCCACCCTCCTAATTTCTCTCACGGAGGGCTCCCGGAGAAGGGCCTCTCCTGCCGATCTCAGGGGGCGACTGGGCATATATGGATGCAAGCGCTCCTTCAGGTAACCAGGACCCAAGCCGTTTAGGGCTTTATAGGTCATTACCAACACCTTGAATTGGGCCCGGACTTCAATTTACTTCCATTCAATTCAATGGAACAGGTCAAATGATGCCTTTGGAAATCAGTTTGCCAAGGTGACTATTCTTGCATCTTCATTTGTTGCAGGAGAAAATTTTGACCAGAGCCCCATAAGAAGAACATTCAAGTCAAAAGTCTTGGCTCACTATCCCCAGAACATAGAGTGGAGCCCCTTCGATCAAGATGCCGTCAATATGGTACGTAAAGATGATGCCTCTTCAGCCTTCTGCCTCTCCTCCAACATAAAGTGTGGACGTAGAAGAAAGTGGGGAAAAGTAGAAATTTGGAATTCTGTGTAGAGGTTGTTTGTGGTCATTCATTAGCCTCCTTCTGCTAGCATGGCCAATGAGAGTGATGGGTGTTATAGCTGAAAACATATGGAAGATAATCAGGCTGGGGTAGGTTGTTGTATATTAACTTGCAGACTAATCCTAACAATACTTTATTTGGGAGTATAACCCAATAAGCTTACTTTGCAAGCAAGCTTGCATAGGAGTGTTCCATATATTTTAAGCAGAAGAGGTTTGGATTTTTTTTTTTTTTTTGCCATCCATTGCTTTCAGGAAAAAGTAAAATAACTTTTAATGATTGTTGCTGATATTCTGAGTTTTCTTCTTGATCTAAAAACTTCAAAAAGTGTTCCTCTGAAAGAAACACCGTTGTCAGTTCACTTCCTGGCCTAATATAGCTCTCCTTGCTTGCCTATCTTGACCACTCTCTCCTCAAGCCTTCATGTCCTAGTCTCTCCCCTTTATTCATCTGATGTTCCTCAAAACACTTACCACCTTCTTTCCTAGGTGCTTATATTACTGCTTCTTCCCAAGGCACTGTTTCTTGACCTGACTCTTGGAACAGCTCCGTCAGTAGCAAGCAAAATTACTTCTGCAAACTTCTTTTCCATGAGATGAGAACATCTTGGCCCATCCCTGTCAGAAGGTTCATCACTTAAAAGCAAACAAAGCTTAGTTCATTGCAATATAGTTCAACATGGTAGTTAAAATACTCAGTGATGTACTTTGCAGGTTCCCTGTATGTCAGCTAGACATGCCTGCATAGCCCTTTCTTTTCCTCCTGTTCCCCAAATCTTGTTCATTGCAAAATGGTATCTTTTTAAGGACTAGCAAACCAGGATGGGAATTAAAGCCTCACTTAAGGGAATATTTTCCTCCTACCAGTAACCAGAGGTAGGGGCTGGCCTTTGCTGCTCTTTTTCTTTCTGTATAGTTTTGTCATCGCCTTGGATTTTGGTCTGCTATTTATATAAAAAGCAATAGACAATCTTCCTTGCAAGGAAATGCACACAGCTTTTGGGAGGTTAACCACAGGCAGGTTCTGTTGTGGCTCGAGGCTAAATGACGTGCAAATGGCTTCTGAAAGAGCCAGTTCTCAGAAGAAGGAAGGTGCTGCTGCTCCCAGTTCTTCTTATTGAGCCACACCGGATTACATCCAGCTAAGAGCCACTTTCCACCCTGCTGTCTGGCCATGGAGGATGTCCCAGCAACTCACTGGCATCCCTGTGGAGAGATGCAGGTGTTGCATGCAGCTTCTGTTAATCATTTGTACTGGCAGGTATTTTCCCCCTAGGAAATAAGAGTGAACAAGTCGCTTTTATATTACACTGAAGATCTGGCAGAGCATTCGCATAGATTTTAATTAAGACCTTTGAGGACGGGCAGTGCTATGAGAAACTAAGGTCAGCAAATCTTGCTCTTAGAAGTGTTGTAATTCTCTGTGCTCTCCAATCCACTCCCTAAGCCAGTATATTTTTGACTGGAGAAGAAGCTGTTGAATCATCAAATGTATGTTATTCCTGCCTTGCAACAGCTCATGTATAAGATGCACAACTTTCCATGTATTCCTTTTTCCTTGCCCTCCTGGAATGGGGGAGGGGGGTGATGGGGATCAGATTCTCAGGTTTGTCACATGTTGGGGTGCAGCCCTGCACTGGATGCTTGGAAGAAACATTTTTGTCGTACAAGTGGAACCTGCAATGAAATATTGTAACATGAAGTGCTCCGGCCACTCCCTTTTCCATCCCACAACAGCCACTGTGCCATGCCCACTGAGTTTTGGGCATTGCTATTTTGGCATATTTTGGGCCTTAGGTTTTTCCTCCCAGATATTCTATGTACTTCTGGAAACTCAGGTGTTCCTCCAAGCTTACCAATATTTCCTGCTTGTGTTGACTGGAATACAAAAGGACCAGTACCCAGAAAATTGAGCTTCCTGGTGTTATATACAGGTACAGAGGCAAGGAAGCTGGGCAGCAAATTTGGCCCTCTGTGCCTCTTAATCCAGAGCCCCAGAGTTCCCCAGAAGGCCATGCTCCTTTCCCCACAAACACTAGTCTCTTTGGTGGTTTCCCAGCTTTTCTGCAGTGTCTCCCCCTGCTCCCAGTCTAACAAACTGGGAAGTTGCTTCTTATGCTCAGTTACTGGTAGTAACAGCTTTGAGCTAAAATATGGTGCCATATTTTGCATTTTGTCCCACCCTGTTTGGCTGTGCCAGAATGTGGCTCCCAAGAGTTTCAGCAAAATGAAATTTTGGCCCTCAGGCTCTCTCTGTTCATGGGTCTAGGAATACTAGAAACCCACTTCTCCAAGTGTAAGGGGCTTTTCCACACTTGCAGATGATCTAAGGCCTATTTTAGAAAATTGAACCAAAGAAATACAGTGACATACTCTATTTTGCTTATTTTCAACCCAAGAGACAATGTATGAGTTACCTTGAAACTGAGATTATATAGCCATCTTGAACTTTAGGGAAAGCAAGTTAAAAATAAAATAAGCTATCTACAGAAACCCCCTCTTAAGGAGTCCATCATTTCTCCTGTTGCTTGATGAGTATATTGCAAATGGCAGATCCGAATTTGAGCTCATTCTTCCCTCTTTTTTTAATGAATAGCTGGAAATAATCACACAGAACAGAAATGTAAATATAGATTAATGGATATACAGTGCTGATTGCTGAAAATACCTATACTTTCATTACCAAATTTAATAAGTTATTTCTAAGTTGTATATAATTGATACTGGGAATATTTTGGTAACGTTCTATTTTTATTGACTGTAGTTGGCCTGAACCATTCAGCTTTAGGATGCTGAACTATAGCTCTCTCCTGTTAAGTTGTAACTCCTGTTAAAAATTGTGTAATGCCCATTTCTTGCTAAGAAAACAGCTTTGTTTTATTTTGTTGTTAGCTTCTCTATTGAGATATTCACATCTAATGCATGAGGCTGAAAATGAATTTATGAACAGTGGCAAAAAGCCATTGCAACATAATTGTGCAAAATCATTCTGTTGGCTTGATAAAAATCCAAATTAAGGCAATGTTCTTTTCAGACTGAAGCCTGGAATCTCATTTTTAAGAGTGCAGATTTTAATTAAATGGTTTAATAAGATGGCTTCTCCTGCTTCTTTCCTTGTTTCTTATTAATAATCATGATAAACACAGTCAGCCCAGAGGCTTCTTCTTTGAACCAAATAGGAAACGCTCAAGTTATGTATTCCTAAGACATTTTTTGGAGTGTACACAAGATATGTCCTGATGGACTATGCTAGCGAATTGGTGATCTACTGATGTGTGTCCCTGTGTTTCCCCCTTCTTCTCCCCACAGTTATGTATGCCCAAAGGGCTCTCTTTCAGGACTCAGACTGATAACAGAGACCCTCAGTTCCACTCCTTCATTATTACCCGGGAAGATGGTTCCCGCACGTACGGGTTTGTCCTCACCTTTTATGAGGAGGTCACAAGCAAGCAGATTTGCACGGCCATGCAAACGCTTTATCAAATGCACAACGCAGAGCAATGCAGCAGCGTCTGCGCCTCGTCATCATGCAGCATGGACTCCCTGGCCAGCAGCCTCGACGAAGGGGACTCCACATCGCTGGCTAAGATGCAGCGCTGCAACTCGTACGACATCAGCCGGGACACGCTCTACGTCTCGAAGTGCATTTGCCTCATCGCTCCCCTGCCCTTCATGCAAGCCTGCAAGAAATTCCTCATCCAGCTTTACAAGGCTGTCACTTCTCAGCAACCCCCACCTTTACCCCTGGAGAGCTACATCCATAATGTTCTTTATGAAGTGCCCCTTCCACCACCAGGGAGGTCACTGAAATTCTACGGGGTGTACGAGCCCATAGTTTGCCAGAGGCCGGGTCCCAGTGAACTTCCTCTCTCTGACTATGCGCTCCGGGAGGCCTTCGAACTGCTGGGCTTGGAAAACCTCATCCAGGTTTTTACATGTGTCCTCCTAGAAATGCAGATCCTTCTTTATTCACAAGGTATGTAGACCTCTTCCAATCTGATCAGGCTGTTGACTCTTCCCTGTCCTAACAAAATATTTTGTACTTCCCCAAATAATAATGCTTAGATGGCTTGGTTACAGGCCCATAAACACAGAAGTCTTAGGCTGGCTGTTGAGGTCTGTATAGGATTTTGAAAAATGCATCTCCTGTTTTACTTACCATTATTTATTTAGTGATAGCTAGTGATCAAAGTGGCTCCCTTCATGTGTAACCTGGTTTTTCCATAACATAATTGAAAACCTAGTAATACTACTTATCTCCAAAATAGTACGATATTGAGAAGAGAGGGAGATGGTGAAGGTAAGTACAGAAGCGCAAAGCAGAGAGAAGTTAGTCTGTTTTTCATGTGTAAACTGTTATGCAGACCATTTGGGCCAACAACTGGTTGATAAGTACAAGTAACAGTGTATGAACACACTGTATATGCAAACTGTAATGAAACTATTCTCAAGAGTATTCTTCCTTGTTTTTAATAATATTTTAATCCCGATACAGCTTGCAAACACAAGATCTTTTTCAAAGGCCTGTTCTGAAATCAAGAGGAGTCCTTTTGGAACTAACCCTCTTTATTGTAACAAGCTGGAGGATCTTTATTTTGATGCAAATTTAGTTTAAAGCACAACTGAAAGACAGGCCATTTGGACTGAAGGTAGCATCTGCCTTCCTGGAAAATAGTAACCTTCAGGAATACAATAAAATCCCAGAAAAAGCTTTATTTATATTTTAGGTAATAATCCTCATGGCATTACCCACCAATATTTTTCTAGCACTTTTTAAATAGCTTCCTAGAATCTTCTGCTTTTTTGAAAGCAGTCCTCTCAGCAGCTAAACTGGCTTCTATATGTGAAATTTTGTGATGCCCCTGGAAGATTTAAGCTATTTTAAATACCCCATTTTCATTATATCTCCGAAGAGTGTAATGAATTTGAAGGAATGGCAGGAAGTAGTGTTCCTACAGTTGCAAAATAATCCTATTCTGAGCTGTTAATGCAACTCGCTGAGGATCAGGATAATGCCACTGGCACAAAATTGGTACTGGAGAGGGAGTGAATTAAATTGTTGGCTCTGCAGAAAGTAGGAAATCAGTTTTGGATGTGGGCTTGCGAGCAATTGAAACAAGAATCTGGATCTTCCTAGCAGGCTGTTGAAATCGTTTTCAGTTCGTGAGCATTTTTACATGGACTCCCATTTCTTTATTTAAAAGATGTATGCAGTACCCTTCATCAGATCTTTCAAGGCAAAAAAGGCAATTCTTTTAAAAAGTTGAAACATAAATGCCATCAACTTGTTTAAAAGAAGGAAAAACCTTAAAATATCTGTTTGATGATGAAATAAATACAGAATTGATGCAGGATGAATTAAATCTCTCCAAAATTTTTACCACCCCAGAAGCCGAGGCATGCTTTCATTAACTTTGGTCCTTAGACAACAGACATAGATCATGAGGAGTGGGAGCCTGGATTTCCACTGGAAAAAAAGAAAGTGAGCAGTTCCTGGTGTCCCCAGATTCTTGCATCTTTTTTAAAAAGCAGGGATGCTGTGGAACCAAAGCACTGGATTGCCTTCTGTGCCTGCGCTTCTGGTCAATTGGGAATGTGCTGGGGAATGCCTTACTCCACATGTGCTGCTAATTGATGGTTCCCTACAACACCAATAGCATCTCATTTTCCTGTCCATGCCTGTGGGTGTCATTTCTGTAGTCAGCTGCTGGGGTTTGTTCCCTCCTGTAATATAACATGTTCGAAAGCTTAGGAAAGGAGCTGGTGTGCAAGTCCACTTTGGACCTGGAGTACAAATCCACTGCTTCTAATTGTGATCCACAACGGATGTTTCTAGAAAAGCCAGCTATTGCCACAAGACTGAAATTAGATCTGTGTGTATAAGAGAGAACGAATTACCATCCTGTCCAGTGGCAGTGGAGAAAATTAAGACTCTGGTTTCATTATTAATGCTCATGCGTCTCAAAAGGCTGAGATAATCAAATTGCTTTTTCACTATCCCCTTGCTAAAAACATGTTCTTTCCTCCATCTTTTACCCTGCTTGGGAAAGCTTTGTTTGTGTCTATAGCAAGACACAGCTGGCCTGTTAGTGCCCCCACTTCTTGCCATGCAGGTTTCTTAATTCCTGCATTAATGCTGATCAGACCATTTTTCCTGTGCTAAAAAAGTGCTGGTAACATGCTCAGATGCAGATAAGGCATAAAAATGGTACTTGAGAGGCAGCGGTTTTTAGTTTTCTCATTAACACTTTTCCAGCAGAGAGGTAATGGGAAACACAGCTAGTGGCATTCAGTATAAAAATATGTGATGGATTTCAAATAGATTTGACCTGTATTTTCCAAGCTGATACTTTAGGGGCAATTCTAAGATAGCTTCCTTTTAAAATCAAATGCTGAAAACATCTTTATAGTTTTGTATGCTTTGGGACTGCAATGGTTGAGAGATTGACTCTTCTATGAAATAATTTTGCTGCGTATTCTAATTATTTATTTGAACCAGAGGCAAATGCCTGATTTGTTGCAGGGGAAGTCACAGGACTTGTCCGTGTTAGTCAAGCTTAAGTGCTGTGTGTATAGATGTGTTCTGACTTAACTAACAAAAGATGACTTTTTGGCATCTACAAATATTAATAACTGTTAAGGCTAATAAACTTCCTGCTGTTTGCAAGTATCTCCAAATTACCACTTTCAGTCCAATAGAATATGTGATTGTATGTGTGTCTTATGTTTAAAGTCCACACGTTTAAAAGCATGGAACTTTGTCCTCTTCTGGAATTGTTTGCATTCATTGTATTAAATAAATAAATCGGTGACCAAATTCAACTGCCTTTGTTGGAATAGGAATGGACAGCACTGGAAGAAATACTTAAATTGGTTATTGTGTAAGCATGATATTTGGGTTAGAAGCAAACAGAAGATACCCTATCAGCATTTTATTCTTGTATCTGCGAACTTGAGTGGAGGACTGGCATGGAAACTTGTTAAAAATAGGTCCAGGGCATACTTTACATTGATGTAGCTAATTCTCATTCTGTTTTGAGGTGGATTTGCAGGTGGGTTTAGAATCTGCACTTTGCTAATGCACGAGCCGAAAAGTCACCCTAATGAGCAATTCTGAGCAAAAAAGGACATGACAGCACTTCTTTTTCTCTGTTTTTCCTTTCTCATCCCCTCTGCATATCGCTGTTCTTCTGGCAATTCAGCAATTCAGTTGAATTGAATTGGCAGTGGAACCATTCAAACAGGGCAGTACCTAACTCTCCTTTGCTCTTTTCTGAGTATTCCTGGTGTTTATCTAAAATTCACTTTTTAATTTTGTATCATAGCTGGATATGCCTAGTTAAAATTTCATGGCTTGCTTTCTACCATAGTTCTGGAGTTAATATTTTAATCCATTTTGAACAGAAAGGGTACATTAAATCATGCCAATGAATGACTCTATAAAGCATCTCCTGTGGGTTTATGAATTGCTTTGCTGTTGCCATCTGTGTGATGTTGAATTGCTTGTGGGTTTTCAACAGTATCTTTTAAATGTCATTCTGTCTTGACTTTCTCTACCCAGACTATCAGCGCCTGATGACTGTTGCGGAGGGGATCACCACACTGCTGTTCCCGTTTCAGTGGCAACATGTGTATGTCCCCATCCTCCCAGCCTCTCTCTTGCATTTTCTGGATGCCCCTGTTCCTTATTTGATGGGTCTGCAGTCCAAGGAGGGAACAGATCGTTCCAAACTGGAACTTCCCCAAGAGGTGAATGCTGCATGCAGCTGATCCTTAGCGCGGTTTGCAGGGCAGAATTTTGACTCCCTGAGTTCTTTATTTGTTTTCACTTGCTGCAAGCTAAACATTTAAGTTGCATGTGGGCGGGTGGCTTTTGTATGAATTTGGAGCCTTCAAGCCCATTGGGTTCGATGTTTAAATATAAAGTAGCTCTGCAGAGGAACCAGCTGAGTGTTCTGATCTGTTACTGTGAAGAACAAAGCATCAGCGTTTATGTGCAGCAGGCTTGGGCCACAAATCCTAAGAGCTGGGGTTTGTTGAGTTGACATTTCCATCTCCATCTTCTTACTCTCTCTCCACAATATCCGACACTGAGAATGACCCTCAAGTGTTCCTGTACATTCCCCTACTTTCTCCCCTATTATTTTGTATCAGTTAAAGGTGAAGAGCTGAACAGGAAGGTCTTGCATTTGTTTGAATGAGGGATTTCTTTGAGGAAGAAGAAGGGGATAAAACTCTCTGCAGAAGTGAAAGGAACCCAACCTCCAGTGCTCTCCCCAACCTCCAGTGCTGGCTTAAGGTTTTTGAAGGCCCTTGGGCAAGAAACACCCCCTGGGCCCCCTTCCCTCTGTGAGTCTGTCTTCTTACCACTATGGTCCCTAGCTGCCATTGCTCCTCAACTGTTTCCTGACATTGCTACCATTTGCTTGCTTGCCAAGGTAGGAAGGAGGTGGGACCATTTACTGCTGCTGCTGCTTATCATCACCACTGTAGTGTGAGCCAGAGGAAAAGGCAGGTGAAGAAGCAGGTGCAAAGGTGAGGAGGAAAGGCTGCTCCAGGGAGCTCTTGGCAGTGGGCCACACCTAGGCAGGTGCCCAGCTAATGCCTGCCATTGTTGCTAACCCTGCCCACATCCACTGAATTCTGGGGTGAATCATTTTTGGGTTTGAGATATTTGCATGCATAAATCTAATGAGGAGAGTCCAGAAATGAATTATTTTTTATCCTACTTTCAAGATTAACTCATAGCTGCTAACATGGCGAGACACTCCTCAGGAGAAAGGCTGTCAGAACGGCAGTATACAGTGTTTTTGCCCATATGTAGCACAGCAGTTAGAGTGTCAGAGTCATACCGGGAAACTCGGGTTCTAATTCCCATTTGGACCATGAAGCTCACTCGGGTGACTGTCACCTTTTCTCAGCCTAACCAACCTCATAGGATAGCTGGGAAGATAAAAAGGGAGGGAACAGCCTTTAAGCTGCTTTGAGGAAAATCAGGATATAATCGTAATAACATCTGTATATACGTAGCATTGGCCTTGCACTCAGCAAATTAATTTAGCAAATTTCCATTCAGCAAATTCAGCCTTGCATTCATGGTAACATTTCTGACTTTGATCTCAAAAAGGGACTTTGAGTAGCTAGTGTTTTTCTTAATCAGCAGAGCCAGAAGTTCTCTTACTGTCTTTCTACGGGTAGGAAACTGGCTTGTTTCAACTAACCACAGTTAAGATGAACCACAACTTCAGCTATCGGACACGAGCTGAGTTAATCAAAAGCAGAAATACCCATTTGCCAACTCTGACTGTCATCTATATGGGAAGGGGCAGGAGGAGTGCATGAGCCTGGAGAGAGGTGGACTTGTTCACCTTTCACTAAACCATAGTTTACTGTGATATCCAAACAAATCCAGGGATACCCTCGGGAATTTGTTGCTAAGATGCACTTCTCATTGTTGTTTTGGAAGCATGTATATGACTATTGACATCCGCTCCCCAACATTACTATAAAATTCTTTTACTAGTGTAAGGATATTTTACTTAATACAATTTGTAACCAAAAAAGCCTCCCAGAACAACTTGTAAAACAAGAATGAGTCACCATTGCTCATAGGCTTAGGATATAAAAGGCATCTCAGAAAAAGGAAAGGAGATTGTGAGGGAAAAAGAGAAAAAATGTGCGTGCGTGCACAGAAACACTAGTAATAGCAGTATATTGGTGACATTTGTTTATGCCTCTGAGGTCTTCACAGTATTTTTTTTAAATTTTATTTATTTATTTAGACAACTTATATGCACAGAATTGACTGTCTGAACATGTTATGTTCCCAGGACTGGGTATGTACAACAAGCTGAATTCCATGTAGTACATTCCTGTAACCCAGGGAGTTGATAGGCTTACACCAGGCAAGCAAAGCAAACTGCTCTGTTTTCTCAATGGAAACTGAAGTTTCCTGTGAAATTTTAATACCAACTCAGTTCCTCTTGGGTTTTTTTTTAATGATCCCCTTCTCCCTTTTTCAGTATTAGTGTAATCTACCAAACCCTGTACAACAGTTCATGGAACAAATCATATTTTAAATCCAGTCTTTGATTCCACGGTAGGATAAAGTGTTGGTGAATTGTTATTCTTTTTCATACGGCTGTATAAGAACAGTGCATTTTACTTTCTAATGTTATGACAGTGTGAAAAACACAATTTCATGAAAACTGATGCATTTGGGTGTTGAAGCTATGTTCCAAGCATAGCTCGTATTTCCTGCACTTAACCATTAGTCGCAGGCCTCCTGTTTTCACACCACAAACAGGGTTTCAGAAGAAAAAGTTTTTGCTGAATTGATGGTCATGGCAAACCAGATTAAATAAATGCAGTTGTCAGAGTTGACAGTGTTGCTGGGAGGGTATCACATGCAACTTAATGCTCTCCCTTGGCTGTAAATGGTGTCTAATTTTTACAAGCTTGCAATTATTAATTTGGTTCATGCTGCTTCTACATTTACTAAGAAATGCCTCAGCAACTAACAGAGAAGGGGAAGAGGCTGGTGAATGAAGTTAATGGTGGGTGTGTTGAAACGGGGCTTTTGGTCGTTTGGTATGTGAGTGCTGCTGAGGTATGGCTCATTTCTGTGTTGCTTTACTGTTCAGGCCACATTTCAAGCACTTGAGGCTGAATATATGTAAACCATTTGTGCACTTGAGGTAAAATTCCAATAATGGGCCATCATGCATTCTTAACGTTGATCGTGGACATTATCCTTATCCTGGGGTGTTTTAGAAAGTGGGAATCTTGGAGGACATTCCGGGTGCAGATTTCATTTTATGTTTTTAAACAGTTATGTAGCGCCTGCTATTTTAAAAGCCTTAGAAATGAAATACTGGCAGATAAGAGGATAGTCTCCTTGAGTTGAAGGCGTAAAAAGAAGTACAGTTCTGCCAACTATTTAAGTGTTGTATGTGGAAACGGATTTCTTCTGAGCAATATCTTCTCTTCCATAGCATATGCTAGTGGGAATTGCATTCTACATACAGCATGTCAAAAGTAACCTTGGAATGCTTCATTTGCAGGCCTTCCCTGCTTAATATCTTGTTTAAAAATATTTCTCAACATATAAGCAAGCTAATTAAAGTAATTTGGGGGTGGGGGTGTTAGTGCAGATTCCAGTCTTTTTTCTTCCCGTTAGAAGCACATTGGAAGTGGACTTCTTCCCCATGCCCTGGAGGAAACAGCAGAGCCACTGGTACCAATTAAACATCAGTTCAAAGACTAACAAGAATGAGTTGCCATTGCCCTTGTGAATATCTAGGTCTCCTGTTATGCTACTTTGTCATGCTTGGTACATCTGAGGCCTCTGTTCCCGCAGGGGAAATAAACTGGTCTCAGCACTCAATTCATCCAGCACAGCAAATTCATGAGCAGTGAATCCCAGATACAAGTGGAGCTGGGGGGCAGGGTGAAGAGGAGGAATTTAATCTTTTCCAAGGCACCACTTTATTGCTGAGGCTTTGCTAGTTTATATAAAAGTTCTTTTACTTTTTGCTTACTAACTTTCTAAGAGAGATCATTCTCCAACTGTGTCATTCCATCAATGCAAGTGTCATTGCACCAGCAGAAACGAGATTCTGATCTTATTCACAAAGGGAGAATCCAACTGACATGTTTGTTGACGTTTGCTTGTGAAAGAGAAATCGCTGTATGTGTTTTTAAATGTAACAGTTAGCACTGCCTTTATTGAAAGGCAGGTGCCGAAGGTGGCAAAATTTGGGCTTTCTATTAGATGGGAGCAAATGAATTCTTGGTGGAATATTTATTCAATTCCAATATAAGAAATCCAACGGATTACTTTATGGGAGGGATGTTCAGACTGGTCTGTGGAACCGAAGTGTCATTATTTCTTGTCTTCCTCATGTTTCAGTCTGACAACACCACACCGGCTCTTGGCACTAAACTTTCCCACATAATTTGAAATTGTTTGATTCTCAGTGACTTCCTGGTTTATTCCTTGGTGTCTTCACCATGACATTTCAGCAGCAGATTGTGGCTGACTCTTTCATCTAAATCAGAATTTGAGTCCAGAGCCTTTGAAGGTTCTTTCATAGGCCAAGTGGTCCAATTGCTATAACACTCATGCTAGGAAATGATACTAACATTGTCCAAGCGCTGGTTTATGATAGTGTAACATCTGTGGCCCTAGTGCCATGAGACTTTTGGAACCTTTCCATTGTTTGAATGGTAAAATTCTGATCATTCAAAGCACTAAAATAATTACCCACCACTATGTAATATCAGCTCTCTTTGCAAAGTATAGTTAAAGATGTGAAAGCAAATGCGACGTCTCGTACCATTTGGTAATCTGATCATATATTTCATGTTACCGCTGTGTTTTCACAGGTTCATAGATCAGCATTGAAAGGTATTCCCAAATAGATTTTTTCTGGCGGTTTGTGTATGGATGGTTTTTGCATCTTGATGGCGACCCAAACTGTGCATACTATTCTTTGTCTCGGAACAATCCTGCTAAGTAGGCTTAAACTCAAACAGCAACTTGTTTGAAAGTACTATCTGTGTTAATTTCACTGGCCCAGTGAGAGATTTGAACCTAGGCTCTTGAATATGTGAATTGTATTCATTTGTGCTGTACAGGTGTAGGGATGTGGATAGCATCTTTATATATTTGACTATTTTTTTTTCCCCAGGCGAACCTCTGCTTTGTGGATATCGATAACCACTATATAGAGTTACCAGAGGAGCTTCCTCAGTTTCCCAACAAGCTGGATTTCATCCAAGAAATCTCTGAGGTTCTCCTGCAGTTTGGGATTCCCCTTGAAGGTGCCCTCCATTGCAATGAGAGCACCACTAAACTGAAGAACCTTGTCCTCAGTGACTTGGCCAATGATAAAAAGAATGGCAACATCCCCAGCAATACCATCCACATGTATGAGCTGCTTAAAGGCAATGAAACCATTGCTCGCCTCCACGCTTTGGCAAAGAGGACTGGGGTTGCAGTGGATAAAATGAGCATCACTGCTCCTCTGGCAGAAAAAGAAAGAGACATTAAACTCCAGTGTGAAGATGTGGAGCTGAAGGACTATAAGCTAAATGTGCAACTCCGGGAGGTGTTTGCCAACCGCTTCACACAGATGTTTTCTGATTATGAGGCTTTTGTCATTCAAGCAGCGCCGGACAGGGAATCATGGCTGACAAACAGGGAGCAGATGCAAAATTTTGACAAGGTAAATGCAGCCAAGTCATTGCCTTCTGAATGAATTTAATTGCTTTGCTTTTTGCTCAGCGGTAGACCATGTGTGCATTGCACACATAAGGAGCCAGCTCCAGTCCTTGTCATCACTAGTTCAAAAGATCCCAAGCAGAAGTCTGGCAAAGTAATTTGCCTAAAAAATTTGTTCAGAATGATGCTATTCATCCATAGAGCAGAGGTCAGCAAGCTTTTCAGCTCACTGAGCATACGTATAGTTTTGGGAGAGTGTCATTTTCTTCTAAAGTAGTTAGAAGGTTTAGAAAATGGCTTCCATAGGGGGCTTGGCTGCACACAAAATACTCATTTCCCAGAAGATAAGCTGGTAAAGATGGTACTGGAGGCAACACATGTTTTGCAGTATTTCAGTTTCCCAGTTTGAAATAAATAAATGGTCTTAAGAAATTGAGGGCAAACCAGGAATGGCAGGGGACCCAGTGGCACCAAGAGAGTCATCTGGGCACTTAGTAATGCCCATGGGAATTAAGTTGGAGACTCCAACAGTAGATAATACTGGGCTGATTGGACTGTGTACAAGCCAACTTCACGCATACAGTTCCCCCTTCTGGGGTTTGCTTAGCAAGCATAAGCAGGGATAATTTAGATCAACCCTGGTTTTGTCTAGGTCCTGTCAGTTGAATGAAAGGGTTCTCACCTGAAAATAGATCCACTACAAGTTGGGCTAGAGGAGGAACAGTAGAGGAGATGGTTAAAAAAAACCCCATGTCCATAAGCTTCTTACTCAACTTAGTCTAAACCAAAGTTGACATCATGGATTTCCCTCCCTTTTGAAATGTTGAATTGGTATTATGTTGCTCTTTCTGGTAGGCCTTTTGGGAAATGTATTAATTTCTGTGGGAAAATGCCAGTATTACCAGCAAAGGTATAATTCCTTGTGATGAGGTCAAGGTTGTCCTTTCCTTAGTTGAAGTATTTGGTCCTGGGTATCTGCCCCATACAGGGATGTCCACCAACCAGTGATGTTGAGCTGAGTGAAAAAGTAGCCAGTGGGGCACACAGAGCAGTCCTTGGCCACCACTGGGGTGAAACTCACTCATTCTGCCAATCGGCTGTACAATCTACAGGACTGCAGTTTACATAGGAAGGATCATATATGGGGAGGGTTATCTCCGTGTGCCTTCTTCTCCAACAAAAATCATGCTCTGCACACAGCTGAGTGCTAGCCTATGGTGAGCAGAATTTACGTGGGGAGGATGCGGCACCAGGATGGCTCTCCTTACATGCAGTCTTTCTTATTTAATGATCATGCCTGGTCCTCCTGCCAGCTGGACCAGGCAAAGGCAGTGGGAAAGGCATAGTAGAATCTCAGTGCACAGGGAGGGGAGATACAAACCTCTGAACCCCAGCTGCTGAGATGGAAGAAAAGAATGCACATGTGCCTGTCTCGATCTGGCGGTATATCCATTGCTCTGTTGGACCTTGTGTATATCCTTTAAAAAAAAGTTTCATTGCTATTTTCTACTAACTAACAAAACTAACAGGAAAAAAAACTAAAAAAATCCTCAATCATCAAAAACATCAGACCTACTGGGTCAGCCCCCCAAACTTTTTCTTTTTATGGTAATCCATAAGCATATTCAAGTCTATGCATAGTCCCGTTTCTCTAGCTAATAGTAAAAGGAATTCCAAGTTTGATAGAAGTCTGTATCTTCTTTCTCCTTCAGAGACAAAGTCAGTCTGTCCATTGACCTTGTGTATATCCTATGAACATATTGCTATGATAGAACTGGCCAGTTAATGGAACAGGGACGTAAGTATACTGTACAATATAACTTTTTTTTTGGTTTGGTTTGGTTCCCCCCACTCCAGGCTTCATTTCTCTCTGACCAACCTGAGCCTTACCTCCCATTCCTCTCACACTTCATTGAAACCCAGATGTTTGCAACATTCATCGACAATAAAATTATGTCTCAGTGGGAAGAAAAGGATCCATTTCTACGAGTATTTGACTCCCGAATTGAGAAGATAAGGCTTTATAATGTCAGAGCTCCTGCATTAAGAACATCTACTTATCAGAAGTGCAACACATTGAAAGAAGCAGGTATTGGTGGATCTGCCCCTTTCCAATGTTAAAGTACTAAAAAACAGCATAAAAGTAAGTCTTGCAGCTGCTTGGAAGTTGGTTTTTCCCCCTCTGAATGAAGTTGTGTGATATTAATTTCAACTGTCTCTTGCCTTTGAGTGAAGTCAGTGACCCACAACTGTATTATTTTGATACAGTAAAAAATAAAAGCAGTTCAAAACGATCTGAAGACATATAAACCATTAAAATAGTGTGTGTTAAATCTGGAACTCTCAAAATCAGTGCTAAATTACTAACTTACTAGCTTAACTCAAAATCTTCTGAACTGAAAAGTTTTTTCCCCCAGTTTCAAAGGATAAAAATGAACAACCCTAGAGACCTTTCCTTGTATGTTGCTCAGAACAGTTGTTGCTCTGACAAAGCCCTACTTCAGGTGCCAACTGCACTCCAGATGAGCTGGTTTTCACTTAACAGGGGCATTTGGTGGCAAATTGTGGTCTAATTAGCCTTGGATTCATGAGTTATGAATTATAATTATAACCAGGAAGAATTATAACAAGGGAAGACCAGTCTCAACGGTTAGCATCTAACTTCCTGCATCTTCCGCCCATTTGTCTTTCTTAGTAAATTGCATACTTTGCCTGTCCCTTCAGCCATTCTGGGCACTTTGTCACAGAGATGGTTTCCTGCCTCCAAACCAGAACATTGGTCCATCTGGCCCAGAACTGTTAACTGGGACCAGTAGTGGCTCTTCAGGATCTCAGGCAAGAGTTCTTCCTAAACCTATCTGAAAATGCCTGGAAACGTTTGCATAAAAAGCTTTTGTTCTGTCGCTGAGCTAATGTTCTTAAGAACTTTCCAGTCCTTAGCCAGATAGAAAGGAAGTGAAACATTTGCGGGGTTCCCTCCCTACCCACTGGCAGAATGGGTGTGAATATTCTTTTGAAATTCCAGTCTGGAGTTTTTGTGAACATTCTGTGATAGCACAGCAGCTCAGCCAGTGTGTATGACAGGGGAGACATCATAACTATTTGCATTTGGACATGAGATTATGGACATTCTTCATAATCTCTGTGTAGTCCTACATAGCAAAGATGCACCAATAGCCTACAGCCTGGAAGTTTCTGCTCTTTCCTCTGGGTTTTCAAGGCTTCCCCAAAGTGTACTCAATATAAGGTGAACTGCAAAGCCCTAACAGCCATGGTTTTGGCCTCATCTCTGTACAGTGACCCAAGAATTCCCCAAGTCAGCTGGCTCCAGAGATAAATCCTGGAGGTGGAAGAGAGATTTCTTGGTTTAAGTTACTGATGTTTCAAATGTGTTTGATTACCATTTTCAGCTCAGGCCATCGAACAGCGACTAACAAAGATTGATCACACTGCCATCCATCCACACTTGCTTGATATGAAGATAGGTCAAGGCAAATATGAACAAGGTTTCTTCCCCAAGCTGCAGTCAGATGTATTAGCAACTGGGCCTACCAATAACAAGTAAGCTTTCAAAACTGAAATAATGCATAGAAGGTGTGCATCATTTGTTTACCTAGTAACAAGACTGTTTTAGTGGTGGACCCCATTCCCTTGGTCACAAGAAGTAAAAACCGATCATCAATTGCTGACATCTTGTGCCTTCACTTTAGCGATGCTAGTTCAATGCATCTTCTGCTTGTGTAGCCTTTGCCTTAATATATTTGGTATAATACTAAATTGTATCTGTATTATAATTAATGGAACTGATATTACAACGGAACATCAGTCTTCCTACTGTCAGTGTCCATTATCTTCTGGACAGTACATTTAGATCTTGCTGACTTAAAACTTTAAATTCATTATGGATGTTCATTGCAAGGCCAAATGGTCTTTTTGTTGTCTTTTGCAACCTACCAGTTTCTCCCTTTCTGAAAACAAAAAGAAATTCTAATCAAGCAGGAGAAAACATCTTCATTGGTTCTTTCAATTGATTTTCAACCGCTAGTTAACTTGGAATAAATCAGACATGTATGCCACAAAATCAAAGTGATTAAATAAGCTTCCTCTCTAATGCTCTAATCTCCACTGATCATCCGGTAATTCTTTGTAATTACTTACAAAGGAACATAATGGATTGCATGTATCAGAGGTTGGTGGAGCAGACTGCAAGGCAAACAGGAGAGCTTATGAAAAGTCGTGCAGTTTATACGCGTTCATCATCTCCTGCTTTTAAAAAAGCTCGCACACTTTGCCCGTTCTTTAATCATGCCTTCCCAGATTAGTTCTTGTATCAGTTTTATTTACTATGTTGCTTTTAGTCAATTTTACCCACTGTTGGTTTAATTTCATGTAAACCGCCTAGAGTCTCTGGGAATGGAACAGTATATAATAAATAAACCAAGCAAGCAAGCATCAAGTACCAGGAGACTGTCTCTGCTAGCTGTGGGGCAAAAGAAGGTAGATTGGGGCCTTCTGGTGGATTTCCAGGCATAAAGAAATTTAGCATCTAAAGCCACTGGAAATAGTAACCTCATGTTTATGTGTCCCATTGGATGGGTCCAAGCAAAGACCCGACTGGCTTTATGGCAATATGTACAGCAGAGGCATGCAACTTCCATGGTTAGGGGGCTGCTTCACTGCCCCTGCTGCTGCGAGCCAAAATTCAGCCACTTGCCTTCTAATGCTTTGCTTTAAAATAGCCGCTTTTGCTCATGCTGTAGCACCAACATCCTGATTTCCTGTTTAAAATGAACTGTTTTGCTTTACTACCACATGGTGGTGGGGCGAGAAGAGAGTGCTCGAAACACCAGGGGACCCATATGTTGCCCACAGGCCATTATGTTTCCTACCTGTGATACACGGTAGACGGGAAGTTGAAAAAATGGTAAGACCAACTCTGGTGAGGAAAAGCTGAGGGAGCTGGGTGCCTTTAGCCTGGAGAAGAGATGACCTAGAAGTGGTACGGGCCATCTTCACACATTGAAAGGGTGGCCACACGGAAGATGGGGCAAATTCATTTTATGCTGCATCACATGACTGAAGAAGAGTTCAGATGAAACATTGGGAAGAATTTTGTAGCAGTGTTTTTTCAACCACAGAACAGCCTGCCTCTGATGGTGGACTCACCTTCATGAGAATCTTTCACCAGACAGGTGGTTGGCCACTTAACAGGAACGCTTTAGCCACACATTTCCAGCCTTGGGGTGGGGTGGCCTAGATGAGCTGTGAGGTCCCTCCCAGTTCTATGCTTAAAGCAAAGAATAACTCGGCACATGTTCACGGCATGCTCTATTTTCATTCTTCTCATGCCTCCTCCTCCTGCCCAGTTTACAGTCTTCCCTTCAGTATTACTGTGAGCATGCAAATTAGACATCCTTTATAATGCATATTGTTCTCCAACACATCTGGAGGGCCCCAGGCCGGGAAAAGCTATATTGGAATATTAAACCGTAAAGTTGTCTTTTCTACTCTGAAATGTGCACATCTGATATTTTGTTCTCACTCTTTTCCTCTTTCCTATCAAACAACCTCAGTCGGTGGATCAGTCGCAGTGCCACGGCACAGCGTAGGAAGGACCGCATCCGACAACATTCGGAGCACATTGGTTTGGACAATGACTTAAGAGAGGTACGCGCTTTTCTTAACTGCTGGCAGTCTGAGGCTCTGTGTCTTGTATGTGTGTGTGGTTTTTTAAGGGTTTGTGAAATGACAGGCTGCTAATCTTTATTCTTTTTAGAAGCTTAGATCTTTTTCCAAGCACCTATTCATTCATTTAAAGCTCTGCCAGGAGAAGCTTAATGCACAGGTAGTAAGAAATGTAAAATGTATGCATTGTTTTGTAAAGAATAACTTGCTCTGAAAAAGAAGTCATGCAGAATTTTGACCTGAATGTGCATTGGTATGTTCCACCAATTGCTGTCACCTACAATCTGAAAAGGGAGAAACGAAGGACAGGGGAAGTATAAATCTAACAGCAAGTTATTGGTCCGTTTTTCAAATTTTTTACGTGTTTGAACATGTGTGGACACAACCCTACAGGTTTCAAAGTCTGGCATTTTTGCACTGGAGGAACAAGCCTGGAGATGAGTATTATTTCAAGACTGTTGTAAGAGGTTTTGAGAGAGGCTTTGCCTCTCAGGATCACACATGCATGCCAGTTCTCTCTATGCAGTTACCTGTGTTACAAATGTATTTCTCCGTTCCCTACTACTCTCTCCAAGGCAGCTTACAAACTTGCTTGAAAGAGATTGTTTATACTCTCAACAGGCAAGCTGCCACATTTTGTTTTTTCCATCTTAGAATAAAGCAGTGGTGGGCAACCCTGCCTCTGGGCTGCATATGACCTTCACTGCCCACTCTGCAGTTGCGGCTGAATTCTGAAGCGGTCAAATATGCGTTTAGAGCATGCTAAAACTGCCTCCTTGAGTTGCGCGTAGCGGCTTACTGCTGCATTACTGTGGCAAACTGTTAACGGGGTCATAGCAGCAGGAGGGTGAGTCGGCAGGGTCCCCAGGCCCTCTGAAATTGCCCAGCTCTGGAATAAGGGAGTAGATCTCTCTCTCAGCTTCTAATGCCTACATAGCTTCCGGCTGCCTTGACCTTAGTGGTGGGACATTGACATGGACTTTCCAGGAATGGAGCAAGAATTAGTTTCTAGTTAACAAGCCATGCTTAGCACAGTTAATTTCACACAACAAACCGGAATTCATTAAGAATCCACAGTTAAAACAGCAGCCCATGCTCAATCCATACTCAGCCATATTCATACTTTGGCTTGTTGTGTGAACCCATTCACAGAGTACTGCGTGGAACTAGGTTACGGGCAGTGTGGGACTACTGATGAAAATGGCTTCCATCTGCCAAATTTCCTGCCAGGTTTCTGCCAGTAATATGCAATAGTCATGACATTATCACAGTGTGCATACAGTGGGAACACCCATGTTCCACATTACTGGCTGCTGCTGGTAGGAAAACATGCAGTAGGATGACATGGAAATACGTGTTCTGGGTGAAAGATGGCTGCCCAAGTTTCTTGCAATGTGAACCTCTGCCCTTACCGCCCCAGACTGCACTTGCCAACTCCCTAAACTTAAATTTGCAATGTGAGGGCATGTTATTTAGAGATGTAGTTGCTCAGGCAACACAAACAAGCTTTGTTTTGGTTTTAGAGCCTACATGTGTGCATGCAATGATTCTTAACCCTTTAAAGGGTACATGCTCCATCTACAGCTTTGCCTGGAATTGTACATCTCGTTAAAACATCATCTTGTCTATGCCTTTTTCCTATTTAGCATTTCCCTCCATCTTTAAAGAAAGAAAGCCCAGCCTTTTCACCTTGATTGAAGTCATGTTGCTTCTTTCTCTTTATTTTTCCTCTGCCAAAGTAACACATTCTTATGCTGTTTTGCCTCTGAATTGCTGAACTCAGGACGCATAACATTTAGATGGGATAGGGAAGACCTTGCATTTTTATTTGCCACTATGAAAGCTAATTCCTTGGAAACAAGCCAAAGTGTTGTTTGTGAGCATTTACTGCTATTAAATGTGATAGCTCAAAGCATTGCCTTGTGTTGCTTAATATAAACATCTTCCATGCTTTATTTTTTCCATATTGGTGCTGTATTTACTCTTTTGTCTTTCTGTTTTTGCTTTGACCCTTATGCATGCATGTTTCGCCTTCTTCTTTTTCTCCATCTGCCGTTTCTGCCATTGGTTATGGCTGCCTCCTCTTAGCCATCGACGGAGTTCTTGATTCGTCAGAACTCAATGGCATTCTGGGAGTGGGTTCAGGGCCCACCCCCTCCTGCACGACCACCTAAAAAATCATTCTCTGAATGTTGCCTGGTATGTGTTCTTTAATTTTGCCAAGAGCTGCCTTCTCCAGCATGCTAAACCACTGCTTTTTTGGGTAGTATATTTTGCACATGTCTATGGTAATTTAAAGTGTGGTTCTAATCAGACAAGTTATTCAACACAGTGATATGAACTCATTCTTTGAATCCGTTTTGCAATACAAGACCTGAAAGAGATGTTCTTATTCTCTTATCTTCCGCAATGCAATTGGGCTAGCAAAAGTTAAAGTTGCAGAGTAATAATGTCCTGATAAAGCTAGAACAGGACTTTTATGTACCTTTAAAACCCATTTCTTTTATTAAAGGTGCAATGTTTGGACACAAAATGCAATATTCTGTGCATGTTTGGACAAAAGATGCAAAAACTGTATGTGTGGCTGGCTGGGGTTTGCTGGGAGTTATCGGACTATTTTTTTGTCTAAACAAGCATAGGATTTGTCAAAATGATTGCCAAAGGCTGATATTTGTAGACATTGTCTCTCACTTGTTTAACTAGAACCACACATGTTGAATGATTGCCACCCCTCTTCTTCCTCATCCTTTTCTCTCTAGTTGATTGCAGTGTTTCCTCTACTGCTGTTTTCCCAGGGCCTTTTGCTGTTTGATACCTTTTCGGAAAAAACTACAAATTTTGACTGCAGCACCTAGCTCAGTCTTGTGGGCTATCTTAGCCTATCCTGAAGCTTGGGGAAGAGAATGACTTCTGTTGTTGTATATGGGTTGTAAGAGAGTTCAGTTGCCAATCCCTGACAACAGAAACTCAAGATCAAACTAGATGTGATATTAATCACATCTTTGATTTCCACACATTTTCATTCTCATCTTTCTTTCCCAAACTTGAGAGTTATGGATGCAGGTAACATCACATTTACTTTTACCTGGAGCTGTGGCAGGTAAGACTTGGACTCTGATCTTAGGGGAAGGATCACAGGGTTCAGACAACACAGTAACCTGAAGCTTAAGTGTAGTGTAGTGTTCTTGAAGAATGGGTTGAAACATGGATTATCATATTGTCTGAGCCCAGCCATGATAACAAACCATGGTTTGTTAACCACAAGCAACCCCTAGCTCACAACCCAGCAACCAACCATGGATTCTCTTCGTGGGTTGTCTATGCTTACTAGACCATGGTCTATTACCTCAGCTGGGCTCAAACAACATAATAACCCATGGTTCAGCAAAAACCTTTGCTTCACCAACAACCCACACTCAATCCATATTCAGACCTTGAATGTGGGTTATTTATTTGAATGAACCTTGTCAATGACCCTTCTGTGTACTTGTGTCCTACAGCAAGGTAAGTCTAGTGGCAAGGCAGGCATCATGTGCATGTTACATCTAGCTGCCATTAAAATATCAAACTGTGTGCACACTGCCATCCTTGGAAAGTTTTGCACAATTTTGGAATGAAAGAAAATACTTCTGCCTCCCCGTTGCACAACAGCCTGGATTGGAGTTGATTTATTGTAACAACAAAGAGCAGCCTTCCCCAATGTGGTTATCTACAGATACGTTCCACTGCAACTCCTGCTCTCCCCAGCCCTTACCCATGTTAGCCGGGGAGGATGAGAGCTGCAGGCCTGCACATCCAGGAGACACCATATTGGCAAAACTGAGAGTTTAGAGCAGCCTTGCCCAAGCTCCAGATGGTTTGAACTTTAATTCCCCTAATTCCCAACCACTCTGAGAGTTGCACTGTAGCACTTTATTGGAATTGCAGTCCCACACATCCAGAAGGAGCCACATTGGAGAAGGCTGGTTTAGAGGCAGATCCCAGTCCTAGACTTTGCTACCCCAAAGAGTCAGATTTCTGTCATTCCATGGTAAATGTTTGTTAGGAACAGTTATCTGTGTGTTTCTTTAAAAACAAAAGCAAACGGTAGAATTCAGGTTGGGATGAAAACGAATGGCAAGGCCAGGCAAAAGTGCCAAGAGTCTATAAACAATTCCTAAATATACTGACATGTGAAACGTTGAACCAGTTTAACAAATGCTGACTCGACCGGTTTGACTACAGTGGCACCAAAGTCCTGTCCTTGGCTTTTGGAATTGTTGCTTAGCCTTTCAGGGCTCTGTCCAGATGGTTGTTTCCCATGGATTTAGTTTTGTACTTATGTGTTAGAAGTATAAGATGCATCCTGCAAAAAAGAAAGGTAGGTCCCACACACGTATAGTAAAGTACCAGCTGAGAAACAGCAGAGGAGTAGACCTCAAATCCATGGGTCTGTCAGAGGCCAGATTTACCTGCACAATCACCACCAGATCTAGAAGAAGTGGCAAACCTGTTCTCTGATGCTGATTATCTACATATATATGTGGCATCTCACTGGAAAGATTTCCTGTGGACACCCATGTTCCTTCCTGAAGCGCCCTGTTGCCTGTGCATCCATGAAAGGCCATTGTAAGCTAATGACAGAAAATTCTCCAGAGATGGTGCATATCCCATGGCAATGCTCTTTACTCAAATTAAAAAAAAATCCTGCACAGATATGCTTTGCTCTCACTCCCTGCTTCTAAAAACTTTAGGTAACACACCACGCCTTGTAGGATTTATGTTTTCATATAGTATGAATTTGTCAATTAGGTAAGGTTAACAAGATCAGAGTTATCTGCACTGCTTGTTGCATTTATTCTAGTTTCTCCTTTCTGATTGGAATAGAAATACATGCAGGAAGCAAGGACCTTGGGGAAAAATCTGAGGCAGCCCAAACTCTCCGATCTTTCTCCAGCTGTAATTGCCCAGACAAATTGGAAATTTGTGGAAGGTTTACTTAAAGAATGCCGCATGAAGGTAAGAATTTTTGTATGCCATGGTTTGATTAATCTGCCCACCCCTGCAAAAAGAGCAACCTTAGTTTGCTTGTCTGCTGCACGCATACGCAGGTCTAGTTCACATGATTTCAGGAAGGCTAAGAAGCCATCATAGCTCGTTCATCGCCTGGTGTGTGCCAGTTAGATTTGCATAATTACCCTCACAGGTGCAGCTTCTCATTTTATCCAGACCCAGTTAGAGTGACATGCTGGGGTTGGTAACAAACTGCCCTGCATAATCCATGGGTTCTGTGTTGGTTGTCACCCACCTCAACAAGCCACCCTTGCAGGGTTCGGTTGATGTGAAAAGCAGGGCTGGCAAGGGTGATTATGCAGATACAGCCAGAATGCAACTGGCATATACAAAATGGCTTATCAATCATGCTGTAATTGTGTGAAGCATTCCACTCTCTGTCCCAGCATTACAAAGAGGCTTCCATGCTCCGGAGTGTGATATTTGTAAATCTCTTACTTTGTTTGCAGACCAAACGTATGCTGGTAGAGAAGATGGGCCATGAAGCAGTGGAGCTTGGGCATGGAGAAGCCAACATAACAGGTCTCGAAGAGAATACACTCATTGCTAGTCTTTGTGATTTGCTGGAAAGAATTTGGAGCCATGGACTCCTGGTCAAGCAGGTCAGTGTCTTGCATTCTGTCTTCCTTTTTGAAATAGGTTGTCCCTCATCTTGGAGGGCCTGTGGGAATATACGTTGAACCACTGAGTGGCCACTGTAGATCAGTAGGTCAGTGTATACCAGTTGCTGGGGAACATGGGTGGGTGGGGTGCTGTTGCACTCATGTGGGTTGGCCAGCATGTGAATATGCATAGTACACTTGACTAGACCTGCTCTGACCAGTCTGGTTCCTCTCCTGTTCATGTACACCAGTGCTGTTGCTGGTTCATCCAGCCTGATACTGCTGCTCTGATGGGCAACGGATCACCAGACTGCCTCAAGCACTGGCCTTCCTTAGTCTGAGGACCACAGGGTTGCAAATGCCCTGGACTGAATGCATCTAAAGCATATGTCCTTCAGCTGAGTTGAAGCCTCACCTCTGCTGCCCAGAACTTGGGACATACCCGCATGATGCAGTTTTGCTCTCTTGTTTTGTTGCTTTCGAGCACAGGCGTTGCTTGGTCCCAGATCTTTTGCCCACAGTTGCGAGTATCCAGAAAAAAACGCCCCTTTCTCCAGCCAGGCAAGGGCAGTTTCCAAGAGGGCTTGCAAATAGGGAAGAAAAGGTTAACCCACCCCTCCCCACATGCCGCAGCATCCTCCCACTCTGAAATGCCTCCATGGGGCAACGAAGCTTAGGAGAAAAGGCCTTCAATTGCTGCTGATGGAATCTAAGTTCCATTGCATTGTGGGTCAGGGTGGGGAAGCTGATGCAGCTTGTGAAAAAACTGACCAGCCACTCTTTTTTCTGCATTTTTATATCTGTTTGCAGTTAATTATAACTAAAGAGGAACTACTGATTTAGGGTGATACTTAGTTTGGGTGGTTTCTTTTGTTTTGTGTGATTTGGGTGGAAATGAAATTTAAATAAATGGTTATCATTATTTCTGAGTTGCATGTGTAGTTATAAATTAAAATAAGACAATTTTATGCAGACTAGTGTCTCTGGATTTGGTTCAGGGCCCAAATCTATGCTGCTTAGCACTGAGTCTGCCCTAGAGGAGTCTTCCCCAGTGTAGCATTCTGTGGTTGTAGATATTGCTCCTCTATGGGGAAATAGAACAGTAACAAAAAATAAAGGCCACTGAGGTCTTCCTGCACATTTGACTGTGTGGAGCGTGGCGCTATCTTTGAGATACTCTGTTAGCACCATGTTGTTTTCTCTTTCGTTCACCTTTTCTCCATCTTTAGATTTAAACCGTTTGATTATGGGCCCAGCATTCTGCCACAGCTTATCTTCTTAATCTCTCACACTCTGTTTCACTTTTAAGTTTCTCATCATCTGTTTGCTGTTTTTTAAAAAAGGGAAAATCTGCATTATGGTCCCATTTGATTCAGTACCAGGAAAGAGAAGAGAAACAAGAACAGCTTGCAGAATCCCCCGGTGAGTGCAGGCCTTGTAGGTCAAATGGGTTCTGGGCAAGCATTGTGATTATAGTAGGATTACTGTATTTATTATTGTTTATCTTTGTATAAAGCACCCAAGATTTGCTAAGTGCTGTATAGAGATTATTGGTGCCTTTGTATATGTGTCTACAAAGAAGTAAGTCTCACGGAACCCAGTTAGATGGGAATTTCATTTAGAGGGTGGCTTAATTTTTCTTTTGGTGTGTCTCACTGCACATCTCTTAGGATGTAATCCTTCGGATGTAAAACTGCTGACATGCACTGTGCAGTAAAATATAGTATCTTCATAGACTGTTGCATTTTTGTATGAGCTCAGGTGATCTTGTGTATACACAGCAAACTTATTGAGGGCTTTAATTTGCTCTTTATTTTCTAATGGAATTAAAATGCAGTACAGGCAGTCCCCAGGTTATGAAGGAGTTCTGTTCCTGAGAAACCGGAAAAGTGGCTCTAAATTGAATTTAGATGTAAGTCAGATCGCATGTAGTCAGCCCTCCACATTTGTGGGGATTGGGTGCAGGACCCTCATGAAAGCGGAAAAACGATGAATGTCTCTGAGGCCCACTCCCCACCCAAACTCCCCAGTGACTCCTCTTTGCAGCAAGGAAATGCCAGAATTTCCCTCTCCGGATGGGCAGGGCCAGAAGGCATGTTTTGGAGGCCCTCCCTCTCTCCCCTTTCACTTCCCTCTCTTTATGGTAATGATGATTTTCCACAGTAATTTTTAAAAATTAACAGGTTTTATGGCAGTTTGTTCATAAGAATGGGTTGTTCGTAACTTGGACATTCATAACTCAGGGACTGCTTGTATTTATTCCTGTATTTTGGAGGTAATTTGGCTTGGTTTAACCCACCTATACTTGGTAAAGGCTTTACTAAATAGCATGTGTGCTCTGGACTTACTCTGCCCCCTGTTCTACTATTTTCCTTGGTTTTTCACCAGAAGAAGTTTGCCAGTTGCAGTATGCAAACTTGCAGGTAGCACAGAAAGATGGCAAAATGGAGGAGAGGAAATGAGAGTGAAGGAAACACAGACCCAGTTCAAACAATGAAACAGCTCATAGTTTGTTAATTATGAAATTGTTTGGGAGGAGAGCAGGAGAAAGTGAGCACGCTGATACTCCAAACAGCCCAGAGATGTGGCATCCCTGGGTTTTCTGTGATGTCTAGACCTGCAGTACTGGACTGTTGAGGGAGAAACTACCAACAGTTAGAACTCATGGTTTGTTCTTGAATTAATAACTCAGGGTTGTTTCTCCTTCAACAATCCAGTGCTCTGGGTTGGAATATCACTAAAAATAACACATGGGTCCCCATCCCAGGGCTCTCCAGTGCACTGGAAGCTGGTGAGTGGTGAGCACACTCACTTTATTCCAACAAGGATGGATGGGTCATTTCAGAGTGTGAACCTGGTCACAGAGTTGGAGTTTGGGGTGGGTCACAAAACAAAGATCCTGGAAGGACTGCCTGGAATGAAAATCCTTTATCCCAGTCCTTAAAAGTGGAACTTCATAGGCATATCTCAAATGCATATCTAAAGATGTTGGTCTATATTTAATACTTATTCCTGGTTAGATTGAATAGCAGTTTTGCAGTAGTTTACAGTGACATGTAAAGGCTGAAAATTAAGTGCTGGAATTTGTGTTGGTTTTGTGAATCCACATTAAGGTTTCTCTTCTGTGTAAAAGGCCTTGCAGAACAGATTTAGATAGATCTAACAGGTTTAGAGAAGGCGGCGTTTGATGGTTCTTCTTAAATCTTGAGAGTGTAACTTTGGATTAACTAAAAAGCAGAGAAGTAACCTGTAAGCTGCCATAATGTAGACACTGTGAACAGGTAGAAAATTCTTTACATGACATCCTTCTCCTGGTGGAATTCTTAAAGAGGATTAGGATCATGGCAGCTTTCCATAGAGGAATGTGTTGCTATTGTGTCCATGCAATTCCCTCACCACGCTCCTTTCCACTCTGCAGTTGCTCTTGGGCCAGAAAGAAGGAAGTCGGACACAGGTCTTATGTTACCCACCCTGAGAATCTCCCTTATCAGTGATATGAGGTATGGAATTTAATTCATAAAACCTTGACTTAAAAAGTTGATTGTGCAGCCCGGCTCTGAATGCACCTGTACATTACAGTTTTGTGACTGTCAAATAATTCTTTGACTTTTTTAACACAAGGGTTGTGAGAATGAGCAAATGTTGTATGGGGGAAAGGGGTGCAGAAGGAGGGGATGCCTCCTTCACAGTTCGGGACTGGGCGGGATGGACTTTGCCAATGAGGGATAAATGTGAGAGATCCGGTTCATTCAGAATGGCAGCCCATCCATTTAAATTGAGAGCCAGGGTGGTGTAGCGGTTAAGAGCATGGGACTGGGACTCAGACGATCCGGGTTCGAGTCCCCACTCAGCCATGGAGCCAACTGGGTGACTTTGGGCCAGTCACAGACTCTCAGCCCAACCTACCTCACAGGGTTGTTGTTGTGGGGATAAGATGGAGGAGGAGAATGATGTAAGCTGCCTTGAGTCCTTTGAGGGAAAAGGCAGGATATAAATTGAAAAATAAATAAAATAAATAAATACATACATACATACATACCAGTGGGCTGTTGCGCCATATCACGTGTGCTCCCTCCTGTGTACCTTCCTCTTCCACTTTTACTTGGCAACCCATGATCAGCTCAGCAGCTCACAGTCAGCCCCATTTAATTGTTTAGAGACTAAACAGCACAGAGGTTCACCCATGGTTAGTCCCTAAATGACCCAGAGATCCAGGATTGGAGGTTACCCTAAGAACCTACAAAGGGTTGTCATTACATGCAAACACAGAGTGTTAGACTTGGTCTGGGAAGAGTCACATTCCAGGCACTACTGGAGGGGTCTCACCATCTGTTAGCTTAGCTCTTACCTACCTCACAAGGTTGTTGTTAGGGGAAAACAGGAATGCTGGTGTCTGCCACCTTGAGTTTCTTGGAAGACAGGTGAAATATAAAACCCATATATTGACATCTCTTTCTGCACCAATATTTGACTCTGAAACTCCAGTTTATCTGAAAAGAATACACTCATGCAAAGGTATTTTTAATTCCATGACTTGAATTAAATGAATATATTGTACTTGCTGGAAAAGTCATAGGAAACATGATCACATAGTCTTTTTTTTTCTTTCTGAAATGAACATCTGTCACTACTTTGCCATTTCGATGGAAATAGATTGTGTCAGCAAGCATATCAAGTGGGTTAGAGCTCACAGGTATGATTGTTCATGATAAAGAATGAGAAAAAAGAGGTATTGCTGTGAGAGCCATCTTTTTCCAGCTTTGGGGGCAGGGGGCAGCTGAGGCAAACCAAGAACACCTGTAACTGTGGCCAGCACAGAAAGTGCCAACAACACTCCCCTAGGCCAAATTCTTCAGCCTTCTGTGATTCAGGACTTACATTTGGGCTCATCGTGCATTCAAGGGGCTTTTGCTTTTCACCATACAATTGCATGGAGAGAGTGTTATATCAGCCTTATCCAAACTGTTCCTGAGGCTGTCTCTGCACTTCCTCTTCTTGAATCCCTTCAGATGTCCCTTAGGTCTCTGGTTCAGGATCCATTGTGGGAGTTGCACAAGGTATTTACTCACATCCCTCCTTAAGCATGGGGTGGGGGGCATGATATCCCTCTATAAGGACCTCCAAGGCTGTCACAAAGAGGAAGGTCAAGATCTCTTCTTGTTAATGCCAGAGTGTAGGACACGGAATAATCAGTTCAAGTTGTGACAACCCAAATTCAGGCTGGACATCAGAAAAGCTTCCTCGCTGTCAGAGCAATACGACAGTGCGACCAGCTGCCAAGAGAGGTGGTGGGCTCTCCCACACTAGAGACATTCAAATAGAAACTGGCCGGCCATCTGAGTGGAATGGTGTAATGTGGTGTCCTGCAACAGCACGGGGTTGGACCCGATGGCCTTCATGGCCCCTTCCAACTCTACTATTCTGTGAAGAAATCTGTTCTATAGACCAGCCTTCCCGAACCTGGTGGTTCAGCACCACAAGTACGAATACCAGCTCCAGCCCCATTTACCTTACTGTTTTTCCTTTTGCTTATGGGGGCTTACAAGGTTCTCCTTCTCTCCATTTTATCCTGACAATCACTGCCCAGTGAGGTAGAGGAGGCTGCAAGTCAGTGACTGACATAAAGTCAACTAGTGAACTTCATAGCTGAATGAAGTTCAAACCCAGATCTCCCAAGTACCAGACCAATGTTTTAACCCAGGCTTCCCCAACATGGTGGCCTTCAGAAGCTTTTAGACCACAACTCCCAGAATTCCCATCCATCAGGGCCATTGACTGGGAATTCTGGGTGCTGCAGTCCAGACATGTCTGGAAGGCACAAGGCTGGGGAAGGCTGTGTAGACAAAAGCCAACGGTTCTTCTGTGAAATAATTCTTTCAGTATCAATTGTGACAAAAATATGACAAAACAAATGGATGAATTGCTATGAGCAATTGGAGTGGGGTGCTTGCATGCAGGGTAAGATCAACACCACCAACAGATGGAGTCATCTAGTACAGGCTATTTTAAAGGAGGGGTAAGCTACTTATGGCCTTCCAGGTATTTTGGCCTATAGCTCCCACCATCCTTCACCATTGGGTCTGAAGCTAGAGTTCATGGGAGTTGTAGGCCAAAACATCTGAATTTGTAGGCCAAAACAAGTGGCAATTTTGCAAGACTCTGAATATTACTATCTTTCCCAGATCATAACATAACACAAAACTGGAAAATAGTCAATCTATCATCTGTCATGTGCAGCATATCTTCATATGCAGAGGAGCGGGAGGCTCCAAACCAAACTTCCAGCTTTGAGGCTTGGGTGGGAAACACCGCTCCACTTCCCTTGGGTGATGCTAACAACCCACTGGCGCCTTCTCCGTTTTCTTTAGGAAAATGATTTATACTGCTTAGTGTGTTTGTGCACTGAACAGAGCTCATCATCAAAGATAGGGGAGTGGGAAGCATCTGCTTTGATATCGTCCCCTATCAAAAGGCTTTAAATAGCTACAGCGCGTGCTTCTCATTTTTGATGGGGGTGAATAATATGTGTGTCGTGTTTCTCAAGGACTTTGGATCACATGCCCAGTTGCCTTGTGCTGTAAGCCCTAAGAGCTGCCTGCTGAAGGCCTGAGCCAAAAATGAAAGGGTTGCTCTGCAGAACGGGTGCAGAGTGCCAGAAGCAAGACTCTTTTGTAGCGATCCGGATGGTTGGTTGTGTGAGTCATCGCCAAAGGAGAAGGAGGCTGTGGGAGTAGCTAACAAAGGACAAAAGGGAGCTTTGGGGGATTATCTCACTGCTTTGAAAGAGCCAGCTGGAGTTTCAAGGTCCTCCTTGTACGAGTAGCTGGGAAGCACCAGCTCCTGCACAATGACGCTGAACGCAGAGCAGGCTCTCTGCTTGAAAGGCTGCAGTAAACAATGCAGTACTTGGGGCTGTAGATCTGGTAGGGTGTTGCAGCTCTGCCACAAGTGATCCCCCACCCCGTCGCTTTTGTGATGCAGGGGCTGCCGCAGCACAGGGACTCACCCCCGCCCTGTGCCCCACCGCCAGCATTTCCCCTTCTGGAACTGTGGCAATGCCAGAATGGGGAAGGGACGGCCGTGGGGCAAGGATTTGCTTTCGGACCTGCCAGTTGCTACGGCACCGTTGCTGCAGTGTTTTTCCCAGTCGGTCACTAGTAGACTGTAGGGTCTCTGACTCCTTTGGGTGACAGCAAGTTAAAAAAGTAAAGAAATCTCTGACATGACTGTCTGTGCTATGATCTCATTTCCATCTGCATTTTTTAACCTGTGAGCATTAACTGGTTGGTTTGAGCAGGACTTTGTGCTGCTTTTCTAGCCTGTTTAGTATTAGTATCCCCGATAGGTATTGATTGGATGTCACTTAGATGAAGAATTGTACTTGTACACACAGGCCATCCCAACGTGTGGCTCGTGGAAAGTGGTAAGAAACCAGCTGCACCCTGAGCAGCCATTTTGCACTTGGCTTGGGCTGCAAAAAACATGAGTACTGGATGCAGAAGCAGGAGGCAGTGTGGAATGCAACATTCGGCTGTTGTTTGGAGTTCCCTTTTTTCAGCATGGAATTGCTTTGCTGAAGGAACTGCACTGGCAACAGATTCTTTGAGGGTCTCATAAAGCAGGGATGTCAACAACCACCACCCAAAATTTGTTTCAACAGCCCTGAGGTCTCTCCACTCTTGGTCTAAATGACCTGTGAAGATGCCACTGCAAATTCCGTGGCACGAGAAGTTCTTTCTCAGATGCTTTACATTTGTGTTCCCATTTTGTTTTCCTTCAGGCACATTCAGAACATGAGTGAAATAAAGACTGATGTGGGCCGTGCCCGGGCCTGGATAAGGCTGTCTCTTGAAAAGAAACTTCTATCGCAACATCTCAAGCAGCTCCTTTCCAACCAAGCCCTCACAAAGTAAGTGCTCAAAGGCTGGTTGTTTTAGGATCCTCATTTGCAACAGGAGTTTCATGCAACATTTCTGGGATCTGGGGGTGACCTAAACTTCCACTAAGCTGCTCTTCAGTTGTGTCTGGGTACTAAGAGTTTGTGTTTGGAGCTTATGTAACACCACTTCACTCCAGTGAAGATTCTGCATTGCTCCAGATAATTAAAGGCAAGCTTGTTTCCCGCTCATGTCTTTTTCTTTTTTATCTTGCTCTTCCTCATGCAACCTTGGAGCCAAATTTTTGGCTTCACAACGATCCTGTAGGGTAGGGTAGGCTAAAAGGGTGTATGAGCTGCTCATGGCTGCTCCACAATTATGTGGATTTGAACCTGAGCTGCTCAAATCTAGCACCAATGCCACAGAGAGATGCAACCAGTTATAAGCCACGGAAAACCTCTGCATGCATGTTTAGCAAATGTTGGTATGAGGCCAACAAATGGTTGCTCATGAGCTTTGCAGAAATCAGTGGGACCAGTGAAGAAATCTTTATTCCATATATGCCTCCCTATAAGATAATCTGTGGATGCCCTGCTGAGAATGCCTTTCCCTGTGGAGGTAGGAGGGTGGCCACAAGGAATGGCCTTGGTGGCCTGTTTCTAATGGTGTTTATTGTAAGTAAATACCACTAGCTCCAGCTCCAGGAGGCAGAGTTCTTGCAGAATGCAGGAGCTCAGCTGTGGTTTGGAGCTGCATTTTTCAGCATGCAGATCCTTTGCTGAGGGAACAGCTCTGCCTGCCAATTCACTGCTGGGTCAGTTTTAAGGTTTTAGCACTAGTGCTGAAAGCCCTGAACACCTTGAGACCGGGTTACCGGAGAGAGCACCTTCTCTCTTACCCACCTGCCCAGTCACTGAGGCCTCATGGTTCTGCACAAACCCTTGACTTGGCTGGAGTCCACCAGAAGAAGAGTTTTCCATGTGGTTAGCCCAGCTTCTTTGGAATTCCATGGCTCAGAAGGTCAGGGAGACACCAGCTCTGCGCTGCTTTTGGTGCCTGCTGAGTGCAGCCTTGCTCAGGGAAGACTTTCTTGTGGATAGCCACAGTTTTAGCATTATCTTATTCTTAATGTCTTGTTTTTATTCTTTCATTTGTTTTAATGTTATGCTATTGTTCATTGCTCCAGAACCTGTTTGGGTGTGGAGTTGTATACAAGTACTGCAAATAAAGAAAAAGCAAAGAAATGTTCTGATATACAGCCTCCCGAACAAAACCACAAAACTTCAATAAAAATTAATGTGATAAAACAAAAGATGGCAATCGAAAAGGAAGATCATTTGAGAAATAAAGCGTCCTAAAAAGTCTAGGAAATATAAGAGTCTTTTCTAGAAGTTCCCATTTGTCTTATTGATTATTATGGGGTTTTATTGTGGTTTCCTTATTATGATCTTCTGTAAGGTGCTTAAAATGATAGGGAGAACTCTCTTGGGGCTATAGGGAAGAATAGAACATGCTGAATAAAGATGAATAAATCATTCATCTCCACCTCCTCATTAAATGTGTGCACTGCTTTTCTGAAAGAAATCATACAGCACACAATGCAAGCCAGTCAAATGCTGAAAAATACAACAGCAGCACCAAATCCTAATAGGACACCGAAAGAGCAGATACAAAACTTTCATAGCAGCCTATTTAAAACCTTGCACTAAAACACAAGATTGGGTCCTGGTGAGGGGTCACTCAGCAACTTTGACAGCGCCACCAAGGCGGCCCTCATCTTGCACCTCTGAATGGCAAAAGTGCTGCCAGGAATTTTGCCCAATTTGTACCTGGCACTTTCTATGCTATGGGGGATGGGTACTGTTTCCAGCTCCCTCCCTATTTCAAGAATATCAGATTTCTTGTATTCTGTTACCTTCCTCCAATTTCAAAAAGCCAGCAAGGAAATAAAACGAAACTAAACCAGCCCCAGACACGCAGTTTCAGAGAGCGAGGCTGTCTTGGCTCTGCAGGCACTAGTTTTGCTCTCGTTTGAAGCTTAGGGTCCTTTTCCTTTCTAGCTCAGCATTAATCCAGTGGTACGAGAAACCTGCACAATCTAATGCCCAAGCAGCCATCCTGAGCCCAGTGTGACTACAGCTTGTGGTGGACACCAAGCCCCCACCGTGGCCTCCATTTACTTACCCACTATGCACATGTGGCAGATGTGGAACATTATTTAAAACTAGTTTATCAGAACCGGATATGCTTTGGCTACATTAAATCAGAGGAACACATCATCCCTCATGTGTTTTCCAGTCATTGTGAAACAAGCCCTTTCTAGGAGCATTAGGAGCCTTTAGATGATCTTGGATTGATCAGTGACTTCTAAAATACAGATTTCTAGTAGCAGGTCTGTCCTAAACAGTCCACCTGGAAAACACTGACCTAGAAGAACAGCTAGTCTGTACGCCGCTGCTTCATACGTCTTTAGCTGGGCCTGTGCTAACAAGAACGGCAGCTTCCTCTTAACCAAGTGATGATTGTTATTTAAGTGCCTTTCATAACCCATATGCCCATATATGAACTTTAAAAAACCTGGCATTACTGAAAATAGAGTTCAGGCATCAACTAACAGAAGCAAAAACATGTCCGGCCTTGTTTTGATGTCTCAGGTGCAATTAATATAACTTTGTTCTCAAGGCCAACACTGACCTAGCAGAGAGCCATCCCTGCGGGGGCCTAAATCCTTTCCCTGCTTCTTACAGGAAACTATACAAGCGGTATGCCTTCCTGCGCTGTGAAGAAGAGCGGGAGCAGTTCCTCTATCACCTCCTTTCGCTCAACGCTGTGAATTACTTCTGCTTCACCAGCGTCTTCACCACCATCAGTGAGTCGGGTGGGAGCGATCCCAGTAGCCGCCTTGATGCATTGCCTGCATTCTTTCAACAGAGAGTGGCATTGCACTGAGGAACTATGGGGAGGGGGCACAGCTCAGTGCAAGACAACAGTTCCGCATGCAGAAGGCCCCGGGTTCTATTCCTGGCATCTCCAGGTAGGACTCTGAAAGGACCTTTCTGCAGGTGCTGGAGAGCCGCTGCCAGTCAGTGTTGACAGCATGGGGCTAGATGGACGGAGGTTCTGATTCCATGTGAGACTGTTGGTGCGCCTTTGTAGCAAATACCACGTTGGGCTAGAAAGTGCAACATACCCCCATTTTTATTTTATTGTTATGAAATACGTATGTGTAACCTCCTGGATCAGATCAAATTAATTTTCAGATCCCTTGCTCACGGACAGGAGCTTCTGCATCCATCCTTCCATCCGGCTGCTGCTGCCTCTTGTAGTGCTTAGCTACACACATGAGTTATAAATGGGGAGGGGGGGTCAAAGGTAATACAAGCCACCTCCACCAACATCATCCCAGCCACAGACATCTTCACCCCCATTCTGTGCTGCTAGACCAGGGGTTGGCCATCTTTTCGGCCTCTGGACACATTTGGAAGTTTGGGAAACTATCTAGGACATAACGTGGCTGCCATGGGTGAGCATGTGAGTCACAAAGGACAAGAGCTTGCCCAGAGGCATCCATGGGCAAGGTGTATTGTTGCAGGTAGAGGTTCCTAAATCCCAGGTGCCACTAAGAAGATGTGAAGATTTTTAAAAATAAAAACTGGGAGGATTTAGAGATCTTGGTGGGCACTAAGGAAGGTACTGGGGACACCTTGGTGTCCACGAGCCCCCGGTTGCCTGCCTCCAGGTTAACACATAGCAAGCCTTAGAGGAAATAGCCTGGCCCCAGAAATGGCCGCTTTAGCTGAAAAATGTTGGTGTTCCCATGTCTGTTAAGAGAAGCCCACTGTTAAAAATTTGTCCAAGTTTTTCATTTTTAACGGTGCTCCTTTTATCTTGAGATTTTTATCTACTGTTTCTCAATCTGATTTATGTAAGCCTCCCTTGAAATGCTTTTGCACTGAAGGATGAGGCATAAATTTGTAAAACAGAAACCTTTGGGGGTCATATAAAGCTGGCACTTCAAGGATTCAAAGATCCAAATGGACTGCTAAGTCTTAATTCCATGTCAGTTTCCCATCTTCATTCATACATCTTTTCAGAGCTGTTTTGCATCAATCAGAGAATGTTTATGTAATACATGAAAATTCACATTGAAATGCTTAAATATGCATTTCTATGCATTTTACCCTAAAATATGAGTATTATCCTCAAGTACATGTTTTGAGCCAGGAAGGATAACTGCTTTCTCATTAGGAAATTAGTCTGGGAAATGTAAATCAGGTTAATTTGCATAAAAATGTGGCCCAGGCCAAATCCTTGAATACCACTAGTTGACTGAGGGATTGAAAGACTTCTCTTTGTAACAGGCTTCTTTTATAGGAATGTGTGTATCTTTTGCTATGATTGTGTGGGGTTGGCCAAGCCAAGATTTGGATCAGGTTACCTTTAGTTTGCAATGTATGGCTGTGAAAGCTGGACCATAAGGAAGGCTGAGCACCTAAGGATTGAGGCTTTTGAATTGTGGTGCTGGAGGAGACTCCTGCGAGTCCCTTGGACGGCAAGGCAATCAAACCGGGCAGTCCTAGAGGAGATCAATCCTGACTGCTCTTTAAAAGGCCAGATCCTGAAGATGAAACTCAAATCCTTTGGCCACCTATGAGTGAGAAGGAAGGACTCACTGGAGAAGAGTCTAATGCTGCGAACAATTGACGGCAAACAAAGAAGGGGATGGCAGAGGATGAGGTGGCTAGATGGAGTCACTGAAGCAGTTGGTGTGAGCATAAGTGGACTCTGGGGGTTGGTGGAGGACAGGAAGGCCTGGAGGAATGTTGTCCATGGGGTCACGATGGATCGGACATGACTTCGTGACTAACAACAACCTTTAGTTAAATCCAGTATACTCTGTCGCAGGAACTGGCCTTGGGGGCTCTTGGGCCAAATCGAGCTCCCTTCGAATCACCTAGGTAGGCCTAAGGCAGAGCATTTTGTCCTTCCCACCATCTAAAAATAGCAATGACATGAAGCCAGTTTCTAAATTTGCTTACCCTTGTGTTGGTTGTGCAGTAATAGCGGCACCTAGTGGCCACTTATGTTACTGCCTAAACTATAGAATAGAATGCATCACTAAAAATCTGCACCAATTGCTTTGCTATGCTCACAGCATTTCTGTGTAGAGGAAAGCAGCATCTTTTTCTGCAGAGGTGCTGCAGAGGTTTTTCTGCGGGGGGGGGTCATTTTTATTTATTATAATCCATTGCCACTTTTTTAAGCATCCAGTTTCCCCACAAAAAGCTCATGTAATAAGGGATATCTAGAAAATATTTCAAATGGGGACTAAGGGCCAAACTCCAAGTGGCATTAGTTGGGTGAATGTGATTAGTGTGCCTTTTTGTGGTATGTAAACAGCAGCCACGGGGGGGGGGGATTAGTGCAGTGCCAAATATGTTGAGCCTGTCATTTTCAGCCATTTGTGGAGCATGAAGGTAGGAACAAATAGTTTACCCAGCAAAAGAAATTGGGGAAGAGGGGAATTTTGAAGAATTTTCTGACAGGGAATGGTAGCAGAACTTCCATTTACTGTTTAAACATAGGAGGTTGCTGAGGAAATCTTTGTAATCTTAATAGTACCTTCCTTGAATTTAGGGTAAATGGCACTTTTAGGTTTTGCGGAGGGGTAGTTTTTCTAAATTTCTAAAAACCCTGTTCTGGCTCTTAGAACACTGGCTTTCAGCCAGGCAGAGACACCTGAACACTGAAGAGGTCATGCATCATTACGTAGTCTTCTGGGCCCTTGAGGAAGCTCTGCTGGCTGAAAGCCGCCATGCTAAGAGCCCCACAGTGCTGGGTAGCATGTGGGGTATTTTTAGAGTTAAAAAATCAGCAAGAAGATTTCCTTGGCTACCTCCTATGCCTACAGGGTCACTATACCTTCCTCCTTCCTCCCCAGCCAGAAAATTCTTTGAAATTCTCTCTCCCAGACCCCATGGAAGAGGCAGAAAAAACAATGACTGGGTTCAGACAAGACAATAAACCCACACTCAAGGGTTGAGTGTGGATTGTTGTAGGTGCAAATGATGGCAAAAGGCCGGGGCCAGAAATACCAGCATATTTAGCATAAAGCTCTTACTGCCAGTAAGTAAGTTTTAGGAAGGACATTTAGAATGGAGAAGGAATCGCATGAAGCCTGGGAAGCCACCAAATAATTGGTGGCCAGGGGAGAGAGGGGAGTGAGAGACCCCTGTGTCATGGGGGAAGGGCTAGCCATCTGGGAACTCTGGAGGAATGATTTGGCCCCTAGAACTGACATTTGATAGACCCGTCTTAAACAAACTATTGAGTTCTATTTGTCTTTGCTATTGCAGTGATTCCATACAGGGCAGTGACTATTCCCATTAAAAAGCTCAGCAATGCAATCACCACATCAAACCCATGGATTTGTGTTTCGGGAGAACTGGGAGATACTGGAATAATGCAGATTCCAAAGAACCTGCTGGAAATGACATTTGAGGTGAGTTTAGAAGGCTTCCCTTTCACTGTTTCAGTTTCCAGATGTCTGTTGCTCTACCTCAGGTAGGAAGTGTTCATTTTGTGTGGCATTTCAAGTCTAGCATGGCTGTCCCGACTGCTTGGCAGAGTGAAGCTGCTGTAGCAGGTGGCAGGCCCTGAGCAAGGAGTTGAGGAGATGCCGTGTCTCATTTGGCCTTCCCCGTGACCCCTCAGGGTGGTAGAGGGCTCTCCATGCTCAGGACAGGCAAAATTCAAGTGCTGGTCCAGTCGGCTTCTGTACATAGCCTGAAAAGAACACCTTCTTGCTCTTTGCCTCCAGCAGCAAAACCCCTTGGCTGACCTTGGCAAATAACCTTATAATTTCAAGTAACAGCATGGTGCTTGCTAGTCCTTTGGTAGAACTACACTGGCCTCTGGTCTCTAGCATAGCTCAGAAGGTTTATATCATGCTGTTTCCCCCTTTAAAGGCTCGGTAAGTACAAAGCCAGTGGTGATATCCTTCCTTCTCCTCATGGCTCATAAGATGGCATGGGAGTGATTCTTTGGGGACTCATCATATTTGCATTTGGAGTTACAAAGCCAGGAAATGATGGTGGGACCATCTCAGAGCTTGGCTGCAGAGCAGGTAATGGTCTGTACTGCAGCATAACCTGTAGCTCAGGGGTGGGAAACTTGGTTGAGTTGGCTTTCAGCTCCCATCAAGCCCAACCTACATAGGCAGTGCTGAGGGATGATGGAGTAGCATATATCCCTGATAAAACAACTAGAATTAGCTGATTTGTGAGGTGCTTTCCCTTATCACACGTGACAGTGGGAAAGTCTCTCTTGGCATGTGGGATTTGACCACACCCATCATCTGACATGTATATTGTCCTGGCTCAGTTGACCAGAGGATTGTGTAGATGTTCTGAGCATAGGGTCCAAAATCAGGCAGATTGTATAAATTGAAAGGGCAGCACCTGTGAGCTTTGCCTTGTAATCAGTGCTGGGGAAAGGCCTTCAAGGGCCAGGTGGTTTATGACTTAGCTTAAATCATTGAGAACTGGGTTCAGCCTAGAACCCTCTCCCTCTGGGCAAATATATGCCAGTCTTGGGGGACCTCAGCCTTTTATCCATTTGATAAATCGCCTTCCTTTCTGTGCCTAAAAGAGAGTTCTGTGCTCATAAGAAAAGCTTTATGTTCCCTACAAATGTAAGAATAGCTCAGGTTTATCACCTAGTTTCTACAGTATCAACTTGTGACTGGATGAGGGCATCCAGCTACAGCACAGCAGAATAAATTCCATATTACTTCAAAGAAAGTGCTATTCAACAGTCATTTCATGTATTCAGTTGTCTTGGGTTCCTGTGCACCTTTGTATAATTTATCTGTGCCTGTACTGACTTGGACATAAAGCATTGCACCTGAAGTGACATGGGTTGAAACTAACGTTTTCTCTTTTCTCACTGGCTCTTTGATGCACGTAACTTGACAGCCCAGTCGTCAAGTGACGACAGTGCATATCTGAACCAGGCCACTGTTAATCTCATTCAGCTATTGGCCTTGAGCATACATTTGCAGTATAAATACGGAGACTTGGAAGTACATAGAGAGCTCAGTGGAAGCAAGGAGCTCCATGTTTGATTCCATGTTTAAACCGAGGAGTGTAAAAAAATATTGAGCTTAGCTGTGTATATATGAAAAACAAATGTTAAAATGCCTTTCACTCTTTTACAGTGTCAGAATTTGGGGAAGCTAACCACTGTTCAGATTGGTCATGACAACTCAGGACTATTAGCCAAATGGTTGGTGGATTGCGTCATGGTCAGGAATGAAATCACAGGACACACATACAAGTAAGGATGGAAGCGTCAACTAAATGTTTCGGGAAAGGGCAGTAAGGCAGAGCTTCCTTTGCACTGATTTGAACTGGGCATATGAAATATTGGAAAGTGGTCCTTTCCATTCATTTTTTAAATCAGCCTTGCAATTAGTTTACTAGTATTAACCTAAAGCAGGGTGGACAATGTATAGCCCCTAAACCCCTGAAAGAAATGGGGTGCTATGTAAACAAGCTCAATTTGACCTCTGGGAGGTTCCATAATGCTTCAAATGCCATTTTTCCGTAACTTTTTCTAAAAATAATTTACTAATTGTCCAGCAACCTGGGTGGGCCTGGGATGCAAAAACAGTCCTTGGACTCCTCAAAAGCTGCTCACACCTGATCTAAGGAAATAATGGTATTTTGTTTGGTGATACATACTCGAATGTTTATCTCACAGCTTTTAGAACTTCTGAGAGCAAAAACAGAAACCCGGAGGGGAAAAATTCTGAAGGTTTTTTTTTTTTTTTTAAATTGCCATCATTCATTTCAAAGCTTTATGAAGAAACTTATCAAAATCATTGCCGTGGCTGCATAAAACCCTTTAACCCTCTCTAAATGATCAAAGACACAAAAAAGATGATTTTTGCCCAAACTGGTACCTGCTTGCAACAGCAGTGCAGGCAAATTTCCCTTTCTTCTCTCCTCTCTTTAATTTAAGCCCATATTTTCTAGAACTCAGGCCAACATTTGTTTTTACTGTTCATTCTCAGGCTGAGAACATGTAAATTAACAGGTGGTCTCTGAATACACATAAAGAGCCTTTTAACATGTGGAGTAACTATATCCTGTTCTGCAGAGCCCCCAGCTCCACACAATGCAGATTCCGGGAAACTTTTCTCTCAAGGCAGGTGCAATTTCTGCAATAAACACTTAACACCTAATTAGAGTACCCACCTTCCCCTCCCCATGCCTTGGCCTCATGGCAAGGAAAAGGTAAACAGAAGGTGTAGGTACAATTTAAGGCAGCCCACCCCCCAAAATATTTTGGAATTAGAGCCCCCATTTGGGGATTTGAGGAACTGCTCTGGGCACTACCACAAAATGCCTAATCGGTGGATTGTTTTTGTTGCTACCTGCCATATCGTTAGATCTTAGGCTGCATCTTACTCAGCAAAACCTTTTGCTTCGTGACTATTGGACACCGCAGTATCTCTTTCACTGGGGATTAGCTATTCATTTACTTGCTGATGGTGCAGTACAAGCTAAGGCTTGTTTTAAACATACGGTTTGGCAATATCTAACAGTTGCTTCCTTTTGGGAGAAGGCTATTACATAGATAATTTTCTGTGGGAACATTCTTTAATATTCACTCTTCTAAATTATTTACCTGTTCAAGGAGATGAGCAAAGGGTCAGCTTAACTGAGTGGTCTGTGTTCTTTTGACAGCTAAAATACTCTCCTATAATGCAATGGATTGCAGCGCTTTTATTTCAGCAAGTGGCTTACTGACACCACCTTCACGTTGAACCTTATGCTTGGTCTGCTCTTGCTGAGGCCCGTGTTTAATTGCTAGAAAATTGCATGTATTAAAAAAGAGGGAAAATGTGGATGCCTGCAGGGACCATGTTGGGGACCCCCTCCTGGGCACCACTGCTGGTAACCACAGGTGCTGTACTGGGAACCCCGGATTTAGGAAGAAAGGAACAACAGAGGAAGAAGAATCCTGTAGGTCCTGGAGAAGGGCAGGCCAGAAGGCAGGAACGCTGAACAGGAGTGAGACACAATGCAGCATTTCCATTCTTACTGCTTTAGCCTTACAGTTTTATTCTTTCCCACTTAAGACCAGGATTGCTACTTCCTTAACTCTCCAAATGCTTTTTATCTTTGGGAACAAATCTGTGCCTCTAGGCATTGTCTGAGGGGCCAAGGATATGGAGGATTCCCCCTCCGAGGTTGGAGGTAGTGCTACAAACTTGGATCTGACTCCCCCTCTTCCCCCACTGGGCAAGGAACTGTGCCAGCTGCTTCCTCTGGTCCAAACACTGGGGCAAGGCAGGGGAGAGGCAGCAGCCAAAGAAGCCAGGATGCAGGCGATCCTGCAAGCGATTCCAGCCTCCTTCCCACCTCCTCTGAAGTGTCCTTGCTCGATGGAAGGGGAGGCCAAGATTGCCTCTGCCCTCTTGCCTTCAGCATGGCAGGGCACTGGATCAATGAAAGCTTCAGAGTGGAAGCTCCCATCTCTCATGAGAATGCAACTCTTAGGTTTATTTTATTTTATTTTATTTTTTAAGCTACTAAAAATGATACAAATATAAAAAACATCATTAAGAATAAAAAGAGAAAAAACACAAAATACTGGTGTACTTGTTTGAGATCTCTATTTTTTCTTAGGGAGGAAAAATAAATTTTTAGCCAAAGGAACACTATTCCATAGATCCCAGAGTGAATTGTGAGATATATGCTATAAAGTACCAGACCAGGAGCCTCATGCCTCCCTTACAAGGTAGTTCTGAGCACCTGAGATTTATTTTTCAGGTTTAAACCTTCAAAAAAGAAAATCAAAAAAGCCCACTTGAATAGTCAAGAAAAGCTCTAGGAACTATGTAATTTAGAAATACATATTTCAGAAGTCATTATGAATTATCATTCAGTGATCTAAAAGCTACCTCCACGGTAAGATTTATGCTTTCAAACTAGGCTTTTTTTTTTACAAAAATAAAGAACATTTGACTTTAGAAGAATTCGCCAAATGTCAAACAAGTTGATTTAAGAATTCCATAGCCAGGTTTATGCATTCATTCTCTGTGTGTGTGTGTGTGCACACACACACATATCTCAGGAACAGTGGCTGTGGCTTTCTTGAATGTTTGGATGGCACACCCTTTAAGAACCCTAAACCTAATTGTGCTCCCTTTTTAAATTATTGTGCGACATCTCAGGTTTCCATGTGGGAGATGGCTGGGGAAGGGTGTTGATGATGGAAGCCTGGAGAGGATCCTCATAGGAGAGTTGCTTTTGTCATCATCGGACGAAGACCTCGGGAAGCAATGTCGCACACCACCTCAACAGAAATCTCCAACTATGGCCCGAAGACTGAGCATCACCTCTCTCACAGGGAAAAATACAAGTAAGGTGGTACTTCCTGCAGTGATATCAAGTAGGCAGCATTGCTAATAGGAGACAAATCACATTTTCTAACTATGTCAATGAGTTACAACAGACTTTTCAAGATGGATGTTGGATCTGGTGCACTAAGTGTAATTTTCCCCATGTCTAATAAATACACACTTTCAAAAACTTTTAAAAAGCTAACTACACCACTCAGATTTTTCTTTTCCCAGGCAGTGGGCTATTACTATTATCTAAGATGATGTATTTATCCTGGGGTGAGAGAAGCTGTTCCCCTGGGGCGAAGGCCTTTTGGCTGATCCTGGTGACTAGTGTCACAAAGTACCTCAGCTAAGGCAAGTCTCTGGGAATGGGAGGTAACCTAGCCCTGGGAAGACCAACACTTTTTTGGCAGAGGAGCTCGACTAAGAGGTTTGTCTAGCCTTGAGGAATTAAATCACCTCTACAGTCCACCTGATGTTGGGCTTCAGCACTGCCCAGTACTGATAAGGGCGCAAGGTAAGGGATGCTGCTGGATCTTCTGGAATAGAAAACTGCAGGTGAGATGGTAGTCAGCATAACGAACCTGCTGGAGGACAAGGGAAAACCACCATTATATAATTTCTGAGTAATACTCATCCTGGCTAGATGCACCTCTAAAATAGTCAGCCATGATGACATCTAGCCTCCAGTAGGAAAGGAACGAGAAGAAACAGACTGTGAGAAGATCAGTAACAAGAGAATAAGCCTTAAGAAGTACACGCCCATTATGCACTGAGATGCAACGGTCCAAATTAATGTGGCTCTCATTTGGTAAAATTTCTTAATGGAAGGTATGCATAGATTTAGAACTATGGCCTAAAGGTGGGCATCTTAGCACCTTCTCTGGGTCATGTGAGGAAGGCAGGTATCACGATCATTTAGAAGAAAGGTGGAGGTACCCCCAGTTACCTCCCTGCCTTGTCCGGGACAGTTTAACTTGTTCTATGCAGGTGTGCCCTTAATCCAAACTTTATAGAACCATCATGTCTCAATCAGAGGGTGAACTCAGCTCTCCAGCATTTTCTTCTTTTTGCAGAACTCAGTGCAGGACAGATTCAGGAAGGCATTGGGGAAGCTGTGAACAATATTGTGAAGCACTTCCATAAACCCGAGAAAGAGGTACCTTCTCAACCATTCAAGTACACGATCTTAAATGGAGGTGTAAACAAACTCTTCGTTTGAATTTGAAATGTATGGGTGATTTTGTAGAAGAGGTGCAGGGTCATGGTATCTCTCTCATAAGAAAACATACCAGTTCATTATTAAAGCAAGCTTTGGAGTACATTACATTATTTCTTTCATTTCTGTCCTCCCCCTCGCCCCCAAACACAAGCAGAGTAACTCCACATGGCTTGTACTACAGAAATCACAGTGCATGTAAGAGACTTCTGAATCTATTCAAAGCTTAAAGAATAGACCAAGTTGTTTACAGAAGAGGCAAAACAGCATTTTAGAACCCCAACAATTGGCATGAAGTCCAAGATTCAGATACTTGTTTCCATATGAAGGGATGCTTCAGAAGAGGCTTAGTTCTGTACTGAGACAAACAGACAAGGACTTTCCATAATTCATTGCTGTTGCAATTTATAATGAACTTCATTTTCTGTATTTCATTACTCTTGCTGCATGGGTTATACTCCCGTGCATGCATTCTGAAAGGGCTGAAGTGGCTCTCCTAAGGTGTATTAGTGACTGGCAGGGAGCTCTTTCAGCTAAAATAGGCTGGTATTATTGGCTTCTCCATTCCCAGAATTCAGCTTCTCCGTGGAGCTTTGCCTTCAGGCTGCAAGTGATTTTAACACCTCTGCCTGAAGTTCTTGAAAATCATGTTGTGCATGCTGCAGCAGACAAAAGTGGCTGCCACACCACAAATGTTGCACGTACCTGGAAACAAGAATGAATCTGGAACAATGCCTGTTGGGCCTTCCCTGCCATGTTCCTCACACTGAAGTCAGTAATTCTTGCTGTTGGATTTCCACACCACCTCTGGAAAACTGTTTAATAGGCAACACAGGTGGGATTAGAGTCCAAAGCGGAGTCTCATGGATGGTTATGAGTTTGGATCAGTATGCCTTGTGCCACTACTATTCTTGTTTGATTCCCTAGAGAGGAAGCCTCACTGTTCTCTTGTGTGGAGAAAATGGCTTGGTTGCCGCACTGGAGCAGGTCTTCCACCATGGCTTCAAGTCTGCACGTATCTTCCATAAGAACGTCTTCATCTGGGACTTCATAGGTAATCAGCATGCCTGGGTTGGCTGTGACCAAGACCCCGGTGATGCATCACACCTGGCCTTCATGGAAGACTGCTAAAGCTTCCTGGTGCCCCTTCCCTGTAAACCAGAGATACAAAATGGCAGGGCCAAATCGGGCCCTCTGACAAGTCCTAAAGGGCAGAGTCTTCTTCTCGTGCTGCACCCCCTTCCCCAAACACTGATCATTTGGTGGTGTTGTATTCCAAATAGTGAAAATGCTTCTCCGAAGGCCTAAAGCTTTAAGCTGAAGAATGCTGGTATTTTGGCACTCCCCTTTTTTGCCCCACCCAGCCCTGGAATGCAGCCCCAAGAGTCTTTCAGCAACTGAATGTTGCCCTTGGACTGAAAGGAATTCAGTAGTCCTGCTATAAATGGGAGTTACTTGCTAAGAATAACTGGCTCAGTCCTACCTTTGGGCAATGTGAGATGGTCCATGTTAGACAGCAAATTGGACTGCTGCTGAAAGGCAGCTAATAGCCAATTCTCGTGTTTGTGTTTTGCCATTGGCATAGGGCTGGAGCTGGGGAAGAGGAAGCAGTGTTTTGATTTTTCAAATCAGAACCAGTAACTGCTGACATAAGGCCTATCCCACAAGCAGCAAAAATGTCTTGGACCACTTTTGGTTTAATTGTTAAGTGCTGTTGATGGCGGGGCTATTAATCCTGGATGGTCTCTTGTCATTTTAAATGAAGGAGACTAACAAGGTAGGCAGATTTGGCTTCTTCCCACACCAGAGTTGCGTCTCTCTGAAATTTCCAAGGCCATTGCTCATATAATAGGGATTTTACTTAAAAGTTCCATACCTTCCCTTTGTTAGGACAGGGCTGTTTTTTCAAGTGATTCTTGCAAACTAGTGTAAAGCAAGGGAATGCACAGAGTGCTTTCCGTAGGAGATGCCTCCAAGGCAGTGATTACCTTTGAATCCATGGCTACTGTGTTTTAATGTGTTAGGAATGCACTTTAAGGTCATAAATTAACTATGGCTCTAGGACTGATAAGTCCAAGCTGCTGCTTTGAAATTGCTCAGTACTTAATTGCAGAACTGTTAACTTTAACCTCTCCCTGCTTAATAAGTATTTGCAAGGGGCTAATTGCCACAAATGTGCAGTTTTCAATTGTTTGTTTACTTGCCATTATGCCTAACACTATTAGTCTATATTTTCAGGCATAATAGTAAAAGATATTTCAAAATGTGCAAGAATGCATCATTCCAAATGCATCAGAGAGGAAAAAAACCCAGTAACTTGGCATAGGCATGTTAAAAATATAAAGCAATATATTTCTAGAAATATAAAGTGTCGTTCAATGCTATTCTGTTTGTAAACATAAAATACTAGGAAAAGATATACTTGGACATTTCTTTTTTTACCTAATGAAGTCTTTTAAAAACCCCTAACCTTTTCAAGTTTTGAAACTAAAGTTTTAAAACACCCTAATTTTAAAAGGCTTTTGGGGGGGGAATGGATAGTTGCAGACCAAAAATGCAGTCCTATGTACTGTCTAATCAGAAATACGTAAACCCTACTGAGTTCAGTAAAATTGATGATTCAGTGACACAAAGATGGGTGCAAAGAGTTCACATGATTTCTCCTAAAATTACTGGGACAGTTACATGACTATATAGTTGAATCAGTATTTCTCCACCACCTCAGCCCTAAATGAAATAAAAGGGCCACAGGATTACGTGCATTCTATGCATAGTGAGATGTTGCGTTCTTCCTTCCTCTGCTCTTAGAAAAGGCTGTTGCCTACTTTGAGACGACGGACCAGATTGGGGACAGGGAAGAGGATGTCCTTCTTCAAAAATCCTCCTGCAAGACATTCTGCCACTATGTAAATGCCATCAATACTGCTCCACGGAACATTGGGAAGGATGGCAAATTCCAAATTCTCGTTTGTCTCGGAACTCGGTATGTATATTTTGGCTCACAAAGAAGCTCTTCTAAGGCCCTACAATGCTGCAAGTATTATTTCATTCATTCATTCATTCATTTAAAACTTTTCTAGACCATCCCATTACCAAAGACTCGGGATGGCTTAGCAATACAAAATGTAAAATAAAACAGTGTCCTAAAAATTCAGCTAACTATAAAACCCCAATTAAAGCAATCAGGTCTTAAAACATTGGGAAAATAAAAAGGTTTTACCCTGGTACTGAAAAGAATAAAGTGACGGTGCCAGGCAAATCTCTCTGGGGAGTGAATTCCACAATTGGGGTGCCACTGCAGAGAAGGCCCTTCTCTGGGTAGTCACCCTTCTAATCTCCTTCGAGGAGGGCACCTGGAGAAGGGCATCTGCCCCAGATCTTAAGGGGTGGGCAGGAACATATGGAAGGAGACACTCCTGGCCCTAAGTTGTTTAGGACTTTATAGGTCATTACCAGCACCTTACCTTCCTCACAGCACTCTGAAGTCACCTATAGTATTTCCAGCCCTCAGATGGGAAACTGACGCTAGGCAGGGCTTGCCTTGAGCTACTAGGGCATAACACGAAGTAGGATTTTGATGCCAGTATTTTGCAGTGTTGCTGTTGTATCTCTCAGATATCCCTGAATCTAGTTTTTAAAACTCTTCTTCCCATTTTCTTTCTTTTTTTAAAAAATATTTTTTAAATTGTTTAGATTTTTTTTTTATTCTGGCTGTATATGCAGTCATTTTAGATGGCTGTCAGAAATCCCTGAAGCATTTAATACAAACAATCCTACCTTTTTGTTGCGTTTGAGTTAGCTTAACGAAAGTATTTCACTAATGCAGAGTTTGGAATACCTAGAACCCGTGTAAGTATCTTTGCTTCTTTTTTCTTTGATAAAACCATAGTTTAGCTAAACCTGGTCATTTTGCAGAAAGCTAGAAAAGTACAGAGGTGTCACTATTTTGTGATTTTTTTCCCTAATAAAGATATTCCTCAACTATGGATTTTGGAGGGGTTTTCTTTTTCCTTATGGACCAAGAAGGCTGCTGTTGCTTTTAATATGCCTTAACTAAGATTTGCTTGACCCAGCTCCTATAAAGGGAAGAATGTGGTATCAAACCCCACTTTTTGGTTTTCAGTTTTGGGATCTAGATCCCTGGGGCAGGTCCCTACAAGCCTCCCCAGTAAGGAGAGAGATGGACTGGAATTCGAGGTCTATTCTTTTGACTGAAAGAGCAGACTTCCAAAGCAAGCTTAGTTAAATAAAGATCCGCTTGATCTAAAATGGGAAAGAGGAGGCACATGTGCACTTAAACAAAATACAGCCGCCGTCCTATGGAGAGGCGTCTGAGCTCTTGATCTCAAGGGGCTGGCGCTCATCCAGGGCAATGCAGGAGGAGGAGTCCGTCTTTGCCTCCTGCTTTTCCCACTCTGCACTTTCACTAGATGGCTAGGCTGTGGCTGCTGGACAGTCTCCTCCATCGAGAGCACAGGAGGCTGGAGCAGCTTCGGGGTGCCTCATATCCTAGTTACCCCCTCCTTAAGCCCTGTCTGAGCTAATTTTCCCAGTCCCAGGCAGTAGCCAGTAAGGTTCTTTCCATGTCAGCTGCAAGGAGGCAAGGGAAATCTGGGGGGACAGACAGACACTTCCATTCCCAGCTTCAGCTGCTGCCTCATACCCGGGAGCTGGGAGTCTGAACTGTCCCATGGCCATTCCGACAATGTCTAGGGGCCATAGGCTTATCCCCTAAGCTAGTCTTACTATTTTTCTGTAAGCATCAGGTTGCAGTATCTGTGGGCAAAGATGCAATGCTAACCTAGGACGTGGAGCAGGCATGGCGCATGCTTCAGGTGCTAGGATCAGCAACAAATGCTCGACACACTCCTTTTTATGGTTTGGGGTTATTGTTATCCTTTTCCCCATGTGCCAGAAATGGCAGCAACAGGATGGAAGCTACTTGCTCCATTTAACACCAGTTGATTCTTTTACTGAATTCTGCTTACTACTGTCCTTGTAATACCTGCTAAACTTTGGCATATCTGTAACTTGTAAACTACCCAGAGACCCTTTTTTGGCTAAGGAGTGGTATGTATGTATGTATGTATTTATTTGAGACTTCTATGCCACCCCATTCGCCGAAGACTCGGGGCAGCTCACAACCATAAATAAACTTCAAAATAGAATAATATAAATTAACAATGTAAATTAAGTTGCCCTGGCCAAAGAATAAAATGAATAAATAATATTAACAATTAAAATAACATTTGAATAAAAAAGTCTTCTCCTGGCACCGAAAAACAAATAACAACGGTATAGAAATTAATTAAATCTTTTTGGTTAGAGAGAGCAACTAGTTTTCACCGTTTCCTGTTCTCCACACCCCACTTCTCACTCATTTCCTCTGTGGACATTCGAAGCCATTTTATGTTACTCCAATGTCAAATTTACTTGCTAACTTTAGTTTTTCCCATATGGAATGAGGTACTCCTACTTTGCTTGACTTACGGCATGTAGCTTCCCAAAGAGATTCACCTGGCACTTACCTTGTGATTTTCCAGCACCAGGTGAAACCTTCCTATTTTCCCAGGCATTTCAGATTTTCCACTCCTGTTTTAAATCTGTAACTGTATTTTAAAATCATTGCATTGGTGCTAGGTTTCGCTTTGTTTTCACTTTGTTACTTCTTATACTGTAATTTTAAATCTAATAGTGTATTTTATGGTCTTACTGGTTTAGAATCCAACAGAGAACTTCAGCTATTGGGCAAGGTAGAGAAAAATAATTAAATAGTAATGGCTTAATGTTAGATTCCCCTTGCTTCAAAGCAGACCCTTACAGCTGTTATGGTAGCTAATTCTTAGTTTTCGGATCTCTTACATTGTGATTAAAGCATGCAGTTGTTTAGAAAACTTTGAAGCTAGTCTGATTGGCAGCCAGTCTGTAACTGATATTAGCCAGGGTTTATTCTTTCCCTTTCATCTGTGCCTTAAGTGTGCCATGACTGACTGGCCTTCGGATGCGCCTTAAATTGCTTGACAATATGATTTCTTTCACAGGGATCACTTGCTCCCGCAGTGGATTCCACTGTTGGCAGAGTGCCCACCCATCACTCGGATGTACGAAGAGAACGCTCTTCTCCGTGACCGCATGACGGTGAACACCCTCATCAGGGTCCTTCAGACGTTGCAGGACTTCAATATCATCTTGGAAGGGTCACTCATTAAAGGGGTGGATGTGTAGTCCATGGCACTGCAGGCATCTCTCCCCCTCTGCCTCCTCTCCCAGGCAAGCGAAACGTGTTGAATTTGGGAGAGGGTGGATCTGTTGAAACGCACACGCTGCCGGTAGCACCCCTGCTGTATGTGAAACTCAGCTCCTTGGTCAGTGAGGGCGGCAGAGCCCCCTCACCTCTGTTAGCCTCCTTCCTTGTCTGCCCTAAAGCTGCAAACAAGCTAAGCTGCAGTATTGTAGTTTTCAAATCAGAGGTTTAGTATCAAATAGAGTATTTTCATGTGTTCAACGTATGTAAATAGGCTATCTTCCAGCAGAAATATTTACCACTAAGGGTTTTTCTTAGAATCAGTGTTCTTGGTTGGGAGAAAAAATGTAGCTCAAAAGAACTGTATAGGGTCGGGAAGTGAGGGAGGGTTCCATTACTTGAGTATATGAAGGGGAAAGTCACTCCCTGTATAAAAACTGTACAAATGCAGCAGGGAGAGAGGCATTTTCCACATAGTGCAAAGGAACCCACGAAGACTCTAGGTAGCCACTGCTGTACTCTTCTTGTGAATGTAAAATGTTTGCTCTATTCCTGTACGTTGTCGGTCTCTTGCTGTCCTGTTAGATCCAAACCCTTTCTGTGTGCTTTGAATAAGCTGTGAGTCGTAGGGTTCCGGACCTTCTCTGTGACTTCAGTCGGGACAAGTGGTGCAAAGAAATGTCTTCACACTGGACCCGAAGGATCCCTGAGCTTCAGACAGGAGCCTCCCAGGGGCTGCTGAGGAATTTTGCTATACTTCATAACAGAAGAGAGAAAAAACAAGCATCTGTGCTATAGTTTTGAACTATTCACTAAGCTTTTGATGCTGACCTTCCCTTTGCCTCCCCCTGGGCTTTTGTGTTCTGTGCAAGCACTACTGGTTTCAACAGGCTTTCTTGGAAGACAAAGGGGAAGCCCTGGGAAGAAACAGTCTTTTATCTTGAGCAGAATTCTGGCAAAATTGTTTCAGACAATTGAAAATGCCAAAAAATGCATAGAGTTACATCCTCTTCCTGCATTCAGAGGAATATGGGCTGGTCTGTACATAACCTCATCCTCATGGGGGTGCTCCTCCTGTTGGACAAGTCTTGCCAGGCTTTGCTCACACCCCATGACTTTGCTTGCAGAAAACTTTCCTTTGGAGCAGAAAAGATTCCCCTGCCAGGCTGCACCAAACCAGATAGGATTGTGGGGAGCCACCATGGCTAAATAGCCTTCCGTAGGGATGATGAGAGCTTTAATTCAGCACAGCCAGAGGGCCTCAGGTTGGGGAGGACTCCAATGAGGTACAGATCAGCTCTTAGGACTGCTGTTTCTGTTACCCTAATCTGGGAGCTCCTTTAGCCTTGCTCCTTTCCATCCTGCTTAAGTAATATAGGAAACCCATATTCACATGGGGTGGACTGTGATCAGCCTCAGCCCACCTGGAGGCCTTGGCAATGCTGGCCTGGAAAGACGGTAAGTTGCAGCTCCTCTTGTGTGACTTCAGTATCCCTACAGTATCCGAGAGACACGTGATGAGCATCCTCTTCCAGCAGCATGTGTACCACTGATGTAAGATGCCTCCCTTGGTTTTGCATAGATACAGCCTTTTAAAGGGCATGAAGCAACAGGTACCCAGCTCTAGACGCTTCTGCCAGATGGAAAAATATAGTCTGTTTAGTAGTTAGCAACAGTTGTAGGCAAACCGTTTAGACCAATTGAAGGAAAAATGAATACAAGATAGTGGGACAATCCAGGATGCATTATTCCATTTTTATCCGCTGTTGGTATAAGACTTTCCTAATCATTTGAAGAGGTGGCTCAGAAAGTAGATTTTATTCTTCTGATCTCTGGGGCTTAATGAGCTCTGCGTCTCTCTGTTCCACTCATCATGCGTGACAAGTCTGCTGGGAGGGGAGACTCTTTGAGAGAAGCAGTTACTTAAGGCACACAGCTGCTTTCATCAGTGCATGTTGTCCTCCCCTTCCCTACTGCTTGTTTCCAAGAGAGGATGGCTTAGAGTTGGAGCATGTGGAAAAGACATGCTGGGAAAAGGGAGCCTTCTTTGTACAGAAGCGTCAACATTTTTCACCAGCTGATTATTTTCCTGTGAGGTTTGTTGATAAGGAACTCTCTTAGGATGCAAACGGAGGAATCCCAGCTGTGGGTTTCCCATGAATACTCAGGCACTTAAAAGGGAGGAGTGATGGGAAGAGTTTACTTCACTCTGTGATCTGTTTCCCAGCCAGGCTGGGAAATCCATAAGGGAAGGAACTGGAGAGGAAATATGGTGGTTGGGAAGAAGGATTAAATGCGCACTCTTTGTACTTCAGCAGCAACTATAGTTTGGGGCATGCCTTGCCCTACCCAAAAGCCACCTGTCAGCTACAGCTTTCCCTGCTTCTGATATAATCTGTGACCTCCAAAGGTCCTTCACCAGCTGTTTTTAGCCAGAAAAGAACATCAGTCTTGAGAATGCTACCCACAAACAATTTGAAGTTCCTGGGCCAACACATGGCTTACACACATCAAGGCATGTTGCCAGTATCCGCCTGCTTGAAAAACTGGGTGGTACTGTCTGCCACACAACATATGGTGAAATAGCACATGGATTTCACTGCATCAGCTTCACCCCCAAGGACTCTTAACAGCATGATTTTGAAGCATGCATTTGGAAGCCGTCAGTGACATTCTGGGTACATCTTCATTGGGAAACTCCACAGATATTCCCCTCCCCAAACAAAACCAGCTTCCTAGTTACACTTTATCGTGTGGTTGTGATCAGAAATCAGGCTGCTCGGATATCAAGAATCAGCCAGATAAGTTCTGCTCAGGATTGATGGAAAGCAAATGAAATTATTTTAAATGCGTAATGAAATCTATGGATGAGCATGCAACCCCAGTTAAAGCTGGGAAAAAGGACACACACATCTTTAATCCCTTTAGGTAGCACATATGGTTGTTGTATTAAAAAGTACTTTCCAAAGTTGATGTATTTACAGTCACTAGAAATACAGTGTCCTTTCTAGTTTTCTAACAATATGTAGGCAACCAATAATAGTTTGGCCTTTTGTGTTTCCCACTCACAAGATAGATTGTTTTTCTAGTTTACCTATATTCTGACAGTGGTTAATACAGAAAAAGAAAGTGATACCTCAAAAATGGAAAATAGGTCAGGGCTGAATACTTCTAGTGTTTGAAGGGATTGTCAAATAACAGAAATGTGAAGCCCTGGGGGAAAAATATGAAAAAAGCCAGAGTGTTAATCACAGATATTCCAGGGATTTGGGGGAAATGGATTTCCCCCAATTTTGCCCCAGTCTTTATATTTCTGCCAAATACCAACATACACTTTAGTTTTTCTTTGTCACACAATTGGCCCCAATGCAAGAATCTGCAATCTTGTTTTTAGTAAATGGCATTAAATTGAATGCAGGATGCTGCAAGGATGGCACTTTCATTCTAGAAGAATAAGGCAAATTTGATCTCTCTTGATTCCTGAACTGACTTCTTTCTATCTTGCCTTGCAACTGCTGGTCTTGTGCGTAGCAAAGAGTTTTTGAGTATCGCATTTTTTGCTGCCTTAAGGCTTTTTCATAACATGGGGAAAAATAACTATCGACACAGATGAGAGCAACCCCTTAAAGCTTGCATTAGCCTTCACAAAAGGTGCCTAGCCTCCACCACTAGAATGTGGAGTTGGACATCCTACCAGGCAGTGAAAGTTGTGTAAGCATTAATTCATTTCTCACCCTTGTGTTTCATACCACATCCATAGTGAACAACTGATGGTGTTAAAGATGTGCTAGGGGGCGTTAGGACTTGAAACAAATCCCTTAGCGCACTCTGCAGCTCCAGGCAATCCTGAGCGATACTGATTTTCAAGCTGACCTAGTTCAAACTGGCTTCAGAGCAGGACATGGAGTTAAGACTGCTTTGGTTATTCTGGTGGATGATCTACAACTCAACATTGGCAATGGAAGTATGTCCCTGCTGGATATCTCAGTGGCCTTCAATACTATAGACATAGTATTCTTCTGGATCATCTGAGGTAGCTGGGAATTGGAGGCACTGCTTTGCAGTGGTTCTGTTCCTACCTCTTGGGTCGGTTCCAGTTAGTGATGCTCAGAGACTGTTGTTCCTCCAAGGAGGAGATGACTTGTGGAGTACTGCAGGGCTCCATTCTGTCTCCAGTGCTGTTAAACAGCTACATGAAGCTGCTGGGAAAGATCATCTGGAGGATCAGTGCTGGGTGTTATCAACATGCTGATGACACACAGATCTGTTTCCCTGTACCATCATCTGCTGCTGCTTCTAGTGTCTCCCCTCTGAATGACTGACTACCTGATGAGCTGGATAAGGAAAAACAAATTGAAGTTGTTTCCAGACAAAGTTGAAGGTGCTTGCTCTTAAGGGTCTGAATCCAGCAGTAGAGATGTGTCAACCAGTTCTAGATGGGGTCACACTACCCCTGAAAGACCATGTTTGCAATCTGGGGATACTGCTTGATGTAATCAAGGCCCTTCAGATGTAATCACAGACAGAAGCTGTGGTCAAGAGTGTCTGTTAGAAGCTTTGGCTGATAAGCCAACTACATCTCTTCCTGGAAAGGGATGACCAGAAAACCAGTGTAGGCACTAGTGACTTCTAGGTTCAGTTTCTGAATTGCACTCTACATTGGGCTACCCTTGTGCTTACACTGGAAAATGTGACTAGTAGCCAATTTGGCTGCCAGGCTGGTCTCTGGGACATCATGAAAAGACCACATATCACCTATTTTAAAGTCTCTCCACTGGCTGCTGATACATTTCTGGATAGTGCCCAAGATGTTGGTAATTGCCTTTAAGGGACTTAATGACTTGGGTCCAAAGTACCTTCAGGGGTGCTTTTGTCCATATATTTCACTTCGCCAACTAAGGTCTACCAGGGGTAATCTGAAATTTGCTTCTGCAAGATTAAGGTCAACTACCCAGAGGACGTTCACAGTGATTGCCCTAAACTGTGGAATGATCTACCAGGAGAGATGCATCTGATATCCCAGACAGGTATCTTCAAGAGGGGGTTAAAGACATATCTTTTCCAGCAGGCCTTCCCAGATTAATTCTCAGATCAGTTTTATTTAAAATGTTTGTTTTTAGTCAAATTTTAATTATGGTTCATTTTAATTTCTTGGAAACTGCCCAGAGCCTATGGGAATTGGGCGGTATATAAAAATCAAATAGTGTGTAAGGAATGGTCTAATATGTCTATTTCTTTCTAGGCAATAAAATTGTATAATTGTGTGGTATTATAATGACCTTAAGGTATTTTTGGAGCATGAGATGGATCTCCAGTAGACTAGTCAATCTGACACCTTCAGGAGTGCAGTTCTTTGTGGTGTTTTATTTTATCCCTGTTGTGTGCAACTTTTTTTTTAAAGAGACAACTCTGATCACTTGATATTATGGGGTTTGTACTTTCAAATTTACAGACCATACTAGCTTCTTTGAGAAGTGCGACTCCAGTCACAGTTCCCCAAAATTTAATGCACACTTTTGATATCAGTGTTAATGATATTTCATTGTTAGGAAAAATTGAGTTTTTAAAATGACCAAAGCTTTCTGGTAACCTACCCAATAAGTTCTGTATTCAAGAACTGTGATTCAAAACATTGTATGTTCTTAATAGCATTGCTATTAGTAACAGTTTTTTAAAGAAAAAAAAAGAGGGCACAAAATAATCATAGAATGAATTTTTGTGTAAACATTTTAGAAATCTCTGAAGCTAGCCAGAGTGAGGTGGTTGCAGTATTGGGCGAACTGCAGTACTTCATCTTCTGAATGGACACTCTTTCAGCCCATTTACTCAGAAGAAAAATCTGTTGTATTAAGTGGGACTGGCCTCTGAGTAAAGATGTTTGGGCTGGGCTGTTAATTGTTTTGTTTGGAATATGTTTGAGAGATGCTGCAGATTCATCTTAACTATGATGTCATTCCCCAACCCCAACAAGTGAAGGTGTATATCTTATAAGGAAATTTTGTTTGTTGACATGTACAAATATTATCTGCTATAGTTTATTAAAAAAACCCTCCCTTTCCTGCCCATAACTATCTTCAAAATGTGTTGCTATGTTATCTTTTACATTGTTAATAAATTAATCAGGACTGGATAATATTCAGGAAGTGAATATCAGTAAAAGTATTGTTATTTCAAGCACTTTAGCATACATATCACAAACTGATGAGGGTTGTTTTCTCCCCAGGGTTTGGTTTACGATTAAATGCAGCTTTTCATGCAATGGTCTTTACAAATAAAACTGTTAAAACAACAAAATGCTCCATGTAATGTTTCATGAAGGTCCATAAATAGGTGTGAAAGAGGAATTTAATGGGCTGACCTAAATTCTGAAGTATAAAACTAGTGCATGGGTGGAAGCAGCATCTCCATTTCTTCCTCTGACACAGTCCTAGTCAGTGGATTACATATGGCAGTCCTAGATTATCAGTTTTCAAAGCTACCAAATGGATGACCAGCATTTATCTCTGAGAAGATGTCCACACAGGATCTGGCAAGCTTTCTTGGGCTGACACTGGGTTATATACTGCTTCACAGAACTGCAAATAAGACAAAAGGGAGGGGGCAGCAAGTGATCACATCAACCCCAAGGCCACCTTTCCCAACCTAGTTCCAGACCTCAGCTTCCATCAGCCTCACCTAGGATGGCCTGGGTCAGGAATGCTGGGCATGAGTGGTCCAAAGCATATTGAGGAGACCAGCTTGGGGAAGGCTGCCATCACAGATCTGCAGTGACTCTTAACTGGAAGTATGACGACTCCCTAAGGGGGAGGAGGGAATTCAATGAGGCTATGTACTTGGTGGACAGTAGTGGATTAACGGCTGAAACCATTGAAGTAGTACAGTAGATGTGCTAGGAGCACCAGAAACGTGAATGGATAATAATCTGCCATTTCATACAAAGAAGGCATCTGCAGGCACTCCTGGGGCCCTTGCCAGGTTGCACCAGAGTGAAGTTACACAGGTTTCCATATACCTGTCTGTAACATTAGCAGTTCTTTTTGGAAGGTGCACATAGACCCAGAAACAATGATGTGTGAAAAGGTCCTAAACTAAAGAAGAGATGTATGTCAGAAGGCACACCTATGTTTCTGGTTGTACCATATGAAAATAGCGAACCGAGTCTTCAGTTCATTGGTCTGACAGCAAAACAATTCTATCCAAGACGCTTTGATTTCCAGACTTAGGGGGAACCATGAGCTTTCCCCTAAGGTAGGACGGCTTAGGCAGGGTCATGAGAAGATCAGCAATAGAGGATTACTGTCCCTGAAATGGCTTATGATCTTCCTCTTACAACCTGAAGATGCAGTGCACTTTCTAATGCAGAGTGTGCTCTTAGTGGATTGGCATGATATGGCAGCCTATTTTTACTAAGTGTGCACCCCCTGGAAAGACCTATTCCAACCAGAGTTCTTCCAGATCACAACTTCCTTTAGCCTTACCCAGCACAGCCAATGACCCCACATTATGGATGGTGTAGTATAAAGCGCCTGAAGAAGCATCAGGTTGGAGGAGGCGACTTTAAAAAGTGCCTTGGAATCCTCTCTTACATTATAAGTGTTTGGACACTGAGCAGGCAACAAACTGATGTGCAAGATTTCTCTGAAAGCTTTAAACAGTTTATTTTAACTTCACTAGCTCTGATAACAGTAAAGTGTATATTAAATCAATGAACATTCACCTAAACTGACCTTCCTGTTTTGAGCTACACTTCCCACTGGCCATACTGACTGGGATTAAGAATCCATAACATTTGGAAGGACTCAGGTTGTGGAAGGCTGATGTAAGGCTGGGTGCATGTTAGATTCTCAGCTACTATAGATACCTAGCATCATTCCATTCATCTTTTTCCTTCTTATGAGCACATAAGAAACCCAATTGCATTCGCTAATAGTGTTATCTGCAAATGTGGTACAGTGCTAAATTATTACTATTAATGCCATTTTTATATTGCCCCATAGCCAAAACTCTAGGCAATTTACAACAATGCATAAAACAAAACCACATTAAAATGAATGTTGCAGCAACAAGAAGAAATACTATTCTAAAATTCAGCCTAATCATGTGGAAGTTACATCAGGAAGCATTCCACTCTATTACACTAAAAATCATTGGCTTTTTGAGTATCGTTCATTCAGTGCAATGTTACTAGGAAAAAGTCTGAAAAAGGCCATTAGGCCCTTGAAAGAGAGGGCAGAGGAAATCAATGAAGCAAAACTTTCATGCAGTTTCACAGGCATACACCTTTGTGAACTATAGTGCATTTCATCAGGTACATACAGTGTTATCCTGAGCAAAGAGGCGCAGATGCACATGTATGTAGGGGAAAAAAACAGTTAAGGAGGAATGATTTCCTGACCTATTACAGTTGTTAACTTATCATAGCAGGGTTTACTGTGTGGTCACCAATTACTGCTGTTGTAAATGGGTTCCATGCTTATTTTGCATGCATGTTGCTTTAATTGAATTGTCACAGGCAACTAGTCCTTTTTACATTTCAGGGCCATTTGACTCTCCCATCTTCCCATTAATCTAGCCGTGGGTGGGTGCGTGCGTGCGGGGGGGGGCAGGGGAGAGGGAGGCAGGCAAGCAGACTATATATATATATATATATATATATATATATGTATGTATGTATGTATGTATGTATGTATGTATGTATATTTATATTCCATCTTTCTTTCTCTTGCAAGTAACCCAAGGCAGTTTAGAAAGTCTCATACACTTCATGTTACCCTCACAACAACCCAGGGAGAGGCTGGCCCACCATCACCCTAGTCAGGTGTGGACTAGAACCCAGAGCTTCCAAATACCCAGTCCCACAGTCTGACCACCACACCCCACTATCAAGACCTACAGAGGGTTTAGTCAATGAAAACTTATACCATAATAACTTGGTTCATCTTTATGGAATTAAGAGACCCTTTGAAAGCTCTTTGTTTACCCAAGACTGTACCAAAGGATATAGTAAGCTGTACACTCATAGAGTCTTGGCCCAGGGATCTCCCTTTTTGGACTTTGGTGTGCACTTGGGAGTTTTAAGAAACTGCTGTGGGCAGTTGCTTTGTCAACAGCTAGCCATCAGTCAAAGGACCAGATCTCTTCCTTCCAAGAGGCATCTACTCATGTTTCCCACACCCTCACATTACGGATGCGATATCACATCCAGGTTCTCAGAACTGCTCTTCTGGTTCATAAACAAGTGAAGCCCTTCTTAAGTGAAGCCCTAATGAGAAACACATGAGAAAATAACGAAGCAGCCTGTGCTTACCAATATGAGCTCTATATTGCTTTGAGGGAATAAATATGTTTGACAGCCAGACAGTGCAATTAGTTCTTGGTAGTGATTTGATGAGGGTGATTTTCAAGCGAGCACTTCATGCTGTCCCTACAAGATGCAAAGAGTCACACGTGTTGGGTAAGGGTATTGGAGCTGGGAGGAATTTGGCCCAGTCTGAACTGACCAACTCCACTTAAAGCAGGAGGACGTTTATCCCCTCATAGGAAGAAAAAAGCTGAAGGGAATGAATGCTGACAGCGAACAAAAGCTGAGGGTACAGAGGTGCCCATCCTCCTGGGATACATTCCCATCAGCCCTGCCTGCCCTCAGTGCACACAGATCCTGCAACCTTAGAGGCTTGTGTGCATCCTATGCTCTGAAAGAGGCCTGGTGGGAATCTCTACCACGCCTTGCATCCTGATTTTTATCTAAGCAGCCTTTTCCCAGCATCTAGATGAAGTGTCAGGGCAGGGAAGGAAAGAAGTCTGGTAAGAATCAGCTCAAGTCCCCAGGCCCATCCTCCTCCCTTGCTCCTAACATGCCCCTTTTACCCACTTGAAGCCCAAATACAAGTGGATGGGGGAGCCAATATGCTTCTACTCTGAGCTGGCTGCAGGACTCCAAGAACTCCTATGTCCCTCTCAGACAGCAGCAGGAGGCCACAGGATTCTATCCTTAGTTTGTAAGATGAAGCCAGCGCAGTCATAATGCTCAAATGTATAATGGGCTCTAACTTGAATCCAGTGAACTTCCAATTTTAAATTGAATTAATGTACAGTTTCTATGCCGGCTCTGCATGGTTGAGGGGCAATTCTTAATAAACTTCTAGTAATATAAAGTAGGCCAAGGGTGTCAAAGAAGTGGCTGCATCCATGGGCCTAGGCACCCTTTTACAACCCCTGGAACCAGTGGCTGGGTTCATACAACATAACAAGCACCATGTTTTTTTACCGTTCTTGGTCTGAATCCAGTCATGGTATTCACCATGGCAAGACTGAGTTTTGGAAAACACAGTAAGAAGCAAAGTTTTCCTTTATGGTTTCTCTGTACCACCATGGCTTGTTATGTTATCTAAATCTAGGATCATAGTTTCTATGGTCTTGGTATGCAACTACCACAGAGTAACTGGAAAGAGCAGCAACTTCAGGAACTGCTCTGGCCATCCAGCCACTAACATAAAGCTCTTACTGCAGTAGAACTTTTGTATTACAGAATGCTGGAATGTTTTTACAATTAACCCCTCTTTAAAATAACAAGCCACCCAACTGTCTCATATTACTAAGTTTCGATTAGTTATTACTGCAGAATGATGTAATGACAGAGAGCTTTCACCCAAACTTGAAGCACTGGATTTGTGCAATGAGATTGGCTTGCTCACTGCTGTCCAAGTGGCTCCTGCGCTTGCCTTCTGCCAGCAAGAGCCTTCCAGGCCATGTGCACAAGCTGCTTTCTAACTGTGCTAAGGCTCCCGTGTCTAGAAGAACCCTAAGTCAGCAATCTACACAGAGACCCCAAGGGTTGTCACACCTAACAACAACCCATGCAATGTCACGGCCACAAGCTATCTTTGCATCTGGTTTAGGTATGTCCCAGAATTGGTTATTACTTGAGCCGTTTCCCTGTCAACAACCCAGGGTCTCAACTTTGCATGTCATGCTGAACACCATAGGCATTCCAGGGTTGTCTGGTAATCGGGAGCGGGTGGGAAGCAGTGCACTAACCCCAACCAATCCCAAGTTCATTAAATAAAACATTAAGGTTAGCCTTAAGGGCAAGTCTAAGAACATTTGGCAGCGGCAAAGCATAAGGAGATGAGGCCTGAGAAAGCAACCACTAGAAATTAACAGGAATGCCATGAGGCAGCTCTGGAAATAGATTGAGATATAATCAAAAAGTACATAAAATAAATCACTTTCTAATTTACTTACTGTGTTTTTAACCCTCTTTTCATACCATTATGCTCTCCCAAAGCAGCGCACATCCTTCTAGGAGATGCTAAAAACTGCTGGCTGTATCTCCTACTATGGTCAGCTATCAGTCAGATTTTCACACCTATCTAGCGGAGGAAGATCAGCCACGGCGAGCAACGTGCTGGGCGATGGCAACATCGCCTCCCGTCGGAGTTCTTCTGCTCCTCCCCTTCCGAAGCAAGCCCCAAAGCGTCGCATGCTAGCCACAGGGACACCAGTGCATCCATTTCCTTTAAGGAAGCTGAAGGCAATGCCAGATGAACCCTCCAGCAAGGGTAGCAGGATCTGTCGCAAGAAGTACCGCCTGATTCGGTGAATGCCTCATACGCTGCGCCTGACTAAGTCCAAGCATTGCAGGAGCACCTCGGACCGCTGGGATCTCCGCCTACCAGTCTCGTATTTGTGTGTGCCTGTGAAGTCACCTCTGACGTCACAATGGTCCGGACCTCCCCTATGCTTTTCTCTCGCAGGCTTTTCGCTCGGCCCTTTTCTCCCTTAAAAGGACAATGGTACGCGCATGCAAAAGAGCTCGATTGAGGAGAATTTAAGCCGTGGGAACGGCGCATGCGTACACGGACTGGAAGTTAAGCCAATGATCCCAGACCTTGCATCTATCCAGACATAGGAGTTAGACAACGAGGGTTGCGTAGAGGAGAGGAGGAGAAGGGCGGGGGAAGGAAGGAAGGAAGAGCGGTGCAACACCACATCATACCACGCTATTGATTTGTCGAAGGTAAGTGATTTGAATGTTTGTTGTTCCAACTTAGCAACTTTTTATTGAAAAATAGCAACCCTGCAACTGGAGCACGAGTTCTGACAAGTTTTGTGTGGTGGCTTTTGGATACGGATTAATTTTAAAAGCACATTATCCCTTCGAGAAGAGCTCCTTTTTATACCTGTTTGTGGGTGGAATTGTTGGAAGCGGACGTTATTTTCGGTAATGCAGTAGGTTTTGCGGGGTGGGAAGGTCGCTGTAGAAAATAAAAGGGGAATTGCTGCAACGAAAGTGCTGGCTGCATTGTTACGGGTCGAGCATGTGGCGAGTGACAAGGATTTCTTTGCCGAGAAAAGCAGTTGCAGAATGACTTCATTTTCATTCAGAACCTGGACGCTCATTCGGCCGGACCATGAAGCAAATCTGGAGATTACTGATTTGGTTGTCCCATACGGAAACCCCATGGGACCCGAGTACGCTCTAATATTTCGACCGTGGTTGAGGGGATTGGGCCCTGTTCATTCAACGAGTGGGAAGTCCATAGTTTGAAAAGTTGTCTTCCCCCCCTTTTTAAACAGGTCGCTAGACAGAGCCTCTGAGGTCGGAGCGAGGGGAGGGGGGGAAGCAAGATGAAAACTCCAGTCTTGGTTATCTTTCATTCCAGAAGAGTCTCCAGGAAGTTGGTGGGTTTATTCTGGAGTCAATAAAGGTGCAATTGCAGCAGCTACAGTTGGCCGATTCTATGGGCTGTTGGTGGTGGGCCGGCGGAGGCGGCCAGCTTGGTGTTGTCCGTTACAACTATGGACGCGGGATTGGCGACAATGGAAAGCCAAGGTGGGGGAAGGGGGGAGAAGGTCTGCAACAAATCCCTCGAGGCCGGCTAAGCCCAGGCCGGGGGCCTCGGGGACGAGCGTGCCGCGAACGTTCCGTTTTCGAGCGTGCCCGGGCTTCGCTTTTCTCTCCGCAAATCATACACCTGTAGATTGGATCGGCGAGGGGAAAGTTGTAGCTCTGGGCGTGAATGCGGGTAACAGCCATGGCGGTGTAGCGCTCCGTTTCTTTGGACGGGGGTGAGGCAGTAGGATGGGACTGCGGTGCACCAGGTTCCCCTTGAGCGTGGTTGTTTGTCTTTTAGAGGTGACTTCGATTTTAGCCCATTCGGTGTGACCTGGTAATGAGAAAAATCTGTGTGTTTGCGCGCAGTGTGCTGTGACACGTGCTCTCTACCACACTGGTCCTGTAGCACTTAATCTCTTTCTTGAGAGATGATTTGCAAAGAATTTAGCTGCTCACCAATCTCCTGTTGTTCGTTAGAATTGTCTGGGTGGGTGATGGCGGCGTGCGGGACGAAAAAAATATTGCCACCTTCAAAGCAACAAAACATGCACACGGAGTGAGAAGCGAACTCCTGCGGGCATTCTTTCCGTGTGCAACTTTGATCTCAACTTCTTTTTAACAGCCGCCTCGCTGCATATTCTCCTTCCCTCCGCCCAGTTCGGCTCTAGTTTTCCTCTGAAGCGGGCTGGAATCTTCCTCCTCCTTCCACGCGTCCAATAAATTTGATTTTTAAACACGTTGAACTGAATTTTCACTCAGCGTTAGGAAACAGCCTGATATTTATCCTAGTTTGCTGCACGTAGGCAGAGGCTGACGCGAAAACAAAGGGCTTATATAGAGCATGTGGTTGTTGAGCTTTGGAACTGCGCCTGGCGCGAGGGGGGAGAGACGGTTCTTTATCTCCTCTGGACGCGCACGCGATTCTTGTTGCCTCTGAAACCGAAGGAGAGGAATGCCGGGGGTGGGCTGGTGCCTGGGGGGGCCGGCGCCTCAGCGCTATACTCTGGGAGTTGACTCGCGGCTGCTGGTTAAGGACTTTATTTCTCCCTTTGGAGGTTAAAACTTCAGAAGCGCGCCCCCGGAGGAAGGTACCACGAGAGTGCATGAAAGATCCGGAGGCGTGCTTAGGTGTTTCAAAGGCAGGAAGCGCCTTCGATGAACCGAGCAGAGCGGATGGTTGGGACGACCCACCCCTCCTCTGCTGGACGGCGCCCGGGAGGGGGGATGGCAGTTCTGCCGCACTTTCGCCCCGTTGGAAACGCGAGTCTCTCTTCCTCCGCGTGCGCGTCTTTACGGGAGGTCTCGTCGACCTGGCTCTGAAGTCGGAACTGTTGCCATGTTTGAATTACGTCAGGGTAAAGCCATGAGGAGGAACCAGTTCTGAATGTCGTAGGAAGAGATCGCGCGCTCAACCGCACCAGCACAATATGGCACGCAGTCTGGAGCTTGGGTGCATGGGGGGGAGTGTTTTTCAGGAAGTGTCTCTGACCGTGATGATGGGATGAAATGGACCCCCCTTTCCTTCCCTTTTGTTCTGCGAGAAAACGCCGAGGAGTAAACTTTCACTGCAGCTGAGGGCTAGTGCCTTGAGAGGCGCCTTCCTTTGCCTCCATTTACTTACGTTGTTTACGGACTCGGTGCAACTCCTGCAACGCTTGCATGGAACTGCAATCTCATGTTTCCCAGGCTAGTTTAAAATGAGCCGAAAAAAGTGAGTCGCTTCCACGGTGCGTCGTGTGTCACTTCTTTTGTGTGTAGGCAGATCGCACAAAAAGGGGTGGGCCGCGTGTACAGAGATGGGCAAACGGAAAAATTTGTGCCAGTACCTATGACCCTGATCTCCAGAGGGATTACCACCAGTGGCGCACAGGAGCTTAGGAGGTTTCTGGGGGAAGAGGAATAATATCCCCCCCCCCCCCGCCAAGTATTGCTCTGCCCTGAGTTAAATGTTGAGCAAGTTGAAAGCAAAACGCTGCATTTAAAAACTGCCTTTGCCAAGGGAGATTTTTGACTTGCCTTTGTGTGAATGCGAATGTGTGTGATTTACAATGCTAATACATGAAGGATGTGCTGACTCTGGTAGTTCAGGATTCCTTATGCTGCTGCCACACCATCACAGGCATTTTAATCATCAGGTCATGCCTGGAAAAATAATTATGCTAACATTAGTGCCTCCCTCTTTTTCACTTGCAAGTCTGGGCATTCACACTGAGACCTCATGGCAATGGCTGAGCTTGGGGGTGGGAGGGAGCATCTTTCCTGTAGCACAACTTAGTGCAATGGTTAATGTAGATATTTTTCCCTCAAGACTGTGTACAGTGCTGTTGTACAAACGGCATTCCTTGTGCATGGGGGACTTTTGGTTATGTGCTGCCAGTCCCTTGAAAGACCATAGAGCTCAATGTCTACCTGATCAGTAGGGTCTGTTTTGAAAAGTAGGTCGTCTTTTGCGGAGGTGGATGTGGGTGGGTGGTCTTTGTTCAGGGCCGGGCGTGCTTGTGGGCGCTGGTGTGGTCTGCCTCTTGTTTGCAAATATGCTTTTTAAATTATTATTACTTTGTTGCTCGGAAATTCTTTTGCAGTTTAGTCACTTAGGATATGCAATTTCCCTCCTATGCACTTGGAGACATGTTAAAAGGCAAAGAAGACATTAGAAGCGCTTTTTATTTTCTACCTCTGTAATGCTAATTCACTGGTTGACTGGATTGTAGAGAGAATTAAAGAAAAAAGTGGTTTCTGTTCATTGCTAATTGCCTTCCACCAAGGTGTATTGCACACATGCACATCTGTAGTGCAACAGAAGTGCAAAGGACCTTTTGAGTGTGGTGTGAAAAATACCTTTATTCTTTGGGTATTAGCAACCCATAAATGAAGTATCTGAGGCTGCAATCATATGCATCCTCGCTTGAGAACAAACCTCATTAAACTCTTATCCCTGATGAAGCAAGTACAGAATTGAGTTTAATGTATTTTTGCTCTTATCTCAGAACATACAACTGTATTTGGTCAGTTTCGTCCTTTCCTTTGCTTGTGGCCAAGGGTGACAGTGGTTGGAAAGAGCCCCTGGACCTCTTGAAGTTGCCCTAGATTATGAACTCCCAAAGTCTGAGACCCGGGTTGCATGGTGTCTTTGTTGCTCACTGCTGCTGCATAATATCTTCCAAGTATGTTCTACATCTATTTAACTTCTGTAAGACTCTCCATATCCATTGGGTTTTGTGGTGGTAGTTAATAATTTCCATAGCACCTTTAAGGCGCAATGCCTCTTTTAATACATACAGTGTTAATCCTCACACTAACGACCTTGTGAAGCAATAGGCAGTGATTTGAGACTGAAAGATACTCATGACCACCCAGGGAGTTTCCATGGCAGGATATAGGTTATAATCAAGCTTGATAATCTCGTGAGTTTTGCAACATAAAATAAACCAGTCAGGGTTTTATGGCAGCGGTTCTTGTTCTGGAATGACACAATTTGTATTAGGATGATCTTTAAAGCAAAGCTAGGCAGACTTTCTTGTTCTCTGGCTAATTATGTTTGTGTTTATGGAGCCCCAAATGATCCAGCCATGTTTAAAATTTACCTAAGAGGAGGAATTCTTAACACCTTGGAGATTCCTGACCAAGAGCACATGCCTAGGAGCATAAGCGTTTTGCTGGGTCAAGATCCACCAAGGGTTGGTGTACAAACTTTGCATTAAGGAAATCCCTGGTTCAGTCTCTTAAGACTTGTAGGACTGGTGGAGACTCCTGTTGGTTTGGCAGCAACTTCCAGGGGTTTTCACTGTAGGCAGTACTGAGCTAGACAAACCGATGATCTGACTTGTTTTAAGGAACTTCTAGCAGCTTCCTATATTTTAATATAGGTCTACTTCTTACATTTTGTTGTACACCCCACTTTTACTAGTATTACAGCTGTTATAACCTGGATAATTTATGTGTGTCAAGGTAGGTCCAGCTGCAATCATGAGCTAGCTATCAAAACTCTGACTCCCCCTTTTAATGGAGTTTGACAGGACAGTGGGTGCTTATTGACAGAGATTTTTATTTATTTATTAAAAGCTTTTATAGACCATTCCATTACTAATGTCTCGGGATAGTTTACAACAAGTTTACACTTTGTGCCTCTGCCCAAAATAAAATTTTAAAAAATCCAGCATCATTGCGCTATCAAAACATTTTTGAAAGAGGAGCCATTTTCTTTTGAAACTGGGGTAGGTGAGCACTTTCCTGAGCAGTTACAGTTTCAGAAAATACATAAAATGTACAAGACCCTGGAGACAGAACAAATAGGAAAAATCTGGCCACGAAGAGATGTAAATTTCATGATGTTTTTTCATGCAAAAACCCCAGACTCATTTGCTCTCCCTTGACAGCTCATCTTTTGACAGCTGTTAAAAGAAAGCAATTTAAAAAAAAAAAATCCTGTTTGGAGCCCTTCTGGTGCAATATCCAAGGTTGGTATGTGGTGCACTTTGACAGCAGGAGCTCCCAGGATATTGCCTAGCTGGAAGTTTTCCATGTTTGCACTTGCTAAACTCTGGACACCATCACAGTTGTGCAAGTGCCACTAATTTTGTGAGAGTGTCTGTGCATGTTTGTACACTCCAAGAACAAAAACCTCTTAATTGTTTGCCTGCTACTCACAGCCTTTCCAGTGTACCCCTTGAGTACATTGATGGTGCTGTCACTGTCTGTGAAAACTGAGAGGAAAGAGGTTTGGGTCAGGTGGGGGGAGCCTCAGCATTCAAAAAATGTTCAGGATCATGACAGGAGAGAGCATCCAATCCAGTTCTCGCACATACTTGTGGCAGGATAAAGGGGGGCCAAACAACTTGCATCTATCAAGTGCACTGCAGGTTGTTTGGCCAACAAAACCCGTCTTGTCTTATTGCCAGGATACATTAGCTTGATGTGCAAATGCATCTAGTCTGTGGAAGAGCTCTCCATAGCTCCAGAGTAGCAGTTGAGTGCAAAATATGTTACACCTTTTTTGATTAAGTATCTACTTACGTATGTAAAGGCATCAGATACCAGGTGAGTACTGTGTCTTTCCTGGTATGTCACGCCATCAGGATTTTATCTTGTTTCTATTGATAATGTTTTCCAGTGTACTGGAAACACTACACTATTTTTCTTTCATGCCTCTGACAGGATTAAAGAACCTGGAAGTTTATTGAAAGAGGGTTTTTTTTAATGCTTAACATAGTTCTTATTGCTGGGAACAATAGATGGCAAAAGAAGGGGGTGGGAGAGGTGGCTAGGTAGAGTCACTGAAGCTGTTGGTGTGAGCTTAAGTGGACTCTGGGGGATGGTGGAGGACAGGAAGGCCTGGAGGAATGTTGTCCATGGGGTCGCAATGGGTTGGACACGACTCCACGACTAACAACAACAACATAGTTCTTAAGCTACATTCTTCGTTCTCAATGACAATGTAGCTTGATCCAGTTCAGATGATTGAACCAATCCGTGATTAATAAACCTGCTTCTGCTTTCTAAACAACCTAGGAATACCCTGTTTTTCAGTGGTTGCCAGGATATGTGAACCTGGCATGCTGGGTTGTTTTGGAAACAAGGCAAGTGGAAATTATCAACATATTTGTTCATTCAGGTCATTAAAAGGTTGTTTTATGTTGGCTAATACTTGAAAAGGATTCTGTCTACCAAATGAACATAGCAAAACTGGCTCCTATCAAATTTGGACTGCACTGAAATTTATATCTAGGACTGACTACATGCATCCAGGATTGGACTGCACTAAGAGTTACCTAGAGACCCAGCAATATTGGTTTTCTGGAAATTTTTGAATTGGAAAATGTTCAGTTTTATTAGTTTCTTGATGCCCTAGAGCAGCATTCCCCAACCTGGTGGCCTTCAGAGACATTTGGACCACAACTCCTAAAATTCTCATCCAGCAGGACCATTAACTTGGGAATTCTGAGTGTTGCAGTCTAGACATGTCTGGAAGGCACAAGGTTAGGGAATGATGCCCTAGAGCAGTGGTGGAGAACTTGTGGCCTTTCAAATGTGACAACTCCCATCAGCCAAAGCCAATGTTGAAGGATCATGAGAGAGAGAGATAAAAACCACTAGACTCTAGTGACTAGAGGGATGCTCAGCTCTGCCCTAGAGAATTGTTGAATTTAACATGCTTCTTTTAATTTAATAAACAACACTCAAAAGTGTCCCATATTAAATTTTTCTTCAATATGCCACATATATTTTACCTGAAATATTTAAAGATGAAATCAAATCATACATAATGTGGTTCAAATATCATATAGGGTGGACATTTTTATTTTAATGCTTGGAAAAATGTAAAGACAATAGCATTTACTTGCCTTGTTTACATTTAAGAAAAAAGGTACTGAAAGCTGTTGACGCGCTAATAAACTTTAGTAAACCAAAGAACTGGGCACAACATGCTGACAACCCCTCATCTATTTGGCATTCATCCATTGTTACGAATGAACTTAAGATTTGGGGAAAAAATTGGTCCACGTTCCTGTTTAAAAGAGCTAGTACTTTTTTCCCCTCTCTTTCAGTCCTCCCATCCATAAGGAATTCTGTCAAATGGGAGGCTTCTAGCGTAGCCTGAGAAACAGCCAAGGTTGCAACAAGTAAGGGTGTGTAAATTCCTGAGCCCAAGGCTGTCGGTGAGATTAGTGGAAACTGTCCCACTTGCTTGTCCTTTTGCACATTTTTGTGTCCAGTATTTTAGGGCTCTGCTTGGTGCTTTATGGCTCAAAACAGGAACAGAGATCTGCAGCCTCCAACATAGTAGCAGAACATTCTTCATCTTGCCTGGTAGACTTTGAGGCATGGTAAAAGCACTGTGGGACATGTATAGTGCAGGTTTGACGGTAACCAAATTGTTTTCTGCAAAATGGAGATGCACTCTCATTCCCACTCTGAAGCTGCATACTGGTGAATGCCAGCTAATAATTTGTCAGTTATTACCTATTGCCCTCACTTTTAGTCAGTACCCCAGAAGTTTGCATACCTAAATATTTCCTTCACAAGCTCACTGGAGCAAGGCTCAGCCTCATGAGGCTGCATTGTGGAGTTTGGGCAGATGAAATGGCTTAACTACAGCAGGAATCATGGGAAGACATGAGTATGACACTGGTTGGCTTGAAAGCATGAGAGGTTTTGGAAGTCCCTTAAAATTACTGCACCTGGTTCAGAAATAAGCTTCAGGGCTGATGAACTTTGTGCTAAGCACACTTGCTCTGGTAAAATGTGGATAACCTATCACTTTGTGGTGTTACATATGAGAGAAGAGCTATAAAGTACTCAGGGATATTAAAATGTGTGTGATAAACATCCTAAGACCATCAAATGCATATTTATTGCTGTTCTGTTTGGCTTTTAGGAGACAATCCTCCCATTTCTAAAAGAGAACAATACTTGCTGTGTATTATCATGGCCACTGCTTTCTCTTCCTTTGTGTCATGGACTACTGTGAAAGAGACTAGGCTGAAAGCCTGAGCAACTGCCCTGAGTCCACTTCTGAGACAGGAAACTCAGTAAAAGTTAAGCCCATTCTGAAGACCTGGCATGACTTGCTATTTAGCATATTCTGTGCTAAGCTGCCAAATTGCATTTATTGCATCATTCAAAGAAGGAAATGATGTGTTTGCATGTGAGCTAGTCTCAACTGACTAAAATGGAATTTCTAGAGCCCTGCCTAAGTGTGTCACTTCCTGTCCTGTGTTAACTCCTGCTCACATGCCAGGTCACAACCCTGGGATGGTTTCCTGGTGTTTAGCACATAGGAAGCCTTAAACAACCCATGGGCTGTCATGCATGAGTAGGGGAAGGTCACCTGCAGCATACCAGCTACTTCTACTTTTGGCTCTACCATTGGCCCATTCTTAAATTGTTGAGTAGGACAAGTTAACCTGGAGTTAACCCTGCAACAAACCATGGATTAATCACTGTGTTCTTTAGCCCCTAAATAACCCAGTGCTTCAGTTTCACATGCCTGCAAATGGGCTGATTATAGGTTGTTGAGTATAAAATTCAGGAGGTATGCATGTGGGTTGACAAAACCATGGACCGTTGCATAGGAAAGAGGCTATTGAACCAAACCATTGGCCTATATAGCTCCGTAATTTGATTAATAGCAGTTCTGCAAGGTTTTAGACGGGGTCTTTCCCAGCTCCTCTTGGAGTTACCAGGAATTGAATCAGGAACCTTTTCTACCTGTAGTACTGCAGGGCTTTCCTGTACCACTTGGTGGAATTGGGTGGGAAGGCTTCAGGAATTCGACAAAAAATGTCAAAAAATGAGTGGATGAGTGTAGATCACTCTGGGTAGATATAAGTAGAGCATCTTCTTTCTTTCATAACACATAATGCTTTGGATGAACCAGTGGTAGGTGTGCTAGATTCTTCTTTGCAATTTTAATGTCTGTTAATACTCTGATTGCGTTTCTCCTCTGTTTTGATGGTGGTTGTTTGGGTACAGCTGCATAATATCAGGACTATAATTACTGCTTTAATTGCAGTTTTCTCTTGCCTTAGGCAGCAGAGGACAGTAAATCTAGTGTCTTGGAGTTTCCAACTCCTAGAAGGGATGCAGAGGGGAAACGTCAATCCAGAAAGCTGCAGAGGGGAAAACGTCAATCCAGAAAGACCAGACGTAATTCTAAAGCAGATTAAGTGGTTAGTCTGTGAGCATATTAAAAATATACTCATTATTGGAAATCAAATGGGGTTTATCAAGAAGAACTCATGCTAGACCAACCTTACCTCCTTTGGGGAGATTTATTAGATTAGTTGATTGTGGGAATGTTCTGGACCTAATAAATCTTGGTTTCAGCTTAACTCTTTGCAAGATTTCCTATCATATTCATGTTGACAAGATGGTAAAACATGGGCAGGACACTATTTTGATTAGGAGAATCTGCAACTGGCTGAGGAGCCATTAGCAAGTGCTCCTTACTGGCTTGGCATCCAACGGGAGGAAGGTCTATAGGTATGTGCTGAAGTGCTGTTAGGTGCTATGCTGTTATAAATGACCTAAAAGAGGGTCTAGAGGAGTTGCTTATCAAATTTGAAGATGAAGCATAGCTAGGAAGGATTGCCCGCACTCTAGAAACAGATTCAGAAGCATCTTGACAGGCTGGAACACTGGGCCAAAATGAACAACTCAAACTCTGTGTTGAGTTTCCAGATAAATGTAAAGTCTTGCATTTTAAGTGCAAAATGTAGTTCAGAATCACATGTAGGAGATCTGGCTTGGCTGTACCACATGTGAAAAGGACATGGGTGGCTTAATGAATCACAAGTTGATAGGAACCAGTAATGCAATGTAGTCACTAAAAAGATTCTTGGGCTGCATTAAGAGAAGGGAAAGAATTCTGCACTATTTTGCATTAGTAAGAAAGTATTTGGAAACTTTGTCCTGCTTTGGGTACTGCATGTTAAGAATGGTGATATTGGCATGTCCAGGAAAAGGGCAACCAAGATGGCGAGGTGTCTGGAAACCTATGAGAAACTGTTGATAGAACTGGGTATGTTTAGCCTGGAGAAGAGAAGGTTAAGAGGAGCTGTGATAGTGATCTTCAAATATCTGTTGTGTGGAAGATGGAGAAGCCTTGTTCTTCGTGGTCTCTGTGCCTCACACATAAGCTGTGTGCCTGCCCAGACCCTGTTGTCAGGAAGATTTTCCTAGCTAAGGGAGCCCTGATCCCTCTCCCCTCTCTGTAAATAGGAGGGGCTTCTGCCATTTTTCCGAGCCCTTTGCTGGTTGCCAATTTGGGTACATCAGGTTTCTAGCTCTCTGTTTTTTTCTAGCATCTTTCCTTTACTTCTAGAACCTTCTTAATTCTAAAATTCCTTTTATCTTGCTGTCTTCTTCAGTTTTACACACTCTTTAAAATAACCTTTACCCCCACAAAAATAAAAATAAAACCCCCTGTATCATCTCTCTTTGTCACTCACTTCATCTTTCCTCTATTTTCTCCCCAATGGCCCTCAAGATGGCTTTATAGAAACACATTTGTTGCAGCACACAAATGCCCTCTATGGATGGCTGTTCTCTGTGCCTTTCCTATCTTGGTGAAAATCATCAGGTGGGGTCTTGCCCCCACTACTGGGCTTTCACCCAGCAAGCCTACAAAAATCAAGCCGGGCACCTGAAAACCAAGTTGTGGACCTACAAGACTGTGGGCATCTGCCTCATCTCACGCCCCATTGGCAGCTGCTGGTGCTCCACCAGTCATCTTCTCAGTGCTGAAAAAATCCAGATGTGTACCCAATGATAAGAGGCCTTAAAAGAAGGAGAAAGGGATCTACAAGACAGTGGATGATCCTAAGAAGGTGACAAAGAAGGGCAAAGAGAAGCCCTCAAAACAGACCCAATTCCACTCACCAACAACAAAGTTGGTGCACACCCACAGGCCTGTTCCATCAGTGGCCCACACTACCATCTCTATGCTGGTCCCACAATTGGTCCCACTGCTGATCCCAGCACCAGTCCTGATGCCTGCTCCTTCATCAGGCTTGATGGGACAAGCAGAACTGACTCTGAGGGGAGATATGGGACACACCTTCCTATACTCCAATCAGCCCACCACCTCTGCCTCTTCCTAACCAGCTCCTTGTGTTGGGACTGACAGCAACCCTTGACTCCAACTTATCCAGTTCTCTGACTGCCATACAGGAACCTACTCCCCAGCACCATCCCAGGGTTCCACTCATTGGCCAATAGAATGGCCCAAGCCCTCACCACCTGCCTGGGACTGAGAAGCTTATTGGACTTCACCACAAATGGGCCCATATTATCCTGGCTACACCTGGGAATGAAGGCCATCCGAACCATGTTAGCAGTGGAACCATTGCCTCAAGAGGTGGTGAGTTCTCTTTCATTGAAGGTATTTAAGCAGAGGCTGGGTTGCCATCTGTCATGGATGTTATAGCTACAGCATGAAGTGTGGAGCTTGCACTGAGCAGGGGGCTGGTCTTGAAGGTTTTCTCCAACTCTGATCCTAGAAGATCCCTTTCTGCATGATAGGATAGATATTTCTTAGAAAAGCACACTCCTTACTGAATTTTTGTGGAAAGTGGGTTCATTTTTAACATTTGAAATTAAAGAAGCTGTTTATCCCTCTCTTGCACTCCATTATACAGTGCCTGACCCAGCTTCTAATAGGTTAAGGGCAGTTGAATTAGCAAGAGTGGGTCTCTTGAGTTGATCACATCAGCAAGTAAACCTGACTTGGATCCCAGGAGCTATCACTTTGCACATTAATGCAAGCAGGCTTTCTTAGCTGCTGCCGTTATATGCCATCAAGTCACCCCTGGCTTACGGTGTCTCCAGAATGAATGACACCCCTGCTCAGCTGTTGTAAATTGAAGACTGTAGCATCCTTTATGGCGCTGATCCATCTCATAGTTGGCCTTTCTCTTCTTCCTAGAATTATTGCCTTCTTCAAGGAGTCTTCCCTTCTCTTGTTGTGTCTGAAGTACAACAGCATCACTTTCATCATGTTTTGCTTCCTGGCTTGATTTGATCTAGGACCTGGTTGTTAACTTTGTCAGTCCGGCCTGTTCACAAAGGTCTTTGTGAACCATGTTTCACTGTCCAGTTTGCGATACCTTCTGATTGGGAATAGGAAAGTATGATCTTGGCCTTGATTGCCAGTGAAATGTCCCTACACATGACAATCTTTTCCGGTTCCTTCATTGTTGCCTCTCCACATCCCAGTTTCTTCCATTTTTTGGCTGCAGTCTCCCTTTGAATGGATGATTGAGGCAAGTTATGAAGAATCTTTCACAATTTTGATTATTTCATTATTAACAGTAAAGTTCTGGAATTCTTCTGTGGGCATGATTTTTGTTTCCCTCATATTCAGCTGTAGTCCTGCTTTCTTAATTTTCTTTTTCCACTTTCATCAGGATTTTTTGCAAGGTGTGATGCACTTAAGTACTCAGTCAACATTATACTTACAGTGTGAGGAAGAAATACTATACCTATAATGGGCAGATTTGAACCATAGCTGTGCAGTGGATAGCTGTGCATCCACTAATTGACCAGGTTTGTATTATTACTGCAGCCCACTGTGGCTTAAATAAATGGTGGTGCACGCTGGCTTCCATTTTAAATATGGAAGCTGTGGCAGGTGTGCCGGTGCTGTGGTTTGTCATGTCATATGAACCTGGGCATTGTGGGTTACACAAGGGTTAACCAACTCTAGAATAACCCATGGATTACTATACAGTTGATTAACACTCCCATAATAGACACCATCTGGATTCACAAGACTCAACAATCCATCTGCCTATCATAGCTTGAATGTTCAAAATGGCAGCCAGCATGTGCCATGAAGCCCCATGGGGTGATGGACACACAGTGGGTTAGCATCACATGCAAGTACTCCCACTGTTATCTGATAGTTGGAGGTTCTTACACAATAAATACTCATATATGAATTGGGTCTTCAGAACAAGTGGCGGGCATTTTTTCTCTACCTGCAAAAGCTGAGATGCAGATCTTCTGCCAGCTAAGATTACGGATGCAGTGCAGGAATGAAATGTTGGGAGGAATCTCTTTCCCATGTTTTGCCCAAAGAGAAGATAAAAATTCCCTGGGGGGAAAAATGTGTTCACCTTTTTTAGATTCTTCCAGTCCTTCCTGTCTCTCATCCATCTGCTGGTGAAGGTGCAGTTACAACAGTGTGTACTTTTCTCTTCCTTCCTCCTCTCCCTCTCTCTCTCTCCCTCCCTCTCCCTCCCTCCCTCTCCCTCTCGGTTTCTTGTTAATTAGACTGGGAGCCTGTGGTCAAGTGTTTTATCTGTTAATTCTGGTACAGCAAACATAACATTTAGGTGCTTCAAAAATGCTAACGATAACAGCAGCCGATAGAAACTAAGCATGCTGAAAAGGCTTGTGTGATGGGGGAAACAGCCATTGGGGGACTTTTATGGTGAAAGTGGCATATTTCACTCTGGCACAACAGTGCTTTTTCCCATGCATGTTTTTGTCACACCATGCATGGTAAGGTAGTGGTGGATTTTGACTTGTAGGTACTTGGACAGTCCTCCATAGCCATCTCCTGTGAGAGTCCAGAAATGCAGGCATCTGCCTTGAAACATATCAGCAAAGCAGTTCTATTCCAGCTAGCTTTCATCTTCACCAGGAACAGGTCTTTTGTGAAGCTAATGGGTCTTAATTGCCCATTCAAAACTACCCCCCCCCATATTTTGCATTACAACAAGGATAGCTCTCAACAATGTATTGTTTGCAGTGAAGACTGCAGTTAAGTTCCAAGGGAACATGGAATTCTGAGGTTTGTGGCAGATGAACTTCAGTATCCCTGCTAGGCAGATTCTGCTGGTGCTTTGATCCCATGAGCCCTGTTTTGTAATGACATGAAAATGTGCCTTTAAAACCAGCAAAGGTATTGGTGGTGAATGTAGCTTCCTATGCTGATGGAATTTATTCTCTGTATTGGATAGGTTTCCTCTCCATCTGCTCCCCAAATATAAGGCTATTAAATTTGATCTGAGATAAACACAGTGGCTCAGATTTTCTTTTCTCCATAGCAGCTTTTTTTCCTTTTTTGGATTAACTTTTGTGCTTGAGGTCACCTTGTTACGTGTCTGACTGAATCCCTTGTGATGTTCTATGCCTTGGAAGAGGTAAGGGAAATAACACTGCTGGCGATCAAAAGAGATGGAAATGTAGCAGAAGCACCTACGGAAGAGGGGGTGGGGCTGCGGCAGTGCATAATTTATCATTTCCCAGGGAGCGCTTTTGACTGCGATGCTGTGTCGATTTGCAGATCCACATGGGGCTGAGGACAGGGGTGGGGGGAACTTCTGTGTTGCCTTTCAAGTTTGTCCTTGTTTGGTTTTGAAGCTTCATCTCTCTCTTTCTCTCTCCTCCCACACTTCTCCCCATAGGTTAAAAGAGGGAAGAAAACATGTTTGGCTTCCACAAACCCAAGATGTACCGGAGTTTAGAGGGTTGCTGTATTTGCAGAGCCAAGTCTTCCAGTTCCCGTTTCACAGATAGCAAGCGTTATGAAAAGGATTTCCAGAACTGCTTTGGGTAAGAGTTTCTGCCATTCCTCTATATAGCCCTATTTAGAGAGGGTTATACAAACCTCAGTGGGTTTGTGTATGTGGGGAGATGAGTCCTGCATGCTGACCTGTCCCCAGTTGCAATGCCCCCATCAATCTTAATACACCGATCCCTGCGCATTTGACAAAGTCATAGAAAGGAGCTGGTGTACATTCTGTTGCACAAGCACCAGCTCTCCTTCAGACTTTCCACTGAACGCAGGAGGTTGGGACGGCGAGGACAAGAGACATAGCTCCTTTCCATGTATGCGCCTGCATGTTTGTTTGCAGTATTTATATTCTGTTTGCAGTATTTATATTCGGCTCCTCTGCCAAAAAGGGCTCTCAAAACAGCTTATATATAATCTGTGCGCTCCCTGCCTGCAGGTTTGCAGTCTAAAAAGGCATGATGCGCAAGCAGAGGGTTGATGGGGAGGGGAAGAGGAAGAGGAAAACTAGAGCAGTCTTTCAGGTGATCCTGCTTGGCACATCTTGCTGGAGCCACTGGATCCTGGAAAGGGTTTCTGAGGGAGGGTGGATAGAGTCTGTATCTTAACAGGGAAGGGCAAGGCCGAGCAGTTGCCTAACAAGCTTTTTCAGCATGCAGCTCACCATTCTTCCACAATTATTTTTGTTGCACTCAGTGGCTTGAGATCCCTCGAGGTAGGACACTTCGCCCCTTCCAGAAGTGACAAGTGTCTTCCTTTGTAGACATGTGTGTGCTTTTTTTTTTTTTTTTTTGACACGGCTTATTTCTGGCATAGCTAAGCATTGACGCTGTGGGCTTCTCTTCACAGCCTGCATGAGGCCCGCTCAGGAGATATTTGCAACGCATGTGTGCTTTTGGTGAAAAGATGGAAGAAGCTGCCAGCAGGATCAAAAAAAAATTGGAATCACGTGAGTTCAAGCATACTTGCACTGTAAGCCTAAAGAGGTTTGATAGGTATTCCCAGGGATTCCCGGAAACAGTAGCTTGGTGGCAGTAGTGGGTGTCAGAAGAATCGCTCACTGAGTATTCTCAGCATGCTAATCAGACTGCCGTTCCCAGGATCCTCTGGAGAAGTCGTTGCAGTTAACTGGGCAGCAAAAAAAATACATGATCCACGCATGTTCCAGTTGCTTTGAATCCTGTGCCCATTGCCATTAGAATGCTTATTTCTTACCCAGGGGGCAAATTTCTGCATGATCACCATGATGTTTCTGTGCAGGAAATGGCAAGTATGCTGTCATGTCCATCAAACACACATGTTGTAAAATTATTTATATATTCCCGTTTATAAAGTGGTGAAACTCGGGCTGGCAGCACCTTTCCACCAAGTGGCTAAAATGAACACAGGCGCATTCACCACACCCGGCGCTGGCTCTGTGTCGGCCGCAACATGCCAAGGCTCTTTCATGCCATGTGGAAGGCATGTGCTCGGACTGCCTCTGCAAGCAGCTCCAACCCTGTTCCAGGGCTCCTGTGCTGCTACAGCAGTGTCAGGCAGGGCCAAGGAACATGCGCCTTTGCAGTGCCCACGGCCCTTTTCCAGGGGCTGGTGGTACTTGTTTCTCTGAGACCATTGAGCCTGCTGTGGTCCTTCACCCAAACAGAGCCACTTCCGTCATTACAGGACGTGCGCATGTGTTTTGCGCTTTCAGCTGTAATACGTCGATACATATCCTGTCCCCTTGGCAGGAGCACATGCATCTTCTTTTATGGGAACCTGTTTGCTTATTTACTTTTTGCCCTGCCCTTTCTCCAAGATGTGGAAGAATATAAATGATTCACTCCCTCCCTGCTTATCCTCACAGCAGCCCTATAAAGGAGACCTAGGGTGAGAGGATGACCAGACCTAGGTCATCCAGTGGGTTTTATGATGAAGTGGAGCTTTGAACTTAGGTCTCTTTGGTCTTTGGTGCACCAACCACATAACATTTCTTTCTCACACACATTGCCATGGAGATATGAAAAAAAGAAATGAGAATCAAAGTGCATTGCTCTTTGCAAAGTACACAAGGACCTTCCAATATGGTCCTTCGCTTTCTTACCTTTTCTTAGATTTTTTGGCAAAGGAGACTGTTTATTCCAACTTTTTCCTGATGCTGGACTCAAGGCAGTTGGTGCAGCATTCCTGGTCAGCCTCGCATCCAGGTGCTGACTAGTGCAAGCCTGCTAAGTTTTCCACATCATGTGCCATCAGGTCATGTCCTGGGCTCCACCTCCCACATGCGGGAGGGCAAACCTGCCAATGCTTGAGTGATTTTCTGGGTCGCTGGGTCTTGCTCCAGGAACGCAAAGCTTTGGGAAGGTCCTGTGGAAACCTCGCTGCACTTACCTTAATTTTCAGGCAAGCCTTCTTAGACGTGTCCACTCTCCCTCAGCCTTTTCAGGCTGCATGTCTTGCATTGCCCTAAACAGCGATGTTGTAGGTTAGATCTCCTGGGCGTTCCCTTGTTAGCAGTCACTGGGCGTACAACATGCCCGGAACTGCTGGGCACGATGATTCTTCCATTAGCTGTCTCCACCGTTGTGATTCATAAAGCACTGGCATAGGCTCGATGCATGCTGTGTGGGGAACGTGTCTCGTATAAGTCACAGCAAGCCTGGTTTGCTTGTGCCGCGTTTATACTCTCTCAGGCAAGAGAGGAGGCGGTCCACTTGTGGCTGGACTGGAGCGCTTCTGGCTGCAGGTAGAGGCTTATGCAATTGCGCACTCCATCCTGGAGAGACTGGCACGTCCTCTTGACCCTGGTGACCTGCAAAAGGGTGGGGTTGCAGCTCCTGTAATCCCAAGTCCGCTTGCCCTGTGATGGATGGCAGTTGGAGAGCAAAGCACTTAGATGGCATAGGCCAAGCGTTGCAGCCCATCATTCAGTCATGCAAGTCATGTTGGGCCATCCAGATACAGATGACAGAAGTGGCCGTACCACTTCATTTGCTATTCTGTGAGATCTAGGCCTTCCTCCCCCTATAATTTTTTGTTCATTTTGCAGAAAGCTTACAGAGTACAGAACTCAGTTTTTCTTGTTTTGGATGCAGAATTTGGATTGTCATTGTGCAGAATTTATCTCTTTCTGTGTATAAAAGACTTCTGGGAAACTTTTGGATATGCAGATATTTAAGTGCAATTGATTATATAGTAATTTTCTCATTAAAAAGAAACCAAAAAACCTTTTGCCAGTTTGAAAAAAGGTGACTTTCAACTGGCCAAATACCATGGCTGCATCTGGAGGATGGGATTAGTGGGATAAGCTCTCCCATGTGGTGATGGTCTTTATTTTTGTATTATTTTTCCCCAGGTTGTGGATGCGAGGGCTGGACCAAGTCTGAAAACTACCTTGAAGCCAAAGAAGATGAAAACTCTACCTGGCAGCAGGATGAAGAGCAATCAAATAAGCAAATTGCAGAAGGAGTTGAAGCGACATAGTATGTTGACGCTGCTTAAGCTCTACTCAGGTGTTAGGAAAATGAGGACAATAAAGACAGGAGGAGGGGAGCACCCCAGTCCATCCATTTGCTCCTGTGTGCAAGGGATCTGCAACATGATTTCCTAAGTCTTCTGGCCCATGTGGAAAGTTCCAATGTGTATAGGAGGCCCTCCCTTTCCCAGGTCACCCTCAATCTACAAAAGTGACAATTGAGAGTGCAAAGTTAGTGTGTGCCCCTGCTCCTCACCTGTTCACTGTCACCATTTTTCTAACACCTGAATAGGACTCTGTTTGTCCTTTCATGAGTATTTAGCTTTATCTGGTGTTGTAACTCTTGAATCTGAATGGTTGCACTATGCATTTTGAAGGAGAACCTTTGGTATATAAGAATAGTATGAAATACTGAAAATATTGTCCCCTACCTCTGAGAAGCTGGCTTTAAGCCTTACCACTGACAGCTAGTTTTCAGATCCATATAGTATGTTTTTTTTCTAGCTTGGTTTTGCACTTGAGTGAAGGAAAGTTGCTGGAGGACATGTAAACATCAGTGTTGCCTGCACTATTCTAATAGCTTGTGCTATTCCAGCATAAAATTGAACATTCATCCAGACAACAAAATCTGGCTTAAACTGGTCACCTAAAGGTTGGGTAGGCAGACATATATTTTCTCAAGCCACTCTGTATATTATATTCTATGTATTATACACAGGTCCAAAATAAGTAGTTCCAGTTTGCTGGTCCCTATATAATTGCATATACATAATCTTGTTTCCAAGGAATTCATAGTGTTTTGTGCAAGTAAAAATCAGATAACCCTACATTTGCTGCTACTCTTAGTCTGGAGGAAAGACATAGTAAAATAGGATTAAAATAGGAAAATTGCAGTAGCATTATTACTTGAAGGTTGCATAAAACATACAACAGCAAGATTTGGAGTAACAAATTAGGAGATGTGTAAGAGCACCAATACTTATGCAATGACTCCCTTTGTGGTCTCAGCATTCAGTAAGATTCCTTATGTATTTTACGCTGCAATCATATGGAGACTTTTGATAGTTTTGATTGCTTTTTAATGAAAGCAGAGAACCTGCTTTTCAAAGCCAGGTGCATTTCAAAGTCCTGGGACTTCTGGGATAAAAGCAGGTGTGTATGCATGTATGTGTGTGCATGCAAAAATCCGGTTTAATGCTATTACATTCTCCTTTTGTAGATTCGGATGCCCACAGTACCACTTCAAGTGCCTCTCCAGCCCACTCACCCTGCTACAGCAACCAGTCTGATGATGGCTCAGACACCGAGATGACTCCTGGCTCCAGCCGCACACCTGTCTTCTCCTTCCTAGATCTTACTTACTGGAAAAGGTGAAGGGAAAAGTCCTAGCTCCAATCCGTGCACCCCCTAATTCATCATATCAGTCAATGTTACTTTGGAAGCCCAAGTAGGAAGCCTAGTGCTGAGCAAAGATGCATTTTCAAAGTCTTTTAGAAACAGCATTTAAACGTTGCAAAAGAGGCTGGAGGTCTTCCATTTACACAAAGGAGACAGTAGACAGGAGATGGGAAGCACAAGAGACAATGTTAAGAATGCACATAATTGCAATTAAATGTAATCTTTAATTACTAGGCTCTTTTGCTTCCGTTTCCTTAGCAATTAGGCAGCACTTGCAGACAGCTGATGACTCAACATGGTGTTTAAGGATGGAGATAAAGTAACTTGATAGCATGCAGGGCATGAAATGGGTCACAAGGCCTGTTGTTGTCTTGAGAGCAAAGCCACAGCCTCGGGCTGGTTCTCCCCCCTCTCCACATTAATCTCTCCCAGAGAAATGATGGATGCTGTGACAATAGCCAGCACTTTATTGATCTATAAGTACCCCTCTTGCTTTAAATCTAGCTGAGTTGTTGCATACTTGGTGTCAGCTGAAGCAGTGACAGTGCCTAGAAGAGACGGCTGCTCTATAATTTGAGCTGGGATCAGGAAGTCTGGGAATGCATAATTAATTTATGGAGTTTGCAGACACAAGATGTGGTGTGAGTAGCTTTGATGGCTTGGAAGGGGGATTAGGCAAAGGCGAGGAAGAGAGGATGGGCACTCTGTAGCTGGCTGCTAGACCTGGAGGTGAAGTTGCACCTTCATGCTCAGAGGCAGTGCGCCCCCAAATGGTGGCTGTGGGGAAGCAACATCAGAAGAGGCTTCTGTAGGACGAGGAAGGGGGATAAGATTTCCTCCTAGGGTGAACTTCTTTGTTACGTGGATCCCCCAGAAGAGAATCCCTGATGGGCAGCCACCCGTCAGGATGGAACTCCCAACACACCTCCTGTGTAGTTTGTCTAGCTGGTTGGAGAGTTTCTGAGCCCTGTTGCCAACAATTTCTTACTTCAGCCCAGGCTTTGGACAAAAGAAACATGAAAGCTTCTTTAGACTTTTCTCCCCCAAAGCCCTTAAAAAAGAACCTTAAAACACAAGCAGCAGCTTTGTAGCTACAAAGTCTTTCACAAGAAGAATTCACTAAGGGAACTTAAAAACTTTGAAAAAGCTAAATATCCAAATACAAAAAAGAGTTCATTTGTGGAGAGGGGACAAGAGGGCAACAGGGAAGGGAGCAATTATGCACAGGTGCAGAATTCTAATAAAATTCAAAACGTCTGACTTACCTCTGGAGTTATTGTAGAGAGAATGATCTAAGAATGAGAGAGCATCTGGCTTTGAGTTAGAAAACACAGGACAGCTCCAAAAGGATGGAGGAGTTATTTTTATGGGAATCTCTGCTCAGTAAAGCCTGGTCCTTTGCAGAGACTGAGGACTGCTCAGTCCAATATCATGAAAGCCTCCATTTCTGGTTTCAGCAGTCTGCTGAGCAAATCAGGTCATTGCCTTGTGGCCAGACCCATCTGTTTAATGATGGTTGTTTTTTTATGTATATATTTAAAACATCACCCTGTCTTTACCTGAGTCAGGTCTCAAGACTGTTCACTAATCAATAATAGTGCATTAAAGTGCAATATAAACATAAAATTCCAATTTAAAAACCATCAACCCTTAAAGTACTGGGAAAATTAAAAAGTTTAGACCTGCTGCTGAAAAGAATAAAGTGTTGGCACCAGTTGCACCATTCTGGAGAGCAAATTTCAAAGGCAAATTCCAGATTCCAATTTGCAACTCAAAAAGCTCATGATGGTTGGAACCAGTCATTCCCTTCAAGAAAAAGGTTATGGTGTCATTCACTTTTGCATTTTTGGAGGATCACAGATCACCTAGCAAGATGCTAGCTGACCAGATGTGGCACTGTGACCTTATATCAAAAGTGGGGCTTTGTCCCAGCCTCGTACTGCGCCTGTGGGCCCCCTGAAAGCATGTGGGCGGGGGGGGGAGACACTGGACTAAATGCATTTTGTCTGGTCCGTCTGTACTGTTCTTTGGCAAGGAATTGGGGACCTGTTCAGACACACTTGCAAACGTAGCCTTCAGCAAATCCTAGACATTCCTGGGCCGCACCACCTGTTTTCTGTGCAGGATTCAAGACTGTCGCTGTGAGTGTTGTGATGGGCAGTGTCGAGCTGCAGCCTTGTAACAAGCAGTTCTCTCTTCACCGTGGCAAGAGCACCAACAGCTTGATCTTCAGCTGCCAGATGAGGCCTAGATGATGTCAGTAGCCAGAGCTGCTGGTGCCTTGTACCAGCTTTTGCTAGTGGCTCAGCTGTGCCCTCTAGCAAGGGACTATCTGGTTTAAGTAATCTCTTCTCTTGTAGTCTCTAAACTAGATTCCTGCATCGTCCCTTACATGGGGCTGTCCAGGAAGACTGTTCAAAGCTGCAGCATGTAACAGGGCAGCTTGACAGAAGGGGACAGAAGGTCTGACCATGCAACACCAGTTGTAGCCTGCTTGCATTGGCTGCCTCCATGTTTCTGAGCCCGATTCAAGGTGTTGGTTTGGTGTTGAAATGCCTCTCCCAGCTGCAGGCTACCCAGACACTGATCAACAGCTGAGCTCTTCCTCTGAGGGCAGCAGCAAGCGGGAGGGCCATCTAAGTGGCAGCTCTGGCCTATGGAATGACCTTCCCAACAAGGCCTGCCTGGCACAAACTCCTTAGTGCTTCCTTCAGTGCTGGTTCGGGGAGCCTTGTAGGTCAAGGCTTTTAAAGACAGACATCCAAGGATATTTAATGGCTTGTTGGGAGCACCCATATCAGGTGTCTTTTGAAAATAAGTTCAAGGAAGGAGGGTAAGAGGTTAAATTAAGTCATAAAATAATGGTCATGCCAGAGATGAGGTGATGGCTTTGAACTGGGTGAGTCTGGCGTGCAGAACAAGTGACCCCTTAGGCTTTCCCAAGCAGGAATAGAACCTTCCTTTTGGTGTCAAAAGCAGCACAGTATTGGGGTGTCAGGCAGCATTCCAGCAGGGAGGATTTATGATGAGTATTCCTGAAATTCTTCTGTGGGCTGTGTTAAAAGACCTTGTGAGCAGCTTTGAGATCACTTTGATCAGTAGTCAGAATATAAATCTTTTCATTAAATGAACAGAGACCTGTGGAAACGTCATTTTGGTTTGATCCCAACCAAAGCATAAACTCATTAGTAGGAAGTTGAACAGGCCTTTTATTTTCTCCTGCCAAGTGCTGGAGAGAAATTTTGACCTGTCCAGCCTGGCTCCTGTCAAATTAACAACATATAGGCAATATGTAGCCAGGGAGGGACAGTATGGGACCAGAGCCCCCTCACTGTTCCGAGGCAGTGAGCAAGTTTATCCTAGAAGCCCTGAATTAGCAATCTGACCCACTCCAGCCTATGAAACAGAGATCCCTTGCTTCTGCCCCTGAAGAGCCCCCTTTTTCCAAAATGGGTGGTGGCACTGCAACATTGCCAGATATTCCACAGATGCCAAGTTCGACACATGAAATGGAACTGTGTTGTGATGTGACTAGTTATTTCTATAGTTATGCAACTTCAGCCATGTACAGCCAGACAGGACTTCTGCAGTGCTCTGCCTCTAAGGATGGTTCAGGAAATGCAGCTGGTACGAAATGTGGCCATCAGAATGCTGGATGGAGCTTGACAATCTGAGCACATTATCCTGGTCTTCTAACCACACAATTGTACATGTTTTCTTTCCAAACTTAGCTTAAGTTCTGGTATTGACTCAGTTCAGGATCTGGGTAGTTTAAGGAGTGCCTCTGCCAATATCAGACTGTCCCTGCTGTTACATCAGCTCCAGGAGACTTGTGTTCTGCCCTATAACTGTAGAAAAAGTAGCAGGTGAACACTAGTGGCACGGCATCTTTGATGATAACCATCCTCCTTGTTTGCAGATTGCCCGTGAAAACTTGTATTTGCATGGCCGGCTGAGGTATAATGTGTTTGCTATCTTTACTGTTCTTACACTGCTAATTCGCTGCAGATTTATTCTTTTTCATGAATACATTTTGTATGCTCTATCAAGGGAATCTCATATAGAAAGCAGTCTGGTTGAAATAACTTGTGTTTGTTTTCTCTTGAAGGCAAAAAGTTTGCTGTGGAATTATTTACAAGGGTCGCTTTGGAGAAGTCCTTATAGACACTCATCTCTTCAAACCGTGCTGTAGTAACAAGAAGTCTGCAAACGAGAAGCCTGAAGCACAAGGCCTCCAGTCCCCAACCATCTCCAACCAGGAGGAGTGGTGATTTCCAGAGTCAGCTGCAGAAAGTGTAAATGGAACCTTTTCTGTCTCTCTCAAATGGCTTGAAAGTAACTTTTCCTCACTTTGGAAGCCTATTATGCTGCCAAAAGACTTTTTTTCCCTTGAACTTTTAAAGGATTTTTTTACTGCTTCAGTTCCACTAATTCAGAAACCTGTTTGTATCTCTTCAGAAAATTACTGTAAATAATATTTAAGAGGCTCTAAACTATGTAGCTGAGCTGAAAGCTGCTGTTCAGCCCCTTCTGCCCATGCCACTTTTCCTCAAGCAGACCAAGGAGGTTGGTAAAGTGCTATGTTTGGCATTAGGACAACAACCCCCCCACCACCCAAAAGCCAGTTAGTTTTCTCCTCCTCCTGAGGAAAATAGCAGTTATTATCTAAGGCATGGACTTGGGTAGTTACGTTTTGTACACGGGGTCCCTGCTATGTATATGTTGTAAAGTGTGGGGGCTCTTAGTTCTTACTACTGATGGTTCAACCACAATAAGTTGTTTTGCTTTTGCCTGTTTTGGACCATGAGGTCAAGGACTGAGGGACTGGCCTCACAGAATTACATGGGTGAAGGGACAGAGAACACAACCAGCCTCGGGCAAAGTTAAGTTCTGAGGCTGGCCATACTAAGAGGGAAGACTTCCCAATGGACCAAGTGATCTTTATTTTTCCACTGTGCAGCCCATGCTTGAGTTACGAATTTGGTGGACTTCATGGTATTGTAAAACAACCTTTTCAAATGTATTGTTGGCTGCTTGTGTTGAGTTATATTGGGTTGTGGTGAACACACAATACTAGGAGAAATCCTTGTGCCATCGGCTGCAATCCCATACCACTTCACCTGTAAGCCCCACTGAAGGTTATGTCTAAATAGGTATGTATAGGAGGGCAGTTTAACATTGCCTTCCTGTTCATACTAGTCAAGAAGTAAGACCCATTGAATTTAATGGGCCTTACTCCTGGGTAATTATGTCAAAGATAGCCTGTGTGTGTGATTTTTCACTAATCTCATCCAGTTGTACAGTCTCTCAGATAAAAATGGAATAAAAATTAAGTATTGAAACTGAAAAACTGCAGCACAGAGTGGGAATGGCAGTCTGTCCAATGTTGGTTAGATTTTAGGTTCAGAGTAGCCCAGCTTGCACTCCCAATCCAGCTGTTGCACGAGATTAACATGTTGACAGAAAGCCATGATGGAAGCCATACTAACAAAGCTCAGGGTTATGGTTCCTCCTCTTTCCATTGGATTCTGCATCTTCACACTGTTCTGATAATATGGTTATGCATCTAAGGAAGGACGATCACAATAGCAGCTGCCCCCTTCCCACCTTCATTTTTAAGTTGTAATCTCAAGAGAAAGTGCTCTAGGTTAGCGTTGCCTCTGTTGGCAAAAGCTATCGTTTTTATTTCTGTAAATGTATGCATACAGAGTGGCAGCATTCTCTTTTTCTCTTTACCTCCTTCCAAATTTTAAAATAGAAATATAATTAATAACAATAGTTATAGCACCAACTTTTATGGTTGCCTTGTAAACAAGATGGTTTGCTAAATTAGCTAGATGCATACGGTGGCCCATGTTTACCAAGTAGTTACTGAATCACTTTTGCTGGTCCTTGATCCGAGCAGCTGCAGTTCACAAAGCCCCTCCAGTAGCTCTTTTTGTGTCTCCCAGAAGTGCCTTGAATCTCCCTGTACTTACTTCTCATATACCCAGCTTTCAGCACAGAGCTGCCCAGTTCTCTCTCCCATTCTCTGATAAAATGACGTCTTCCCTTCCTCCTAATCAGTGTCCCTTTTTGTACTTAATTAGATGTACTCAACAGTATCATTCCACAAATTCAGAGAAAGCCAAGCTCCACAGATGGTTTTTGTTGTAGTTAGGTGTTAGGGCCAGTATCCAAAAAACCGCCGCAAATGGCCAGTTCTACCCATTTCCATTCACAAGAGGTGCCCACTGCATAAAGCAGCTCCGTCGGCCAGCCCTGGTCTGCAGATGAACATTTTTGCTTATTTTGGGGCTTGCCCCTGTCGTGCTGAATCTTCATTCTACAAGGGACGGATGCCACTGGTGCAACCAATGCAGCAGGGCCGGCCACTTGTGCCACAGAAGAGCCGGGGGAGCAGCTGGTGTGGGAGCATCATTTGTAGCCCGTTGCACATCCACCTGTACAACCATTATATCCTTTGTGCTAATGGAATGACACGGATGGATGCAGCCCTGGGCACCCTAAACTTGACAAGCTTTCTTGAAGAAGGGGTCTGCTACTTTCTCCCTAGCACCCATGACAAATTGGGCCTCTCCTACTGTTCCAAGTTTCTTACCATGTTTTTCAGTCTAGGCTGCAAGAGAGGATGTGCTTTCTGGGGCATTGCCACTGTCAGTTTTGGTAAGGCTTTTTGCTGAAGTCAAGGCTTTGCAGAATCTTGCCAAACATAAACCTAAAATATTTGTTTTCAAATTGAGTCTGTCATTGCCCAAGGAAAAATTTCTGTTGGATGAAGCAAGTGTGTGCCTGCTTTCAGAGGCCTAAGGAAGTCAGTGAGTATGTTGCTGCTTTAGTTTGTATGACTTTTATCACTTCATTCAAATTGCATGAGAATTTCGACCTGTGTTCTGCAGTGCATTACTACAAACATGACTGGTTTCTTTCTTTTCCTTTTTTACACATTTTGTCCAATGATAGGAGATGTGACAGGACAAAATAAATCTGAAACACTGTCTTCCTACGTTACTTTTTAGGATTTCCTTTAATTGTTCTCCTACCTTCAACCCCACCCCCATTTGTAAATAGGAGAAATATTCTAAAGGGAGGATAAGATAGGTCTTTATTTGATACTGACTAGCCACGTGGAATTTTGCTCGTTTGGTAATCTCCAAAGGTTGCATCCAGCAGTCCTGGCAACTTTTCTGTGTCCTTACAGCTTACTCTTGCTTTAGGGAACAATCCAATGTCCATCATACTCAAAGCATTTAAGCGTCCATTTCACCCAGACCAAAACACCACCAAGGGAGAGGGAAAGAGGCAGAGGTGCTCTTTGGCTGTGACTGTAAGATCCGGCCTCCTCCCCTCCCTGCCTCTCAGCACATTCCTTTACCCTCTCCAAAGCAGGTTTTGCACCTTGGAGAGGCAGCCGGAAGTGCTGGGTTGGGCTGAGGCTCTGCATTTGGAGCCCCAGCTCCCAAGTAGCAAGACCTTTGAGCAGGAGACTCCAAATAATCCGTTGCTCTTTCAGATAATGCCAGGAGACCTTAAGATTGTACCCTCCTTTTTAAGGGGTCAATGGTTCTATGCTTTTACAGCTACAGTATGAAACAATGTTCTTTAATATGGATCATCTCTTCTATTTCTGTATTTATTTATTTATTACTACTACTACAACAGCAGACTGGTTTTTTCCTTTGCCTGCCTTCTCCTCCTCCTTCCTGACTAGTAACGCAAGACGAATTGTATGTAGTTATGCACTTTGTATTAATGTAGTAGAAATCTATGAAACCTGTTTTTATACTTTTTATATTGTTCATACACTTGTAATCCAAGCATTTTTTACTAGGGTAATGAATAAAAGTTTAGACTTATTTAGAAAAATAAGCACTCTTTCTTTTGTTTCTAAACATCTTTTGGCTTTCTTGAGCTGACCTCTGTGTGGGCGTCAGCTACAGAGGAGTGGCAATTGCAAGAAAGCCAAAGTGGGACTGTTTCTTTCTCCTCCTGGGCCTAGTGGCTGTCTGAACCAAGTAATCAGGCTTGTTTGGTGGGGGAGCAACAACCTTCAAGTAACAATAGCACAAGGTTAACCACACAGCAATCTTGTGAAATGAGTCTACATATTTTCTTATGGAGAAAAATAGGGTGAGAATGTAACTGCTAATATAATTAAATGCAGTCCAAAACATACTTACCTGGCAGGAAGTCCCATTCAACAGTATGGGACCTATTTCCAAGTAGACGTTCATAAGCCCACTTACCTGAAAGACTGACCTATTCAACTCACTGGGCCTGCACCGTTACCTAATAGCGTAGGGCTCACTGGCAAACTTTGAAGAAGGTAGATTTGGAAACCACAAAATGTTCTCCATAAGATGCATCTCCAGCATCTCTTTGCCTTTATTCATGCACAACGTCACTCCTGTTCACTAGCACTTTTGGCAGCTGCTTAAGCATATCTTCCAGCATTATTTTTCACTGCTTTTGCAATCACATTCCAGTCAGTGCAATGGCATCATAGTGTCAACCAGTCGTATTTAGCTGTGAGATGACGACATGAAGCTGAATGCCGGGGGGCAGGGATACTTTCTGAATGGGAAAACAGTTTCTGCCTATTTCTGTAGACCTACATTTTCAGCTTGTTGCAGAATGGGGGAGACATTTCATGTTCTGTGAACCATTCCTTCATTTCAGCTCAGTTCTAAAGTACTTGATATGCTACATCCTAGTCCACAGTTTCACCAGTGAAGTGTCTCCTTCACACTGTTACCTGGGAATTAACTAATAACAGAAAGAATCAATGATGCAGATTTTTTGTGGGGGAAATGAGTCTCTGTTGCAAACCAAGAGAACTGGACTAGGAGAAAAGGGTAGAATAGCAAAGGAGAATTGTGGAAGGAATACTTTAGTAAATGGATAAGCAATCCAGTGCCCTTGCTTTTTTATGTTGGTTAGGGCTGATGGGAGTTGTAGACCAAAACATCTGAGGCTTACCCCAATAGATCAGTGGTAAATATTGCTTACCCATGATCTATTGGGATTAATTACAACCTGGCTTAACAGTTTTGCCACAGATTTATATTGGTTGATGCATAAGATCGTATGAAAATGACCAGATCTAAAATCCATCTGGTCGCAATGTTCTGTTCCCAAGTGTAGCTTCTCTTTATGCTACTGGGGTGCTGTTTGCCCTCAGCAACTTGCATTCAAAGAGGCCAGTTGGACCTGGAGCAAAATTCTGCAGTGTAGAATACACCAGTTTAGTGAGCTGGGGTGCCACTTTAAGAAGCTCCAATGCATTTCCTCTAACCCTAAACCCCCCCCCCCAGATTCTCATGACCCCAACAGGCACTCTGCATTCAGTGTCCTCTCAACACCCACCATTGCCTTGAGGCTGTTTTAGAGCCATCCCTACCCTTAGGAACTGTGTCCTAAACTAGGTACTTTTCTTGGTACTTTTAGGTGCTTGACTGTTCAGTCGTATCGGGAATGAGCAAAAGTCATACACATATATGGGAGAAACATGAGTTGGAAGGTCACACCCACTTCACTGCATGTAAAATAATTTAGTATATACGTAGCTGCTTAGGTTGAATTCTGCAAATGTATTTTGACATATTTACTATCCAGTTTGAAAACATGACTTATCCCTTCAAAATATTTTATGCAAATAGTTTAAAATGATTTGGTATTACTTACTTATCTATTTTATCACATTTGTATGCACCCCACAGGCAAAGGCTCTGGGTGGTTCACAGTGCGCCTCCCTCCCTCCCCCTCATGTGTGTGTAAAAATTACAGATAAAAATAAATAACAATAACAAACCATAAAACAGTAAAATTAAAATACAATATAAATACAACAATATGAATAGGACATTATATGTATTGAAGTACATGTAAGGCATTCATGAATTTATTGTGGAGTTGCTTTGGCTCATTCACTCACATTTTATGGGGGAGCCACACCATGTAATCCAATGTTTACAGTGATATTTACTAGAAAATTTTTCTTACTAGAGAATGTTTCCCCTTTTTTCCCCTAAGTATGGAAGGGTAATAATAAAGTTTGGGGTTGGCCCAACATGCTACAGCTTCTCATGGGTTTAAATAACACATGACAAGTTGCAGTGCCAGGTTGTATATACAACCGTTGGGCATTGTCATTTTGTGCAAACTTAGCAAGCATGGGTTATGAAAGTATTAAACATAACTATAAAATCCACCATGGGTTGGACAAGGGTTGTTTAGCTCCTGCATAATCTGTGCTTACTGGGTTTGCACAAAAAAACCAACCTGAGTGGAGGCTGAATATTCTGAATGGGCAGCTGTACACACCACAGTTTCACAATGTGGATTGTTTTGTCATGCAAACAGACAAACTCTACTGCTACTCCTTCCCCCTTTTTAAGAGATGCAGTTTTGACATGATCACTAACCTAACAGGGACATGAATTATAGTGCAGCACACATTCTGCATAACTGTTGCAACCAGTGCAATGCTTAATCACTTATTTAAAAAAGACAAGTAGCATGCTTCTCCATTTTTAAAAATAGTGAAGTGTCACTTAAATGAAAGAGCTGTATCTCTCTAATGAAGGATCTACTTCTTTAATGATGGTGGAGAAACCCCTTTCAGGCATTGCCATTTTAGCAAGGTGGTTAATGGTGGTGACCAGAGAAAGGGCTCGTTCCCACCATTTTTCAAGAATAACATTTAGAAGTATTAATGTTATGCCCCATAACAGCTTTTTAAAATAGTTTTTAAATGCCCTTTCTAGTCACTGCTGTTAACTGTCCTGGTAGAATGGTAGTGAATGTTGGGTTTTTCCTCATTGTGTGTACCTGAGTGATAGGGTACTCCAACAAACTCGCCTCCTTCCAGAAATTTTTGTGCTGCCCCCAAAATCTGGATTGCCTTTGCACAAGCTGTTGTGCTCATGACTCTGTTTCTTCGTTATTTTGCACTTAATTTAAAACATTCCAGAGTATTCCTTTTCAAACTGTGGTATTATTTAATTTACCCAGGTGTGTTTCTCAAGTCTGGAAAAACGTGCACAGACATCAAAACAGGTAAAAAGATTTATTTCAAAATAAATGCAGACAGATAATTGAATGGCTCTTTAGCTGCTTTGATAGAGCCCTTGTCATAAGCCCTGGCTGGAGGAATTACAGCTCAGCCCTGGCCTTCCAAGGAGACCTGGGTAGTGTTTTGCACAATCAAAACTAGCCACCATCAGGCTGTTGAAGGAGCATTGTTTACCCCTCCAATAAGCCATTCTGCCAGAGTATTTTGTCTTTCCAAGTGCCTACTTAGAGCTGTCTCATATGTGCAGTCTTGCCTTGTCAACTTCTTTGTATAGAACCTTTAATAGTGTCTCTTTGTACCTGAGCAGAATTGCTAGGGGCCACAAGAAGAAGTTACTTGTATAGGACATCCCCAAAGTCTCAGGTTTACTGTAATTATTGAATTGCCACAGCACAGTGTTCTGCATTCAGAAGTAACTTCCACCAAATTCAATCCAAGGTAAGTGTATAGTACTGCAGCCTGCATTCTTATCAAAAGTTTATTCAGAGTCAACAGCAATGCTTCCTTAGAAATTTTCCAAACCAAAATACAAGACTGTTGTGGTCACTGTTATCATTATTCCACTTTGTTGTATTTTAATAGTTGAAAACTATTAAACTGGGCACAGTATTCCAGATGAGGTCTGACTAGTGAGGAGTATAGAAGAACTACTACTACTCATGATTTGGAAGTAATTATATACTGCAAGGATAGATGTGGATTTAAAATCATCAATATTATATTGTTGGCATAACTTTTCATTTTATCTTCCTGTCTTTCAAGCCTTTAATTTTGGGCCTTGCCTTATTTTTGTAGCTAAGACTTTCCAATTTAAGAATGAATAAAAGTGGTGATAATGGATCTCATTGGCATGTTCCTTTATCCATTTTAAACCATTGGTTAATACTCCATTTATTAAAAACTCTGCATACCGTTTTGTATAAATTGCATGTATCTATTCCATGAATGTTGGTCTGCAGTTTAGATATTGGAGGGTTTTCAATAAAAAATCCAAGATAATAGATAATTCAAAATTCTAAAAGTCTGGTAGGGATATACAAAGACAGATGTTCCTTTCGATATCCTGGCCACAAGCCCTTTAGGGCTTTGTATGTTAGCATAAGCACTTTGAATTGTGACTGGGCAACAACAGGCAGCCAATCCTGTTGGCACAGAACCGGCATGATGTGCTCTCTAGGACTGGTCCTTGTTAACAGCCACACTGCTCTGTTTTGAATTAGCTGGAGCACTTGGCCCATTTTCAAAGGCAGCCCCACATAGAGTGCATTGTGCTAATCCAGGCAAAAGGTTACCAGTGCATGGATAACTGTGGCTAGGCTCCATTCATTCAAATAGGAATGTAGCTGAAAAATCAACCTAAGCTGATAGAAAGTGCTCCTGGCCACTGAGATCATCTGTGAGACAAATGACAACTCGGGCTCAGGGAGCACCCCAAGCTATAAACCTTGTCCTTTAGGGGAAGTGCAACCCCATCCAGGACAGGCTGAAAATTCCCCTTTTGGACAGATGGACTGCCCACCAGCAGCACCTCCATCTTGTCTGGATTGCGTTTAAACTTACCCTCATCCAGTCCATTACCAAGCCAAGACACCAGTTTAGAACAGTCACTGCCTCAGCTGGATTAGATGAAAGCAAGAATCAGAGTTGAGTATCATCAGCATATTGGTGACACCCCAGCCCAAACCTCCAGATGACCTCTCCCAGCAGTTTCGTGTAGATGTTAAAGAGCATGGGGGACAAAATGGAGCCCTGCGGGACTACATGGCTTGCAACAATCCCTCAGCTCCACCAACTGGAGATGGTCATCCACGTAAGGCTGGAGCCATCAAAGTGGTGCCACCAATTTCCAGCCTGGCCATCCTCTCAAGAAGAATACTATGGTTGATGGTATTGAAAGCTGCTGAGAGGTCCACCAGAATCAACAGGGTTGCACTTGCCCTGTTTTAGCTTCCTCCTGGTCACTGAAATTCTACCATCTGAACCACCCGAACATCTGAACCACCCCGGGTCTAGCAGCTATGCTTCTCTTTCCCTGCATTTCTACTGTAGACCAGGTACAGTGGTAGGTATGGGACCCCTGATCTCAACTGGGATCCTAGCATAGGGAGTGGGGCTTTAAAGATCTAGATTAGCTTCCCTTTGCCTGCATAAGAGTATCAGGGAAGGCCCTGTTGCCTCTCTCTGGCGCACACACACACTGCGGATTGCATTTGTTCAGCAAGCCACTTTGAAAAGTCTAAGCTGGGGGGGGTGGGGGAGAGTCTTTCCCAGTCCATGAAGTGTTTGAGAAATCTGTCTGCGGTTGCTAGGAAATCACCAAGCGATAGCTTCCTCCTCCCCCAAAATGCCTTACCATGGCAGAAGTATATGAGTATTATAGGGCAGCCCATTTTTAACACCCAGCTTTGAGCCCTGCTAGTTTTGGCAACTCATGGTCTTCCCTAGGTATTACCAGCTGTACTTTACTTCCAACATTTGTTCAGAACACAGTGTTACCACTCCACTGAAGTTCATAGAATGAATACCTCTTCTTAGTCATTTTTTTTTTTTACTGGAACAAGTAAGGGAGGAAAGTAGACAGTCCAGGAACACTCTCACACTTCCATCTGAAGCACAAATGGGTTATTTAGGGAATGAAATTATTGCCATCATGATGTTATCCTTTCTAGATACTTGCTCATTTGCTCTTAAGGCTTCAGCAGAATTCCCCAGTTTCCCACAGGCACAAAATAGCTGGTGTGGGGAATTCTCCTTTCCACATTTTAGAAAACAAGAAAAAAAAAACATGCCTCTCCTTTCTTTCACTCAACAAGTGCCAATGAATTGAATCTCCATTGTGTTAAAGAGATCACAACTGCATTACCTATCTATTTAAGTACATTGTCTCAGGGGGATTTTAAAATATAAAAACTAGATCAGTTGGTGTCCATTAGTAACCTGATAATTAAAAAATGCTGAGTCCGCACAAAGACAATTCCATAAAAAATAGAGAAGCTGAAGTTCACAGCCCTCCTCAAAAGATTCTCTCTCAAACAAAAGACCTATCAGGAAAGCGAATGATTCTGTCTGCATATCATGACAGCTTAATTTACCCAACGTGTCTGTCAGGTTGTGCTAGGCACCTGGCTTGCTATTGCATGCAAATACTGGCAGCAGTGGTTGTCTGAGGGTTGAAGAAACTGTAAATTATCCTAATAGAAGGGGGTAAATTAAATCACAGCAGACTGTCACATTGCATGAACCAGATCACACTGACTTTATATTAGAATGTGGTTCAGCTTTCACAGAACCAAATGCAAAAGCTCTTTGACAGTTCGGCTCAGAAATTAAATAGCTTCAGAAATCTCATTGATCAGTACAGGTTTGAATTTATTTTCTTTTGTTTGTTCTTTCTTGCAATAGAGCAACTTGCAGGGCTGTTCATTTTTACTTTACTGAATTTTTTGACACAGTTATAGGCCACCACTTAAAAAAATACCTCAAGGTACCTTATTTGATACACAAAAAGATCCATATAGTAAGTATAATATATTTGATTAAAAACTACAGGGATGAAACAGAAAAGGAGCAGCAAGATAGAGAACATCTGTAATGTTTAAAAGATCCTAAATACCTCTATCTTTCAGGTAGCAGGCAAAGGTACCAGGCAAACGGTAGCCTCTGGCTATCGGGTGACATGCAAATGCAGTAAATAAATAAACATGTCATGAGAAAGCGCTCCTGAGCTGTGGTGACACTCAGTGGCAACCTAATTTCTAAAAGCAGAAGCAGATGGGTGAACAGGAAGGGATTCTCTTCATTCCTAAAAGCAGAGAGAGAATTTATATACTTAGAAAGCATTGACAGTTAACTTGTTGCACAAAGTGCTAATTGCTAAGTGTTTTACAGCAACAGGGCAGAGAGAAATAGCCATCGGTCCTCTCCTTGTTCTTTATTAAGTCTATGGGGCCTCAGGTCTGATTCCACCAAGCTTCTGCAGACAGGTCCCAGAGGATCCATAAAGTATAGGTGCATTATGTTAGAAGGAGTAATTTTTGTTATCATAGTACTGTGCAAATTTTCTCATCTGGCTGATCTTCACATATAAAGACATGCCAACTCATAAGTGAGGGTTTGGCCTATTTGGAGATGCTGACATGGTTATGAATGGTGGCAGGAACTTTTATAAGGCAAAGAAGATTAGCACAGGGATACTCACAGTTGCATTTTCTAATTCCTCTTGGAGAGCTCTGTAAATGATGTTAGAGTTGTTCTTTGTGCTCTAGACAATACAGGCCCCTGTCACTTTTGTTCTGAGTAAGCGGCTGCTGGACAGTTTTGCAAATACAGCAGCATTCCATTTTGGCAGGCCTCCATTATACAGCAACAGAGGAAATGGTCACCAAAGCACCTACAAACATACTGCCTGCAGGACAACTTTCTTACTGTTTGGCATATGTGTGTCAGACACTCATTGCCACTGCCAACTCTGTTCACTGACATTTCATTGATAAACCAACACATAGTATTCATTTCTAGCTGTGTTTGGACTTCACAGGTTAAAGCTGGAAATATAATTCTTTGATCAGACTGATGAAAAGACATAGACCAAAGCAAGGCTGAACTAAATGTCACTTCTACATTTATTTTTGCTATCAAATGTTCAAACGTGACATTTGATTTTCAAGTGAAGTTCAAAGAAATCCATTAGAGTGTCTTCCATTAGCCCAGTACACCATAGATAAATAAATTGTCTAAAAGAATAACAGAAGAGGTGGTAATAACACAGATATTGTGCACACATCTAAGATGTTAAACATAATAGAGATCCATGGTAAGGACATTCTGGAATCACATTTACACAAGGAATAGTTCTAGAGCACTGAACTATAAGGCTATAATATAAAATTTAATAGAAATCATTTCATGGCTCTGTAACACATACATAGCTGACTCATTCCGTGAGGTTGCTGAAATGTGAAATAGGTTATGACTGTTTGAAGCCCAGAGATCAATTCATAGCTCTATAAGAAGTTTACAGCTGATAGGTCATTCTGGCCCTTTCAAATAATCTTAATTGGACACCAAATTCCATACAAAGTCTTAACAACTGCTGCTGTGAATCAAATGCCATATAAACCCCCAAATCTCTATTGTCAATTTCATAAAGCTGTCATGAAGTTAAGGATGGGAAAGAAATTTGGTTTGCACAAACTCATAGCCTTTTTCTCAGAAATTACACTGAGCCAGTAATAAGCCAAGAGCATACTTTTGTTCAGAAAGCTGCCTTTAATTGGGCTTCTTTGGTATACTTACTGACTGTTGCCTTTAAAAAATGCATTTGCAGCGGCCTCAAGGCATAACCTATAATGCTCAGTGTAGTGGAGCCTAATCCTTTTAAATACATACATTTAAATACGTTTGTAAATCCTTTGTACATACATTTTAAAAGTTTTTGATGTCTGTGTTGTCAACCTTCATCCTTTCTGTCCTGTGTCCAGCCCAGGCTTCAGCAATTTACAACCCTTTAGATAGCTCCCATTATCCTTCACCTTGCTGGTTTATGCTAATGTAAGCTGGAGGTCAAAACATCTAGAGTTGCCTATCCCTGCTCTAGCCTGGCAAAGCAGTTGGGTATTTTTGGTTGATTCTAATAAAAGCACTGCCCAACATTTTTTGAAACTTCTCACGAACCAACATATTTTAATCTATTTTGCTACATCTTCATTATTTACTCTGGGTTAAAAGTAATGCTAACACAGGTCAAAAGTATATGAGTTTCATATAATACTACCTTGAACACCGTATGACATAAAACTTGATTTTGGCAACTAGAGAAGAGAACCAAAAGACAAATTCAGAGAAAAGTAATCCTAAAACTGCACTCCTATACATACTTAAGAGAAGCAAGTTCCATTTAATCCAGTGGGCTTACTTCTGAATAAACATACAGAGGTTCTAGAATTGGCTGTTTTTCACTCCAGTTTGGTTGCTGAACCTTACAAGCAGCTTGGTGTGTTAGCATAAGAAGATGGCCACATTGATCACTTGTCAAACAGTTTCACCAGACAATTTCTGAAAATTAAACAGCCCATCAGTTAAGCTCAACCAAGCTTCATGTGGCATTGAAGTCAATGGGTTTTTACATACATTCTAAAACATCAGTTTATTTTGGGACTTCATTGGACCTAAATTTCTCGGCCTTTGGTTCCCAGTATCTCAAGTGCTGCTGATTAGGATAAATGGCAGGAGAAAAGACAGAGGTTGCTAAGGACTGCAATAATTTCCCACCAAACATCTCCAGTTCCTGGTATGAAAGAATAGAGTCAATGCAATGAAACCCCACCCTCCCTGTTTTGAAGTGTTGACAATTTGTCATTCACTTAGAAGCTTTCCATAGGTGCCCTTTCCAGCTTTTTAGTGTCTTTGAGCAAAGCATCCTCAGTTAGTCCAATTAGGTAGCTGGCTGCCTGACTGCTATCCTCCCTTGCTCTTGCTCCTCTTCTTCATTGCTGCTACCTACCACTTGTTTGCTTGAGATGTAGAGAACAAGATGTGCTGTATCTCCCACTCACTACCATTTTCTGGGCCAGAGCAAGAGGCAGGTGAACAGACTGCAAGGCTGAAGAAGAGAAGCAACTCCAGGGAGCTCCTGTTGGTGGGCCCCTGCTGGGATTGGGCCCTGGACAGGGACTCAAACATGCCTGCTCTTGGCACCAATCCTGCTTTGCACGGCTGTATCCATACTTAGACAGAGGATAGTCTCCAAAGTTAGGCTACTTAATGTAAACTGACTGACACAAATAGGCTTTAAATTAAATACAACCTTGAACTCTGAAATCATACAATCCTGAATATTCAAATAATGATAATAAATATTCAGAGGTCAAACTGTCCCTAAAAGCAATTAGTCATATCACCAGTTGAAAGTGATGGCTCACATAGATTAGCAATTTGTCTAATAGAGACAGTGTACATGCAAACTAGCACTGATTCCTCTATTAAGAGTCCAAAGATCATGGTTATAACTTTACTAGTGTCTGATGCAGAAAACAAATGTTCACTAATTTTAGTCCAGTCAATGACATCTATACCCTATCCAAGCCCAAGTATCTTTTATCCAAATGGAAGATAGTTAGCCGCTCTTCTTCTGAGGAACATTTAATTTGTTTTGCCGATCTGCATAAAGTAGTTAATTGTTGTGTCTCTTTAAGGGTATAGCCCATGTACGTAAGCCTCTGAATGAGGCTTATAAGAGACCAATGGCAGAAGGAGCACACGGTAGCAACATCTGTGCTGCAACGTATGGCCTGCATTTTATTTAGGCAGCTGTTTGTGGCCCTCTAGATAATCCACTGTAGAGGGAAGGAAGCTGGGGTGCTGATAGGAACTGACAGCCTTCAGCTCCACCCTACTCCCCTTTTGCCTTCTCAGAGGCCCAGTTGCAAAGGGGTGGGCAGCCAACACATTACTTTCAATACTAGTTCTACTATGTGGGTTGGGGAGATCTTGGAGCTGGGACAATGAACAATCATGTAAGACCATAGGATCACATTCTAAGTATGTTGTTGTTGCTAGTTGTGAAGTCGTGTCCGACCCATCACGATCCCATGGACAACATTCCTCCAGGCCTTCCTGTCCTCCACCATCCCCTGAAGTCCACTTAAGCTCATGCTGACTGTTTCAGTGACTCCATCTAGCCACCTCATCCCTCTGCCATCCCCTTCTTCTTTTGCCATCTATTGTTCCCAGCATTAGGCTCTTCTCCTGTGAGTCCTTCCTTCTCATTAGGTGGCCAAAGTATTTGAGTTTCATCTTCAGTATATGGCCTTCTAAAGAGCAGTCAGGGTTGATCTCACAAGGGACTCTCAGGAGTCTTCTCCAGCAATTCTAAGTATACGAATGCCAAACCAGTGCTCACATTGCAGAGGAATCAGGATATATTTGCCTTATGTGATACCTTTCCACTTAGCCATTATTTAAAAAAATACTTTTATGTGATGTGAGGGAAGATTTGGCAAACTGCAGGATGCTGGGCAGTATATGGTTTGGATTTCATGAAGGTACCACCACCTTTCCCCACATAAGTAATGGATTTGGATGCTATATCCTTCACATATATTGACTGATTTAGGGTTGTCAAAAAAACAATGACTGGTCTGTTCTTATGTCTGTAAAAGAAGTGTGATCAGCAGTTGATTCGGTGTGCAACATGGAAATAGACATTGTTACTTGCAAATTTCTAGAGCTCAAACCACCGGCAGCAGGGACTAGTTTGTAAAGTGGAAATCCCTACTGACTATTATAACAGGTTCTGTTGCTCTTTAAAAGCTAGGAATTCCTCTCAGAAGTGTCAGAAATTGCAGCTGGGGTATAACAATACAGCCACCCATTCTTGATGGGCACAGAGTACTACAAATACATACCACCTGCTTTGATGGAACTGAGGTGGCTGCTGCTTAATTTTCAGACATAATTTTCAGGTGTTAATTCTGGCCTTTTAAGCTTCACCAGGTACTTTCAGAGTCAGTGGACCTTGGCTTTATGCAGTTTAGCCGCCTCCCTGAAAAACTAAACAGATACAAGAGGTTTATGAAATTATGCATGGTGTGAAGAGTTTGGGTCCCTTTTAATTCTTCTGTCAATAAAGTTGATTGGTGGTAGATTCAAAAACCACAAAACTACTGCTTCAGACAACACATACTTGATTTATGGAATTCACTGTCACAAGATGTAATTATGACTACCCTAAAGTAGGACCAGTTACTTCATGGTATACTATTTTATTGTAAGCTGCCTGATACTGTATGTAAATAATGAGTAAATGAATTCCAATGGCTACTAGGCATCACAGTTATGCAAAGCCTCCAGATTCAGAAGCAGTATACCTCTAAAAATATGGAGTATGACATCAGGGAGGCAAAGATCACCTTTGCCACTCCTCTTACTCTGCATAGGATGAGCATAAACCTGAGTTCAGTGGCTTACAATCATCACAATAGGACTGTGTTTTTGCTGTGTCCTATGGGGAAATGATCCCAATGATATCCAGAACTTCAGGTTATTCATCTAACACAGGGATGGATAGAAAATAATCTCCAGATGTTTTGGACATCAGCTTCCAGCATTTCTAACTACTGGCAATGGCCTCTCAGAGTTAGAGGTCCAACACTTAAGTACTGCTGCTCCTGTTTTTCCAGCCTTGCTCCTTTTGCCTTCAACCCTACTTGCCACTGGAATGCAGCCTGAGTTTCTACCAAGTAGAAATTGGCCCTTGTGCTGGAAGAGGTCTCTCGCCCATAGCAAAAAACATACCTTACGCTCCCTTGAAACTGCTTATTATAAGGGAAAGATTTACCTGGCTTTTAAGGAAGACTGTGCACCACTATTGATCAAATTTTATTTACAAAATGTATAGCTCACTGAGAAATCTTTGTTGTGCTTCTGAGGAACCATGTATTCCTCTGGAACACAGTTTGAGAACTCAGAAAGGCTGAGCAAAATTGATTGGGCCTTGTTGAGCACCAAATAGCCTCTCTTCCTTCAGTTTTCCCCCAGGCCAATTCCTTCATCATTTTGCCCTGACAACCCATCACACATCTCTGAAGCATGAAAACTTACTTTAGGGACTGGACAGGCAGGTGCTCCTTGGATGGAAGAGGCCTACTTTGTTTCCCTCATGCTTTGTTCAAAAGTGGGCATTTCCCTTCTGAAGAGCCACCATCTGCTGGAGTCACTGTTGTTGCTTTTGTCCCTTCAGGGATGGGCTGGAGCACACAAGAGCAGTTGAGGTAGGCATCTAAGTTGTGCTTCCTGTCTCAGTTCTTCTCACAGCAATTGAGAAACACTCAATGTTTTGAGCATCCCTACTCATTTATTCATGACACCATGTGATGACTGAGGGGGTCAATGGTCTAGCTCTGGAATGAATCCTGAATGTCTAGTTATGGCTACAGAAATAAGTTGGATAGCATGGCTAGAATGCCAAATGCATTCTGAGCCTGGAAAGCAAGACACCTATTAGTTTAGAAAGAAAGAAACTTACCTACAATTAATTTCAATTCCTGGTGGCTTATGACTCTAAGTATTGGTAGGACCAGTATTCTTATCAGATATGATCCAAATACTATATGCTGCTTAAACAGATGGTCCATTTATGTTATCACAGATACACACATATATTGCCATGGGGTTGTGATGGGTTGGGCACAACTTTGCAACTAAACAAACAAGCAAACAAAAAACACACAAAGGGTCCACTTGTTCTGCTGGAAGAGTAGTTTCTTAATTTGTAAAAAACTATTGCAAATGATGCATATAGTTGTCAATATATTCTCTGGCAGGGATGTGTTCCAATCTGTTTAGAGCAAGAGTGCAAAACCTCACCTCCAGGGCCCAATCCAGCCCCTGGGATTCCCCAGCTGACTATGCCCTACTCTTAACATCTGCTGATTTTCCAGCTTTTGTGGAATTCACCCCACCCTGTTCTAAATAGGTTGAAATGTCTCTCCTAAGGCTTAGTGGCTACAAAAGCTTTAAGCTAAAACATGCAAGTATGTAACTCTTTTGTCTTTTGCAATCCTACATATTCTCACATAGGAATATGCCCGACCTAAAAGGGAGGTTGACATATATTTTTATACCTCCATATAGCTAAAGCTCTCTGGACAGTTCAAACAAAATTACAGGATTGCACATTAATGATGGTAATCTACAAAAAAGATAACGCACAAATCCTCCACAAAAATGGCAGAAGGATGCTAAGTTTTTTTTTAAAAAAGCTACATTTAGGTAATTAAAATGGGCTCAATGTAGATGGGCACCAGTTCTTGCCAACTGGGTACTCTCCTAATGATTTGGATCACAACTTCCAACATTCATAAGTCTTGGCCATACTAGCTGGGGCTGATAGCTGCAGACCGAAACATATGGCGTGCACTAGGCTGAATCTAATTTATAGAACAAGCCGACTTATGACTTCTCAGAACACAGCTGCTATTGGAGAAACAGACTTCAGTATATAGCATACTGGAAAAAATTAGCAAAGCATGTTAGACATGTAAGATAGGAATAAAACAGGAACATGAGATATGGAATGCATTTATTGACCATGCAAACAAATAAAAATGAAATTTATTCACCTCCTGTACACAGGACCTTATGGAAAGAGTTCTTGGGAGAAAAGAGGCTGGTATACATTGTATGCCTGAAATGACTTTTTGGATCATGCTAAATGAAGATCTGATTGTTCTGTTTACATCCATGACCGAACCTCACCATTACCACAGGAACTCATTCTTAAAGAAATTTACACTATGTTCTGTTTGTCATATAACATACTTCCTAAAATCATTACTGATAAAAAGAAGCAACTTCTGTTGAACACTGACCTGGGAACAGCTTCCACTAAATTTAATTGCACCTACCACTAAACTCAGGACCCATGACGTCAAGGGGAGACATGGCTGGGTACCTGTTCAGAGACCCACTAGCAAGAGTCCCTTAGAATTGCTGCATGCCCACCTGCTTGTTCACTGGTCTCTTGCTCTGACTTGGTCAGTGGTGCTGTCATGGGAATTCGGAAAAGGACCAGTAGATGCCACTGGCTCTTAATCTTCCAAGTAAGTGATGAGGAAGAGAAGGAAAAGCAAGAGCAGCCGTTGACCTAAGAACATAGGAGGAATGCTGGATCAGACGAATGGTCCAGCCAGTGCAGCAGTCTGTTCATGCAGAAGCTAACCAGCTGCCCACAGGAAAACCCTAAGTAGGATAAGAGGGCACCAGCATCCTCCTACCCATGTACCCCAGCAACATAAGCATTCTGCTACTGGAGGTATTGCAGAAGATCAGTGACCACTGATAGTCCCCTCTATGCATTTGCCCCAACCCTTTTTGTTGTTGTTAGTGGTGGCTATCACTACTTCTCATGTAGATGAATGCCATGGCGGTTTGAAGGCTCCGACTCTCTGCGGGAAGGGCCCAGTGGGAATCCCTACCCAAGGGCCCTCCAAAAGCTGGTCCGGCACAGACTGACCCATCGGTAAGCCTTAATTCTCAGAGGACATCATCTTTAGAACTTAGCCTCGTAAGCTTCTCCTTGCAATGTGCACACCGGAACGATCTTTATTGCACGCAGCGGCAGCACTTTCCCCCCGCCCTGTCTACATGTAGTTTACCATCCAGACGCAGCCAGCCATCCCAGGCAGGATTAGAACCCACCGCCTGACTGCCGCGGAATCACCGAACACGGCCCGCATCCCTCTCCCTTCCCCAGTTAACGGTCCAGCAAGTCACGTGGGACGGGCCGAACGCGAGAGAAAGAAGGGCGGGGCGGGACTGGGCAGTCGAGGCGGGCCCCGCGATTGGCGAGTCAGCGAGTGACCTTCCGCCTGGGCTCCGCCCCTTCCCCCCGTTACGGGGCAGGGAGGGTTTATAAAGGGGGAGGCAGGCCGGCGGGTGGGCTTGAGCTTGTTAGGCTGCTGAGGTGAGTCGGCGGGTGGGGGCGGGCCGGCCTGGCCGGTGGGCGGCATCATTATCACCACGGCAGCAGCCGCCTCCTAGTTTTCGGCGCCCTGTGCCAAGGGGGCGGCTGAGGGCCGCTGGGATGGAGCCTGTTGAGGGCCGGGGATGAGGCAGGCAGGAGAGATGGTTCCCGTCCTTGTTCGGGCTGCGTCAAGGATGCTTCGCGAGTGATTCTTCGCCCGGCTCGGGAGATCTGGAGGTTGGGAGAATCGCTGTCTCGTCACTTGTCCCTGCTGCGCTGGAGAAGGAGGCGACGGCCAACGTTTAGGTTTCTTCCCCGCCCCTTTTCCGTGGATAGAATTTTCCAGGGTTCTCCATGAACCAACCATGTAGCCAAAGTCGCCCTTCGGGGCTGCAACCGCGTCGCCTTGGCCGCCTCCTGGCAGCGACGCTCCTCCTCTGAATCGCCTCCTCGGGAGGAAGGGGCAGCTCCGGGCGGTCCTCCTGAGCGCATTGACTGAAGGCTTGCTTCCGAGGAAGCACTCCCAAGGTTGGGCTGTTGGGTTGCAATCTTAGGCACGCTTATCGGGAAGCCCCTTTCTGAGCCTACTTGGCGCTTTCTTTGGAGGAAACTAGAAGAAAATGGCTAGAAGAAATGGCTAGAAGAAAATGCCTTGCTCATCGCTCTCCCTCCCCCGCCCCGCCGTGCTAGTACCAGAGCATCTTTTCTCTGTAGCATCTAATGAATTGGGCTGCAGCCCACGAAAGCTTATGCTATAAAGCATGTATTCGTCTTGAAGATGCTGCAAAGCTTTGCTGATTTTGCTGAAACAAGCTAGCAGGACTGCCCTTCTGGAAGTTACCTCTGTCTACTTGATCTTTCGATTTTGGGGGCTGTGTGGTCCTGCATCCTTCTTAAAGACTTGGAAGGAGATCACTTTACTAATTCATTCAACTATGTCCCAGGCCAGTTAGGATAGAAATAGCTGGAGTTGCTTTCTGATGCTCTACCGTGGGGGTTGCTGATATGACTTTGTTTCTAGTACATTTGAGGAGTAGTGAGAGGAATTTAATGCAATTTCAGTTATTTTGTTTTTAAAACAGACATGAATGTTGAGGTTGGCGTATATAAGTGGTATTGGATATTTCCTGATATGCAAATTGAGTTGCAAGTTGGTGATTAATATCAGGTGGCTCCTCATGGAGAGAGAAAGGAGTTGTTTCAGCACGTGGAGTTGTGTGAATGTTGTTTCCTCAGACTCCTAATTGTGCAGTTTAGGTGTACTGTTGATGTAGGCGTTGCCAGGTCTGTGGTTGGAGTTAATGTAGTTTATAACAGGTTTTCTATCTCTATGGTGAGTATTCTTCGAGCATGCGTAAAGTGCAGTAGGGAAGTGCAAGAACCTATGTAGGGGTGCAGCTTAGTTCTTAAAAGTTCTGGTTTGTGGAAGCATGATGTACATCATCTACTTCAAATGCATAACAGATATTTAGTGTCTGATTTCAGTCTTTTAATTACCTATATGCTATAGCCATGAATGCTGAAGTTGTTCTAAGGGAAACACTAAAGGCTAGTAATTCCTTTGCAGCCCTAGCCGTTTCAATGGTTCAGCTTTCACAGTCCCCGCTTCGTCGCCCTTCACCTTCATGTCACTCTGAGGAAGGGAAGGAGAAGAATATGAAACCAGCTAAGCAGCAGGTGACTCAGGGTCCTCGAGGGGATAACCAGCCTCCTTTGAGCCCCCTGCAGGCAGCCTTGAATTCTGCCACCACAGCATCCCAGGCGTATGAGACATACATCGACAATGGGCTTATCTGCTTAAAACACAAGATCAGGAACATTGAGAAAAAAAAGGTATGTACATTGCTTAGACTAACAAAATAAGAAAAATGGTACTGAAGCAGCCTGGCTGCTATGTGCCATTTACTCTTCTGTCCTTCTGCTGCATATTTAGTTTGCAAGTTTCTTGAGGGCAGAGAGGTGTACGTATTGCTTGCAAAACCATAAAATGTTATATATTTCTAAAACCATCAAAGTATATATAATTTTGTGTTTTGCTCTAGCTACCTGCCAGCCTTTAAAATGTGGTTCATATAATGTAATAAGTTTGTGTCATGAGAAAAATAAGATGTGGCACATAGTTCCCATGTATTATTGAGACTACTGTATTATGCTGCTTAGGCTTTACAGTAATTTACATTTCTATGTAATCTTTCAGTGCTGTTGGTATAAAGAAACCTGCATGACTAGAAGTAGCTTCAGGCTTGATTAAGTCAGCCTTCTGCAGAAAGGTGGCTTTGCAGTTTGGCTGCAGTAGTTACCTGAGTGTGAATGTCATAAAGAGGATGTCATAAAAAACTTTGCTTGTCTGATAACTGTAAACAAATAACCTCTAAATCATGAGAGTGATTTCAGTTTTATAAAATTCTTACACACTGGAAATTCTGAAACTCTATTGCCTGGCTGAGGGAAATGCCAGGTCATATTAGCTCTGTTTTGCCATCATCTTTATGCAACTTGGGCTGCAGCATTGTTTCATACTTGTAAAGAATGTGCTTTGGGCTTCTCATTTAAACTCATTCCTCAAATCTTAATTCCAGTTAAATGCCTGGCTTCTAATCCAAAGGACTCAGATGGTCAATTATACATTTAGAAGAGGAGTCTCAGTCTCAGTGTCTCTCCCTCTCCGATAAAAAAAAGCCACTCGTGCCTGTGTAATCTTATACATGCTTTATATATATTCCCAGCTCAAACTAGAAGATTACAAGGATCGTCTGAAAAAGGGGGAGTCACTCAATCAGGATCAGTTGGTAAGTTTTCTGTTCTTGCTTTCATACATTTACTTGCATTCACCCTTTGCTTGAAGAGCTGAGTAGTACTTAGTGAGATTCCCAGGTGGTTTCACAGCCAACTGCTAGTTCTAGAAACAGTTGTACCTCTTGTCTTTAAGTAGTTACCTGAGATCTGGAAAGTCAGTTTCTTTTAAAGAATTGTCTAAAATTTGAAAATGGTTGAATTAGTCTTTAAAAATTGGTATGCTGACTTGAGTAGATAAGCAGGATTCTGCATCATATGGTTTCACTTGAATACTCCACCTATAATGCAGTGCTTACCATTTCAATGTGTGCTTTTTCACTCCTATCTTTTAATACTTGTTAGAAATGTCCAGTATCTGTTGAACTATTACTTGTTCATTGAATATTTTCATTGGATAGCACAATTTTTGCTGTTTGTTCCAAATGATACCTACCTTGATATTGGTGTGCTTAGAGATACCGTGAAGTTGCTATTTTGCAGACTGTATAGATACAGCTTCGGCAACAAATCAAATCTAGTAATTATAAGCAACAGAGTTAAGCAGACAAATATTGACCAGATATCCATTCCATCAGCTTGGTGAAGAGACAAACTGCTATTTTGCTGCTTTTCTTGAACAGGTCCCATTCAACTTAGTCATTACAAGAGCTTTATAAAGTTCTTAACTTTAAGAATTGGGGCCTGAATCTGTTTGTTTTCCTCTTTTCTATCCCTTTTCCCTTTTGTGCCATATCTCCTATATTGTTTCTGTTCATAGGTTCTCATGTTACTTTTAACCTCTAAACAGCACTCAGTTTATTTTAGGTGCTATATAGATGATGATCATGATGTATGGCTAATTACAGGAAGCAGTTGAAAAATATGATGAAGTGATACATAACTTGGAATTTGCTAAAGAACTTCAGAAGACATTTTCTGGGCTTAGTCAAGATGTAAGTATACCATATTATCTAGAAAAGGATTTGTACTAATTTTTGCTTAAGAACAAATACATGTGGACAGGTGGCAGTACTTGGATAGGCTGCTGTGATATTCACTATAATTTCTATCTGAATCCCTCTGCTGCCTCTAGTTTCTAAAATGCTGAGTTTGGGCCTCAACTCTGGTATGTTAGTTTTTTGTGCATAAAGGCTTATGTTGCTGATAGAGTATGCTCCTTTTCCATGTCCTGATATGGGCTCTGTTCATAATTAAGCTCTGTTCAAATTTGTTGCAATGTTAGATGATTCTGACAGGACATATTTGAAAGGCCTAATTGAGTATCTTAAGCACATTCAATGTCAATAAAGTGTTCTAGTACTATCAGAATGATTGTAACTATGCATCAAAGACTTAGAATGGACTTTGGGTTATGGTCAACTTGCTGATTGCATCTGTTGTGACCATGTATAGTATGCTAATTGTATTGATACAGCTGCTGAAAGCACAGAGGAAAGCACAGAGGAGGGAAACCATAATGAAGCTTGAAGCAGAGAAGAAAAAGCTCTGCACAGTACTGCAGGTCCAGTATGTGCTGCAGAATTTCATTCAAGAGCATGTGCAGAAAGACTTCAAAGCTGGCATGAATGGTGCAATATACTTGCCTTCTAAAGAACTAGACTACCTCACTAAATTTGCAAAATTGACCTGTTCGGGAAGAAATAAGATGGTTACGTAAGTAACTTGTTCTTACCATAAAGAAAACAAACTCAAATTGTATTACCTTCAGGCTGAATCTATTATGTCTAGGTTTTCTGGAAATGGTTTCAGAAATGGTGAAATTGTTCTTAGTTTTATCTTAACTGTGATGGTTGGATTTTTTAATATTTTAATGTTTGTTATACCATCCAGAGAACCAACTGGCTATAGGCATGGTAGGAAAATGTTTTACATAAGTTGAAATATGTAGGCATGGGAGAACAACATATGGGCTGCGTGTGACCCACCAAAATTGGTTGTGCCCCCCTTTGCTAACATGCTGCAGGAGTTCTTTGAAGAAAGAAGGCACGCACTCCAAAAATGCTCTTTTGTTGATTCTGCAGAGAAGGGAGATCTGCAAGGATTGTGCTCCCTGCTTCTCTGCATAATAGCAGGCTATAGGAAGCTCAGTTCTGAAGCGGCAGCCACTTTTGGCTGTGCTCACTGGACAGTTTAGGGGGAGGTAACGCACCTTCATGACCTCCTAAACATGCACACACCTGAAGTAGGCCAAATAGCTGCATTTCTTATTGAAATGGGACTAACATTTTAAAGTTGGGGAAAGGACATTGGCATACTTGTATGATGTGCAGCAGATGCAGGAAGTTAATTGCTTTATTGAGGTAGTACTAAGTTTGAGGAGGAACAGACTTTTTTTTCCTTTTGCTTTAAGTGTTGAAGACCAAATGGAACAATCATCACTCTACTTCTGGGACCTGCTAGAAGGCAGTGAAAAAACAGTGGTTGGGACAACTTGTGAGTAGCTTTTAATAAATTGTCCTGCTAGTTATATAGCTTACACCACTCTTAATGTAAAATATTACAGAGCAAAATATCGATGACTATTAATCCTGCTGCTACTACTAAATTTCTTAGACTCTTTTCCTGAAAAAGAGTCTATGTGTCTAACTACAGGGATTAAAACAAAGAAATTTAAACAATTTTAAATGGCTAAGCACAATTAGAGATGAAATACCAGGACATGATAAACTAAGCTAAGTCCATCATACGCTATGAATTGCTAGGGACCAGAGAAAAGACGCTAGCATTCAAAGGATGGCAATGTTAACACCAGTTGGATTTCCCTGATTTTGCCATCAGTGGGCCACCACCAACATTTCTCTATTTCTTGCTGCCATCCTCTATGCTCCTTGCAGGTGACAGTTGTAGGAAGGCCTCAGATATTGGTCATAATAGTACAGGTAATACCAGGAAAGGTGTTTTGTCAGGTATTGTAGTTCTGAGCCATCTAAGGCTCTGTAGTTTAACCAGTATGTTTTATAGGTCTCAGAAATATACAGCCAGTGCAAGTAGTCCAAGATCTTTGCATCATGCTCAAATCTTCTGTTCCCCAACTATCAATTTGGTTGTAGCATTTTGCAAAAGGTGTAGTTTCTGTACCATCATTAAAGACAATCCCATATAGAACACATTGCAGTAATTTTACATGGAGGTCACCAGAGCCATAAGCAACTGAAGTCAGGCAACTGGTTGATGCCCAACTATATTACTATTTAGACAAAGGCACTCTGTCACTTATAGCACCTGAGCCTCAAGTGACAATGGCAAGTCCAGAACATTTCCCAAGCTATGAATCTGCTTCTTTGGGGTAATGCAACCCTGTCCATAAATAAGTTGAGCAGCATCCATCCAGTTACAAAAAGCTTTAACAGAACTCAGTCTTGTCTGGATTAAGTTTCTGTTTTCGTCCTAATCCCATCTGTTGTGCTAGACTGGTGCCTGGCTGCATCATCTATAGCCTCACCTGATAAAGTATAAAATAATTTCTTGTCAGCACACTGATACCTAAAACTCAAATGCCCAGATGACCCCACTCAACTGTTTCATGTAGATATTAGATGCTATGTGGGATAAAACTTACCCCTGTGGAGTACATCGTGGAGAATCCAGAGTTATAAACAACCCACAAGCATTGTCTTTTGAAGCATTGTTGAAGATAGGTGCAAAAGCACTGGGATAGCAACTATGCTGTATCAGTCTAATAACTCCTGCTGACTGCTTAGGGCAAGGATATCAAACATAAGGCCAGAGAATCTTAAGTTCCCTGTTCTGTTCTGTTTAGTCACACAGTCAACATTTTTCCAGGCTCTCCTGCCCTCCACCATCCCTCGGAGTCCCCCCAAGCCCACACCCACTGCTCCACTGACTCCATCTAGCCACCTCATACTCTGCTATCCCCTTCTCCTTTTGCTGTCAATCATTCCCTGTAGGCAATTTGTAATACTGCCTGTTGAGGATTCAGGAGTCACTTCTAACACCTGTATTTTAGTAATGGAGGTAGACTGACATCTCTGAGGAGGTGTCCACAGGGTATCCACTCTGTAGGAAATTTGGCTTTCTAACCAATTGTGCTAGACTACATTTCTTGAACATTGTTTCAGGATACCTTCCATAGCCTACAGTTCTGAACCTTTAAAATCAAAGTCTCTTGTTAGTTACCTAAAAAGCTCTTGCAATCATGCATACTTGTGGATTGTTTGGCTACCACTGTAGGTTACCCTGATTTGTCAAACTTTCATGAGCTACCAATAATACTCTTACTGGTTGGTTTGTGACTTAACTTTGTCTCTGCTTAACTGAAAGTTCTAAACTACATGAACTCTTGCAAACTAGTGCTTAATTTTGCAGTTCAATAATCTTTCTGAAATGCATTGTATTTAATTGTTTTTGCCAGTCTAACAATCTTAAAATTTGTAATTATTTGATATCTTTAACATTCAATTCCTTGCCCTTTAGATAAGCACCTAAAGGATTTGTTATCTAAGCTGTTACATTCTGGTTATTTTGAAAATATTCCTGCTTCTTGCAACATACCACACAAAGAGGAACTGAAAGAGGAAATGTCAATAAGACCTGAATTCAAAGATGAATTGCCTGGAAGACCTGAACAAACAAAGCAAATACCAAAAGCAGAACCCATTGATCAACTAGGTAGTGTATACATTAAAATCTTGGGTTACTAAGGCAAAATATGAACAGGACTGTTACACTCTCCCATGTTGAAAAAAACCTTGACAACACAAACAATCAAACCAGGGACTCTAAACATAGCTATCCATTTCAGACCAAGTGTAAAACTATCATTTACTGTTCATACTATCGTCTCCTGATGCAGATGAAATCAGAAATTGTGACTTAACAGTAAAACAGGATAACACCACCATGATGTTAGAGGCTACCTAGTTTGTCAGGATGCAGAAGGGCTGCATGCATAGGCAAAACATTGGATCTTGGCTTATTAAGCAGAGAGATGATCATCTAAACTAGACCAATGTAGCTTACAGTTTTTGCCTAAACAATTAGCTGTTTGGGGAGAATTGTGAACCTTTCTGTTAAGAGTCAAAAGAAGGTAACGGTGTAGACACCTGGTTGACAAATGTCCAAAGAAGTAGTTGCTGGATCAGTCTGAACAGTAAAACATAATAGGGCTCTCTGTAAAAGTGTTCTGTTGAATGCTTAGCACTATTGATAGACTACAGTACTTGTCTAACATTCATTCTGCTTAAGAATTAAAAGCACTCAGTTTCACGAATTCAAGTTATTAATTCCTTTCCCCTAGAACCTCAAGTAGAACGCATTCAGTCTGAAATTCAGCCCCAAGAGGTAAGTTACTATTCAAGTTCATATGTTACCCTACAATGTAAAACAGGTTGAAAACACAAATAATGCAATAAAGATGTATAAGCTTTCATGGCAATTCAAATAAACATGCCAGGGAGAAAAAGATTTGCTTGGCCTCAAAAATAGAGTGTTGATGTGTCAGGTAAGCCTTCTTGGTCAGCCCAGCAGTGGGTGGGAATTCTGTAAATAGGGCACCTTAGTGGGAAGGCTTTCTTATCACCCTAAAATTATTGGCATGAGCCCCCAGCAGATGGCTTCCAAAGGACTTAGGGGTCCAACTACTACCCATAAGGGAGATGGCATTATTTTACATCCCCCAACCTCAAGTTATTTAGAAGCTTAAAGGTTAATGTGATTAACTTGACCCCATTTGGCACCTTTTGGCCAATTCCTGAAGGAGGACACAGGTGCTAGCAACTGTGCTGTCTCCTGTCTGCTCACTCTTCTGCTTCAATTAACTCAATTTTTGGGTTCCTGTTCATTCACACACACAAATAATCCATAGTTAATAACATGTGCTGCTTGCTTATATAAACTTGGCCTTTCAGTTAACCCCAGGAATGGACTAGTAGCCAGTGCAGCTGATGAAGCACTAGGGGCACTTGGTTATATTGAATTGTTATACTACCTGGGATGCCAGGTGTGATATTAAACATCTGCAGAGGAACTGTTATGTCATTGTAATAATGCCAGAGTTACAAAGTTGGTATAAGACGGATCTCTTCAGAAGCCTTCACTTGAAGTGTTTATAGCTAGTCTCTAGGAAAGGCAACTGCCAAATATGACCTAAAACTTTGGACTTTGTGAAGGATGCAGTGAGGTAGAGTGTAACAAATGGCTTTTTGCTAGGCTGTATGGGGAAATGCCTATGAAGGACAATGTGCATTTTCTGTGATGTTGCTATAGTTCTTGAACTTGGTGACCTCCGCAGCCTCAACCAGGCTGAATTCTCTTTTGTAAGACATTTACATATAAGCTAGCTAAGAAGGTAAAGTAAATCTCCCTATGTGAAATTTTGAACATAGGAAGTAAGGATGAAACAGTAATGAGTTAAAAACTGAAAAACTTTACCTGTTCTAGCTTAGAACAGGGCAAGCAGAATATGTCAAGCATTCACTTTCAACACTGTTGAGTAGGCATAGTCTGGATAAGCACATGATCTGACGCTCTAACACAGCAATCCTACAGCTTCCAGGGAGCAATAGGATGGTGCAGATCTCTTCCTTCACAGGCATAAACCAAACTACAACTGTGGAGGAGGAGATCCCATTGTCCCACTACAGCTGCAGAAAGCTGCTCTTTGCAACTGCAACTCTGTAGGATAAGTCAGAGGGAGAAGAGGTGGGCGGGCGTGATATGAGGATGGAGCAGGAGAGACCAGAATCTGCACAATCTTTAAAGCCTCTTCATCACCCAAGTTGCCTACAAGAGGTAAGTCAGCTATATGTACTAAGAGGTGTACCTAGTTGTAAATGTAAAGAAAATAAGGAACATGATGCATTCTTATCTCCCTCCCTCTCTTGTCCTCCCTGGCTCCTGCCAGGAGAACCATAGGGTCTAAAGAATGTTCTAGTCTGAATTCTTTGAGTGGCATTTCCTTCGGACCACACATTAAGACTACTGAATTGCGGTTAACCTCAGTTGTTCACTGAAACTTGTTAGTATGACTGCAAGTTAACACAGCTCACCAGTTAATACAGTAGATTATTGCTGATGAGGTATTAAGTTTATTTGGTCTGTATAGTTTCTTAATAGGCGCTATTTGCCTGAAGCTGATTATACTATCAAGTCTGAGGAATCCAAACCTTGGGAAATGGAGCATACTAAAAAGAGTGAACCACTAAAGTCCTGGGAAATGCTTGCTGACATGGAGGAGCCAGAGCAGAAAAAGCGGGAACAGGAATCTGTAAAGGCTTTGGAACCTATAAGACAGCAGGGAAAGAAGCTGGAACTTTCGAGGCCTTGGGAAGCTCACCTTAAAGAAGATGATGATTGCAGCCAAGAAGTCCCAAAGCCTTGGGTGACACAGGTTAGGGAACAGCAGAGCTCTCCCAAACCCTGGATAACCAAACTTAAGGAAGAGCAGGAGCCAAGGCAAGATGTTCCAAAGCCTTGGGTAACCAAAGCTAAGGAAGAGGCAGAACAAAAGCAGGGAGCAGCAAAAACCTGGGTTGCTCAAATCAGGGTGGAAACTGTGCAGAAACCAGAATCTGTGAAGCCTTGGGGTACGTGTATTAGAGAGGACACAGAGCAGAAGAAACAGGAACCTGCAAAGCCATGGGTAGCACATGTTGGGGAAGAGGTGGAACAAAAAACTCCATCCCCAAAGGCTTGGGCAACATCTGAGGGGGCACGCCAAACAATTCAACAGCCATTACAGAATCCGCCAAAGATCTGGGGAGCTGGAAATCTCGTGCCAAAGGAGCAAACTGAGTCAAAGAAGCCTGATTTGGAACCAAAAGAAGTGAGTTGTATAGGGCAATACTATTGGTTATATCAAATTTATGGTCCTTAAACTGCAGGCTAACGTTCTGGTGTAGCTATCAATTAAAAGTTTGACCTTGGTCAATGCACAGCTTTCATTGCTACAGTGTGTATGAAACCATTATTCTTGCATCATAGGCCTTAGTTGACTTGACAGGGTAGTACTAAGGGTTTTCTGGGTTTGGTAGTGACCTGGATACATCCATTCTTTCAACTGCAGGAATAGGTGTGAAATGAGTTTGACTAGATCCTTCTGCTTACTAGAAGGACACTGGCTTTATAGCATGTCCCTCTTTTTATCAATGCCTACTGGAACCTAAAGAAATAGCTTAGTTTTAAACCTGGTTGAGAGCCAGTGCTTTTTGGAACATAATCCAAAATGTATTTTCAATTGATGCACAGAAACTTTGCTGAAAAGAAGGCAACATATGTTTACAGAACATAATGGCAGACTCTAAAAGGCACTCGTAACACACTGGGAAGCCTGTTTGTGTGCTTTCCACTTTCATCTTGTATAATGGATATCAGAAGCTTTCACTTCTGCTTAACCAAAAATCCCCTTTTACAGCCAAACTCAAAACTGGCTTGTTTAATACGTTCCTTGGAACAAGCTAGCATCAAATGTTAACTTCAGATCCTGGCTTTAAGAAGCCAGAATTCAGGCATAACTAGGAATTATGTTTAGTTCAAAAAGAAGTAAACATTTCTGATTCACAGGAGGAGCAGGGAGCAACTGAGCCCAAAGCTCACACATATAATTTGCACATAACAGCCTATGTTACTGGGTTCACATGGAAGCAGGGTCTCCCAGCCATCTCCCGCTTTGTTTCTAGGTTACAAAACAATTCAAGAATGCCCTGTTCCTGGGTTGTATTCTTTGATGTGGAAACCTGGGCCTCTGGGATATATAGGAAGGAACAATGCAGATTTTTAGTTATTGGTTTGTTGCTGGATTAAAATTCTGGTTTGTTTTCTCAAGCCGAAGTTCCAGGTTCACAGGTCATGGAGCACAGCCCAGGAATGGGCTGTACATGGAGTGTGTTACAATCTGGAAACAGTGGAAGCAGGGAGTGGTCAGGATCAGCTTGCTTGCTTGCACCCTTGCAATCCTGCTAACTCATGGATTAAGCAACTCGTGTGGTTCGCACATAGTAACAACCCTATAGTATAAAACTCTGCTTTCCCTTTACATCCAAACTGGTCCAGGATTTTGGGATATAACTAAATGCTATAACTTTGAGGTATTTTTGCCTCCATATATGGTGGATGTAAGCTGGATCTTGGTAGTTGTAGACATTGTGGAACCACAAAAAGGTGTGATGATAAACGCATACCTTGAAATTTGATTAAAGAAATCTTAAGTGTATGAATCTTATTAAATTAAAGCTGTCTTTTCATGGAGAAGATGCAGCATTGCTAACTAGAAACCTTCACAAATTTTTGATGTTCAAAAATGGGGAGTAATACAGGGCACTCTGTAATACTTTGCAAAGCTTCTGTTAAGAAGGTTATATTCTGCAGCAATAGCTTCACAGAAATTGTATTGGTTTCCTATCTTTAAATGCTTCCTTATTGATGGAGTGGGAGATGTAAAGTCTTACTTAAGGCTTACTCTGCCCTGATCAAATGGAACCGCATGCCTGCTGATATGTGGCAGTTGAGATTGGATCCCCCCTGCATGACCAGCCTGGACTGAAAAGATAGTTTGGCAAAATTATTTTTCTAAATGCTTTTTAATCTAGAGACGGGAGCGCAGACTGAAGCTTGACTCTGATGTGAAACAAGTAGGTAAAAATACCACTGGGTTATGAGTTTCCTAAAGCAAAGCAAACATAGACTGTGTTCATAACACTCTCTTCTAGTGCATTTGCATGCAAGTTGTGCATTTACTGATCTGGTTCTTTGGAGTAGGTTTAGAAATTACATTAAATTGATATTTGTGTGGCATGATTACTGATTTACAAAATAATCCTATCATGTTTTATATGTTTGTCTTTAGCACTGGCATACCTTGGGTAGCAATAGCTTCTAAAGTTTGCTGTTGTGTTCTAACAAATTTCATAATTATTTTACATAGGGTGGAAAGACAGATGGAGTAAGTGGACAAGGCACTGATGCTGTAACGAAAAAAGAGAGCCTTCAGACACTTGGAGAATCCTGTAAACTACCTAGGAGTCTCCAAAACATCATGCAGGTGTGCTAGCCAGATCTTACTGAAGTGGGCACTGAAAATGTTTTGGGGTACTTGAATTAAGAGTCCCGAAGCTGGAATACTTTCTCTGAAGTATCTTATGTCAGTCTTTTCAGGGAGAGTAAGCTGTATCATAAAAGCTTGGATCCTAACTTGGACATCTGCTTGCAGAATGGGTCTTTTCTGCCTTGCCTTTCCTGCTGTGTCCCCAGAGCAAGGCAGTCTAGAACAGATTGGGGAATGGTATAAGGATATGCTTCGGGAAAATGGAGTGCATAAAATTCTTGCTCCTTGTGGAACTGGAAGGCACTCTGCTCACACAAAGGCACCTTTGGATCCAAAGCTGCATGCTAACTCCAATTGCATTTTGAAGCCTAAAATGTTACAGTGGAAAAGTATGGCTATTACTTTGTCTGCTTGTTGCTTCTGTGCTACTGACAGCCCCAAATCCCATGGCTAAGCAAAGGACCAAGTTAAAATAGATTAGATAGATCCTAGTCAGCTCAAAGCAGCTTCCAATTTCTTCTGGACTTAGAATATTTTGGAGAGCAGAACCCCATTGATGGCAGAGCAGGCATTCTACAATCAAATCATTTAATTCAAACGCACCTATTGTCAAGTCTGGATTTATAGGTTAATTTACATCTATAGGCTTGGTGATTTATATGTAATCTGCCATGAGCCCATAATACCTTATTGGGAGGGGGTGTCCTGCTATAAAGTTTCATTTCTGTGCACATCATTCAGTGCAACTTAATGTATAGGTCACAGTGAATGGAATCTGAGTCAACACCATGAAACTTCAAGTGTCAAATTGTTATACACAATTGTTTCAGGCTGACACTCATAAGAATACTTGTGAGAATTAGGAATGTGGACTTAATCACTCGGTTGTTTTGGCTCATAATTTGCAAGAGCAAATCTGCCTTGTTGCTTTGTTTATTAACCCTTTATTCCTCGGGATTTCAATCAGAAATGAAGTTTGGATGGCTGTCACATTCCTCCTGGATGATTTTACAGCCTGAAAGTTGGGCTTAAGTAAAAATGTGGAGTCTTGCTCTTTAAGTGTCTTCAATCAAACTTAAAATACTGGACACAGTATTCACTTCCAGTGACTTGTACTTTAAAAACATGTTCTCTAGTGATGTGTAGAAGCTGCCTCCTGTGAATGAAGTTATATGCCTGTACTGTGTTGAGACCCTTGCTTTTACTAGGGCTACCTAATCAAATTAATGAGTACCTTTTACATCTTGTTTTGGTTACATCTTTCCTGAAAGGTTCAGATAGCCCAGGTGGAATAGTGGTTAGGTTGTTAGATTGGGATTTGGGAAATCTGGGTTCTGGTCTCCACTCTGCTATGGAGCTCATTAGGTGACTTGGGGTCAGTCACACTCTGTCAGCCCAACCTACCTCACGGGAGGGTATTGTGAGGATAAGATTAAGAGGAGAAGGAGAATTTTGTGAGCTGCCTTGAGTTCCTTGAAAGAAAAAAAGGCGGCTATATAATACCAAATACACTTACTGAATGACATAATACACAGTTTGGTGAATGGTGTGATAAGTTGCTGGCTTTCTCTAATGCTACAGTTCCTTAATATCAATAGTAGAACAAATGTTAGTGGGAGTGATCTTGTTTGATATAAACTTGCTCGATTCTTGTCTTTGAACTTTGGTTAATCATACCCAAGGACTGAAGGATTAACTACTTAAATACAGTGGTATTAGGTGAAAAATGTTCTGCAACTACATTTTTTCTGCACAAAGATCATTTTTTAAAAATGCCTTATTACAAAAAACTTGCTACAAGGAATGAACATAATATGAATCAAGTTGGACAAATACTTTTTGTTTTAATGGATACAGTCCAAGTCAGATCTAAAATCAAAGCTGTAATTTATGTACAGCTTTCCAGTCATACCAAAGTTAGTATAACGGTTCTCAGAGCCGTTGTTTTCAAGATGTCCCTCCATATGTTTTGACCTACATCTTTTGTTGGTCTTCACCAGTGGCTATGAGCTGGTGGAAGATGCATGGAAAAATGGGGAGGGTCAAAAGTTGCCCAGTGTAATCTCAATGTACACCAAGTGCTATTGATGTGTAATGTTAACATGCTTGCAGGTATTCCACTAAAAGAGCTTCCGGGGCTGATGCTTTGCGAGTGCCACTGTGCACCACTAGCCTAAGTTGCCCCTGGTGCAATGCTAATTGTGTATTCTGGCCTGGAGTGCCTTTTACTAACATAAGTTGAATAAGATCTCAATTGATTTAGGGCAGAGGGAAGTTTTCAGAGTAAATTTTTACCAGTAAACAGTACTTCACACATCACTTGGTTCAATAAAGCTGCCTCATGTTTGGCACATCTATATCTGTTCATTCATTTGCAGGTGTAGGCTTGGATACATGATAAACATGTTAAGGGGTTATAATAGGGCAAGATACATTCTAAGAAATATGAAGCATGTCCTTGAATATATGGCTTGTAAAAGGAAAGCCTAAACCAAAAGTGGCCTTCCAAATTATACATTACATGTTTCAGTAACACTGAAGGTTCTTATTTTCTGCTGAACTTGTTTCTAGTTTATATTTGACAAATTTAGCTAGGCCCATACTAAATATCTTTTAAAACAAATTGTTTTCCAAGTATATACTTTGCTTGATCATGGTATTATAGTCTAGTCCTATATTTGCTATAATGATTCAGCACTGGATCCAACACTTGCTTAGATCTTATAGCAGAAAAATAAGTTAAATATGGTATTGCTAATTTCATTGCTTACTACTAAACCCATGAACAATTGGGAGCAGTCAGGCCGTGCTTACCCATACTGATAGAAATAGTATTGTTTGTTACAGCATTGATTTTCTTGAAATTAAATTCCTGCAATATCAAAATGGAAGCAGGTCAAAGAAACATTGAACAGCTGCTATTTCTGTTTCCTTATTTGATTTATAGCTCACCATTTTTTCTTATAACTTACATAATTCTCCCCCTCCTCTCAGTCTTATCCCCACAACAACATCCCTGTGAGGTAGGTTGGGCTGAGAGTCTGTGACTGTCCCAAAGTCACCCATTGGCTGCACAGCTGAGTGGGGACGTGAAATCTGATTGCCTGAGTCCCAGTCCTGCACTCTTAACCACTACACCACCCTGACTTTCATGTCACCATACATCTCTGATTTTAAACCTTGTAGTATATTATGTTCCATGGATGAGACTAAAGCAAAGAGCTGCTCACTTTCTAGGCAACTGAGAAGTTTATGAGCTCAGTAGTTGCCATATCTTGACAAATTTGAAACTACCATAATCTAAAAATTAACCTCAACTAGAAAAGTGAGTGAATGCATGATATCCTGTTTAAAACATCACTTGTAAAAGAACTTATCTAATAGAGAATAATTCTGAAAATGGCATTTGAAGGACTTCATTGTAGAGACTGATCTTATTTGTGATGTATATATGCAGCACAGTTATAGGCATCTTTATTTGTACAGACATCAATTTTCCAGAAGTGTTAATACCAAAGGAAGGAAGGAAAAACCATTTCTTCTGTCCCTCTCCTCCAGTGTGTCAAAGCACCCATTCCCATAAAAAGAACTGAAGGGGGAAAAGGAAGGGGCTGAATCGAGATATAATATGATGTGTTGCTTCCAGTTCCAGTTTCTACTTCTACTTCATCTTGCTGATACTTACCATGGCCTTCTAAAAACAAAGTTTGTTGAGACAGAAACAAGCTTCTCTCATACATAAATTTATTTCTTGATTCAGTGTGAGTATTTCCACAGCTTTTTCACATGCTGAGAAGATGGAAGAATCTGAAGTAGGGAGAAAGCAAAAGAAGGCAGTGGCTGTGTCTTGCAAAGACCTTGCTCCCATGTTGCAGGAGGAATATGTTTGGAATCCCACCTGCATTTCTGGACCAAAGCCCCGAAGATGCTCTGTATTCTCCAACATTTGGAAGCACCTTTCCAATATCAAGTTTTAAGTGCTGTTTGTTTTCTACCCAGTCAAATGCAATATGAAGACTATCATATCTGCTTTTGAATCTTTGGGCCAACAGATTTGCAATAGTATGAATTGGATGACAACCAAATTCTTCCTGTTTAAAAAAAAAAAAAACTTTTCCATTTGCTTTCTTCTGAACCTGTAAGTGGAGATACCCTTAATTCCCAAAAACAAGTGTTTTTATCTTGACTATTAAGGAATGTCTGAAACAATTTCACTGTCTGGTTCAGATGCAGTGATGGCTGAAGATGTTGGCTATAGTAACTTCAGAGTCCTGCAGCAGTGCTCAGAAGATCTAGCAAGTACAGTGTTCCTTACACTAATGGGGACTTGAAGATCTATCACTGTTTCTTGGAAGAGCTTGTTTTTCTGTTTTTTTTTTTTTTGAATAAACTTGCAAAAGAGATCGCTTCTCTAGCCCATCAAGATTTACTGCAGAGATTTAGCATGTAGTAATCACTACTCGTATTTTATCCTTTACATTTTTTCTCACTTCTGCTAGAAGGCTGCAACATTTTTGAGATCATCTTTAGATCTTTTGGAGGCTGACCAGTTTTATGTAATTAAGAAGTAACTTCATCCCATGGCATACACATTCTGTTGTAGTAATGTGGTTGGCTATCTAGTATGATCTCCCATGCTGCTTTCCTGTTACTTGCATAGGCTGTGAGCAAACTTTACCACTCTGGAGGACTTCACATATTTTAAAGTTGTTTTAATCTGCAGAATGTCCATTCTCCCTTTTTCAATGCTTCTGTAATAACAATGTTTGTGGCATTATCTTTCTCCCTTCACATTTTGTCCATTCATCTGTAACTACTTCTAAATGCAGCACTTGGTTGATTTTTTTCCTTGCACAGATTCCATTATACATTCATATTCTGACTTTAAAAGATGCTTGCATAAAGAATGTGTTCTGGACAAATTGTAAGATAGTCTTAATACGTTAAAAGCTTCCTGCCAATATGCATTTTCAGATATTGACAATGGGATTCCAGAAGAAGCATGAACTGTGTTTACCTGCTTTTCAGATGTCATTTTGTCTAAAAGTGAAACTGAGGTTTTGGGCGGGGGGGTTGTTTTGTTTTTTTTTGTGGTGGAGGAATATAACTGTAATATTTGTTCAGTTGAACATGCTGTGATGGAGGAACTGGTTGTTATATGCTGGTGTTATTGAGAAGATGTGATTTGCCAATACTGTCAAACAGTGGATACTGTCAAGCAGTGTGGAAATGCCACCATAGACTATATGTTGGTTCCACCATTATGCTAAGCAGAGGGGGAGAGAAAAAATAGTAGTTTGCTGGTGAATACTAGGCTATGGCAGAGTGAGGAGTTGCAACCAAGCATAAGATTAATAGGAAATACATTATAATTTATAAGAGTAATGAAGTCAAAATACGGTTCAATTTCAGTTACTTTAAACAATTCAAACAAGTATACTAGCAGCTCCTTCTTGTTACTCTGTACTATATTCCAGTTCACTGAGGTCTAGTAAGTCAGAAACAGATCCATCAACTGTACCAAAGAAGAAATAGAAATCATTTTTGTGACAATGGGAATACCTTCCACAGGCAGAAATATACTACTTGGGGTTGAGGGATGTCTCAGTTTACAGTGTAGGATTTCTTTGTCCGTAGTCGAAAAGAATTTTAATGATACTGTACATAGTCTTACATAAGCATTTATTACAGATTTTAGAGGGAAAATGGGAGTAAATGTATGAACACCTTGTCTAAAATATTTTACTCATTGTTCCAAAAGACAATATTGTATAATCCACTGTTCCATTTTTTTCCAGGGGGAAAAAGGGTTTCAGAAAGAAAATGGAAAATTCCCAGTTATTTTTCTGAGCCTTCATTGATATTTTCTCATTCTGTTAGGTTCCCAAATCTGTACATCAGCCAGCTGCAGAGTTTTGCTCTACTTCTAGTCTTCCAAAAGATCCAGTACTAAGAAGGGAAAAACTACAGGATTTGATGACTCAGATACAAGGAACATACAATTTCATACAGGTATATTTCCCTGTTTAACAAGGTAACACAAGACCAGTCAAGAGCAGACTTGATGCTTCACGTTGAATATGATTGAGGTCGGGAGGTATAGAGGACTTCGTGCTGGGTCAAGATTTTGAGGAGTAGATAATGGATTGCTCAATTATTCTGAACTGCTATATATTCTTACAGTTTTTTTCTGAGTAAAATCTTGCTTTTTTCAAAAGCTGTATTATCCTTTTGTGTCTAAGGAGTCCCTCCTGGATTTTGATAAACCTTCACAAAGTTCCATTTGCTCATCACAAGCAGCTTCTGTTGATTCTACAGGTAAATCCAGTGATGGTTAACTGTGAACAAGATAGACTATGTTTTTGAAGTCTTGTAAACCTCTTGATCATTTTTGTAAGTAAAATGACTAGAAAAGCTTGTCTGGAAACTACCTAACTAGTTAGTTCTACCCAACTAAAATTAAATTGGGTGATGAAAGGCTAGCAGTCAATAGGCCATGCTGTCTGGGGATGATGGGGATTGTGGTCCACTGCATCTGCAGGGCACTAGACTGGTTTTAAACCACTGTTTCTATTAAATTGGGGCAGGCATTAAAACTAGATGATTTACTCTTTTAAATTAAATTACATCTAAAATCCCACACTGATGAAAATTTGAAGAAAGAATTATGGATTTATAAATAAACTGTACTACAGTGAAAGTCTGAAAAGATCTCTACTTTTGAATTGATACTTTGAAGACTTTGGACTGTGGTCTTCACACAGCTAGCTACTAAGATGCAAAATAATTCTTGCAAATGTAAGGGCTAAACATCCTAACAATAGATTATCAGAAGATGACATACCCCATTATACTGCATAGTAGTAGATCAGCTGTGAAACTTTTCTTCAGTTGTTTACAGTATGAAAAGGGGTGACTGTATTCTTCTGTTTCGTAGCTTCTAATGAACAACTTTCAAGCCAGAACAATTTTGTTGAGCAACCAGCACAGGTAAGAATTAATGATAATATTTGTCAAGTAAATATTAAATACCATTATTAAATAGTAAAGTTGTAATTGTAAATTTGATGTTTTTTGTAGGCTTTACATCAGTATTTTAGTAATCTGCCATATTACAAAGTGGGATGTAAATAACTTAGAATTTGAGTTTAAATAATTGGGAGGCATGGTAGTTGGGGTCTAAAGCAGACAGGGAGCCAGTTAAGGTATTTTGAACTGCAGCTTTGCATCATTACCATCAAACATGGCCTATGGTCAGAAATGATGGGAGCTGTAGATCAAAACAACCATAAGGCAGTGGGTTGCCTGACCTTGATAAAGAACCACAGAACTGGCTTTGTGTGTGCACAGTGGAGATTTGGACTTGTCTGCCATGCAGCCTGGATAGAAACAACTGCTTAATTATAAGGATGTCTTCAAAGCAGCTTTGATAAGGCATTGGGCTCTGTCCCGTGTCAGTCTTTGTGAGGACACAGCCATTGTACCTTGCCTAAGTAGCTCCTTATAATTCCTTTTGTGTCCAGTCATCAATTGGACTCACTGTATATTGTCTTAAATAACACCCAGACTGTCCAAAAATCAGTAGCAACATGCATATCCCTTTACATCAGACTGTGACAGAAGCAAGTATCAGCACTGGGGCTGAAAACTTCTGTGGACACTTAACAGTCATCTTCTAGGATAGTGCTTGATTGGTGTACAGCCAGCAAGACTCTGGTCCCATAGACATGTTATGATTCTTCCAATATGGAGAGGATCTGATTTCAGACATCATTGGCTTCAGGCTGATGTGATCTTCATATGTTAAGACCCACTCCCTACTTCACAAAATGTTTGCCGTAAAAGGTAAACTGTGGTTTCTGATTGTACTTGGTGCCAAATTTGGACACCATGGCAACTATAGTTTAGAACAGGAAACAGATAATTTTGGAGTTTCAAAGGGAGCCTTCTGGTGGACAGAGAGACCAGAGAAGCCAAGACATGCTTCCCCTCTGAAATGCCTTTACCAGATGGGCAAATGGGCCTGCCTAGTAAAATTGCAGGGCAGGAGAATGGAAAAAAAAATCTGCCTCTATAGGATGCACATAACCTTCCAGTTTGGGGGCTTAATGAGATTTAAATGTTTCATTATCTAGAATGTTCTTATTGTGAGCTTGTGAAAATATGACAATGTAAAGCCATATTCACATTTAAGAAAAAATCCAGTGATATTAAACTGTTGACACGCTTAATTTTAGCAGCCTCAAAGAAATTTGTATAGAATAGATGAGAGTTCATCTGTCTCAGATCAGAGTTCAACTCTCTTCCATTAAGGCTGTTAAAGCACCTCCTTCTGTTTTGGTGTCACTATTAGTTCCCATCTCACTCTGGGATGTGTTGTACATGGATATTTTCTCACTCAGAATAATCACCTGGAAATATTGAGTCCAACTTTGAAACTGCCAATCTTGTCTTAACATTATTTTTACCTTTGGTATACATTCTTTTTTTTTTTTTTTACCAACAACATTATGAGTCTGAAAGTTTTCTATGGAAAATAAAGGAGTGGAGGATTTTTCATCTCACTTGACAAACTGAAATAAAAGCCTTTCCAGTAGTTTCTAACTATGAAAACAGTTTTTAAAATCCTCCTTATTTCTAGGAGATACCAATTCTATAAACTTCTGTTATCAGGCTGCTGCTTCTCCCATGACCTTGCATGGCTCAAACACCTCCTTAGCTTCTGATAACATGTTGTCTGGATCTGAAACTGAACTTGGTTCGCCACAGGTAAAATAAACATACTAATTTTTCTCTCTGCTTTTCTCTTAACTGAACCCAGATTTAATGTCTTAATACTTGAAAAACAAATCGAAGAAGGGAATAGAGGAAGGGGAAGGCTGAGCAAGGTTACTGTGCAACAATGCTTGTGGAGTAATACAGACAATTTTGCACAAGTGTATTATGATTTCTTTCAGACTCCCATCCCATAATGTACTGTCATTGAACATGAAGGGGAAATATAGCATTGTTGATAATGCCTTGAAGCTTATCCTTTTAAAAATCACAGAACTAGAGTGGTGGGAGGGAGTCAGTAGTTTTGGCTATACTTCTGAGGAAAGCCTCAATGGAGAGGAAATTGAAGGACAAAAGCAGAGAAAGAATGTATCTTGTATCTCTACCCTTTATCCTTAAAGGAGGAACTCATAAGGCAGCCAGCAACAGAGATAAAACCATGGAAAGAAGCAGAACCCAGCCTGCTTCTCCGTTGCAAATATCGCCATTCCTCTGCTGTTTTTCAGCTGTAGGCCGATCCAGGTTGTGGCTGGGCTAGATAGTTTACCTGCACTCGTTCCCAGGGAGTGACTGCTAATCCAACTTTGTCTGTATGTGATTCACTCCTGTTGGATAATAAGGTGTTAGCTGACAATCATAAGACAGTTTGCAAAAGCCTAATTATCAGTTTTGAATAGTTTGGCTTTCAGACAACAGCACTCCTCTGTTTTACAGAAGTTACACCTAAGGTACAACAGGGCATCTTATCCTACTACATATTATGTTAGCAGTCTAGTTTCTGGGGTTCCAGTTCTGAGTAGTAGGTTCCTTTAAACTGCATATGTTTATGTATATGTGTTGCTGTTTTGCCTGTGCATTTTGATTTGTAACTTTTATAAGTGACTCAGAGGACTCCGTGTGGCAATAGTCAGCTTTATATTTTTATGTTTCTAATAAAATGGACTTATGTCCATAAAAAGCCATAAAGGCTTTAATCTGTAAGGTGCCACGATACTTCATGCATTGTAAAAGAGACTAACATGAAGACTAGCTTTCTTGAACTGATTTCTTGTGTTCTCTTACAATACAAATTGCTCTTCTAAAATGAGTGAAAGGTTTTTAACTTTACAGTTTATTACTGCATTTGCTGGCATTTTGATGACATTTAATTGTGATTGGTTAAATAAAATTCAACTGAAATTCAAAATGCAATAATTAAAATTCAGTTAACCCAGTTTTAAGCTTTTTTGCACTCACCTTTGGGTGTTTTGCTTTTATTCTGAAAGAATTGTTACATATTTGAGTAATATAGCTATATTACATGACAACTAAATGATTGCAGTAGCAGAAATTGTCATGTGATCTTGCAATTGTCACTTGATTGGTGCTGTAGCTCAGTGTCAGAACACAGGTTTTGCATGCAGTAAAAGGTGCCAGGTTAAATCTCTGCATAGGGCTAAGGATTTCAACCCCAGGGAGCTCCTGCCAGTCAGGATCAACAATAATAGACTGGATGGCCCTGTGGGCTGACTTGGTACAAGACAGCTTCCTGTGTTACTAAAATGTAGGCCTAGTTGTACTCTGCTGCGTGGAAATAGAAATTCAGAGTACCATTACATGCAGTTTTGAACAATGATGTAGGAAAACTGCTAGATATGGGTTATTGAATTTAGAATGTCCTCATTCTGTGCTTATCATCCTGCAGCCTGATAACAGGATAGAGCCTTGGATTCGAAAGAACCTCCAAGGTTCAATATTAAACTTTCAAGCCAGGTAACAAAGATGGCATGCTGTGCAATGAGCTTTCTCTACTACCAGCCTCCATCAGTATCTTACAAAATGACAAGTTTAGTCTGGCCATTTTCATATATGTCCTGTTTAACAGTTCATGTGTCTGTGTCTCCAGACATCTGCTCCACATTCTCAAGAGTCTGAGAACTTCAGTTCACCTCAGTCTTTGTATCAGGCAAACCAAGGGATTTCTGAGCCATTAGTCCCCCCAAAGAGTGAAATGGCTCCGGTAAGTATAATAATGCCTCAAACCTAGGAAAAATGCATTAAATAGAAGTTCTTATGGGTGAGTTTGTATAAAAATCTATGTGCTGCTACTGCTATAATATAGATTCTCTGGAAAACTCCTAGCAAATGTTCAACTGTCATTTGGGAAAAGGTAACATTGCTCTGATGCAGGTATTAAACGTATTAAACATAGAAATAATGACAGCTTTTGTATGACAAAAGTCCAGTTGCATAAGGAACGAAGTTCACATTAACTTCTGCACACATAAATGCCTCTTTAAATATTTACGTGTCTAGTTCAAACACGTTTGACATAGTCAGCAGAGACCGATGGAAATACTGAATGCGCAGCAAGATTCAAATTGTAAGCAGAAGCTATTCTATTCTTTGCTATGCCTGATTGTTGGCTTGCAGAAACTGCTGATGTTTGACAGCCAGGGTTTACCAACTTATATTCCTTCCCACTAGGAAGACTGGGTAACACATAAAGGTTTGCTTTTGTTTTCCTTCAAGGCTCCTGCTCTTTCAAGTGAATCCCAGACACCATCAAGAACCAGTACTGCATCGCCAATACTCCAAGGAAAAGTTTTCCAGTCTCCTCCAAGTAGCAGTGCTGTTAGCATGAAAGCACCTCCCTTTCAGGCTATGCAGACTGTGAGTACCTTGGTTGTTGAGGCAAACATAATTAGATGGGAGGGCAAAACCTGTACCTGAAGAGGCAGAATATACTTCCCCTCACAAATGGGGAACAGCCCTGCATAGTGCACAGGTGCCTGCAAATTGAGGATTTGTGCCAAGGTAAACTCACTTTGCATGATAGATATAAATTGATTTACCACAAGTTGGAAAAGAAGCAATCTGTACAGAATCCCTCTTGACTTCTTTATACATATATTTAGACCACGCTATTGAATTGCTGCTCTATAGTTCCTGCTTGAAGTTATGGAGATGAGACTAGAACTGCAGTAAATTAGGGGCTTAACTTTTATCTCTGAATGAAAGTCAGTGCATGTTGCTGAGAGAATGGATAAAGCACTGGAGTTCCTGGGAAAGTGTAGGTCTCTTCTCCCCAACCCAGTGAAATGCGGAAATACTTCAATTTCTGCTTTGTGGGCTATATGCTAGCAGAAGCACGAAAACTTCTGCTTGTGGACTATAGAAACTCAGAAGTAAATAGGCATATTTTGAATAATTATTTGCTGTGTTGCAGGTGTTCAAAGTGAATGCACCTTTGCCACCTCGCAAGGAACAGGATATCAAAGAGAATTCTCTGCATTCTGCAGGATATAATCAGAATTTTTCTACAGCAAGTACACAGACTCCACCCCCATGTAAACTACAGTCTACTCAAAATTCTGAGCAATCCACTTTTTCTCAAGAGCCTCTGCCAAATGGTAAGGAGAATTTCAGCATGAGGATGGTAACTGAGGAGATGAATCTCATGAGGAGACTGGAGTGCAACTTAAATTACACCCCAGGAATGAGTGTTAAAGAATATTGAATGCAAATTATTTAAAGGAACTTGTTAATGGCTAAAGAACCGTCATCAAGGACCGTTAAGAATGGCAGCTTACCATTGCCAAATTGCTCGCCTCCAAGGCAAAGTAAGAAAGCAGCTAGGCTTATCTGATGCTGAGCTATAACGCTGTCATTTTTGGCATGTGCTTGCTCTTCCTCCCCTCCCTCCCTCTCTCTTTTTCTTTTATTGTATCACAGACCTAACTACTTTCATTTGACTGTGTAATACAGGGTACTTTACTCCTTGGGAACTGCATTTTTGCATTTAGCCCAGACCCTGCTTTTTATTACACCTCTCATTCATTACCTTTTTCACCTACATCTAACTGAAATAGAAAATTACTAGCTACCTCTTCCTTGGTCTCACAAGACACTACTGAATCATGGAAATGAACGTAATCAAAGGTATAGCAAAACGTTTATCTCCCTTTATATGGTAATTTGTGGAAAATGCCAGAACTTTTCCTTTCCATCACTTTTAGATGTCTGCCTTTTCTAGATGTTGTAATACTATGAGTGCTAGCACTCTGATTCTATGTCAGTCCCCTACAGACCACGTGTTCAGATGAAGAGCAGGGTCATCTTCCTTCCTTACATGTGGGAGACATTGGTACATTAAGCCGCGCCATCCTGGCATATGGTGGGTTGGTTGTTACACAAATGATCAGGCTCATGGCAGGTTCTTTGCCCTGTTCTTCTGTAGCGTTCTCCCTCAGTCCTTTGATGGATATTTCAAGGGACAGATTTATCTCCCCCCCCCCAGAAAAAAATCCGGTGCAGATGGCAAGAAGGATTAGGTCCCCCAGAAGCCCAATTCTCGAGGGACAAGTGCCATTCATATTGGGTGACTATGTCTTCATAACCTGTAGACATGCAGCCAATATGCCAATATAGCACTGAGCCCTGGCAAAGCAGGGTGGTCACTCATCACCAGGTTTTGCCTTCTCTTAGCAAATCCCTCTAGCTGTTAATTCAGCAACAAGGTATGTAGATGCTCTGCATCTTTCTATGTGAATAAACAGAAATAATTGATGCACAAGGCACAATGACTCCAGTTCTGTCTGTGTATCATGCCTTCTCTCCTCTGCTAAAGAGGTTCAGTCAGAGTGGATATAATGTCAGCATTGCATTGGTCAAAACAGGTGTGATTTCAGCTCTCATGCTCTAAGTGCTTGACTCCAATTCACTGTCAAGGGGGGGCAGTGGTTTTGCAGTTCATGTCCTGGGTCCTAGAGACACCTTTCACTATTCAACTTGTTAAGTTGCAAAGCAGTGGAAGTTGGATAACTTTCGAGTTATCATGGTTGCCTTGATCCTATTTCAGCCCTGAAATGGAGAGCAGGCCTCTCTCACACAGGAAGGCATGCACTAGTCTGGGAAGAATAGCCTATTCCACAATTTTTTTCATTCAATATAGAAAATAAACTTACTATGGTAAGTCCCACATTATATTTAGGGAGTTCTAGAAGGTGGGTTGTATTAACAGGGAAGATACCCTTAGGTGTTGCAAGCAAAGCATTACACAACAATTATCCTGGAAAATTAAAAACTCATCCTGCTTCTGTGCAGGAGGTTTTAGGAATGTTTAAACATTTATTTATTTAAATATTTTCCTTCTCATCTTAAGCAGGTAACTACCAGGCTGAGACATCTGTTCCTGTAAGCAACAGTAGTCTCACCTTTTATGCTGCACAGACAACTACATTCCCTAGACCACCTCAGCCTTTTGTCACAGGTCGTGGCTCAGTCAGAGGATCTCTCAGAGGTGCAAGATCAGTGAGCAATTCTTACCGTTCTCCTGGTGGCTATAAAGGTATGTACAGGCAGCTTCTGTGGAAATGCTTAGGAAAGGCTATATCCAAGTATAGTTCTACTCAGTCAGAAGTAGCTGCAGCAATCCAGGAGTGTTGTAATAAACCAAAAGAATGACCTATGGCTCAATTAGTTCATTTTTTGGCAACAGTTAACAGCAGCCCTCCCCCTCCCGGTGCCTCCAGAAATATTGAACTGCAGTTCCCCTGGTCCCCCAACCAGCTGTGAATACTGTTCATTTGTGAAGGTTCAGTTTGTACGACAAGATGCACTTCGGATATCCCAACCATTTTCTGGAGCTTACAGTGTCTACTGGAAATGTGGCAATTCCTTGATTAATATATTATGCCATTTAGTATTTCAAGCACTTGAATAAATATTTGTACAAAGGTTACGTGCCCTAAAGAATTCCGCCTGTGCTTAATCTGAAGTATTATGTTTATACTAAGGATTGTCCCTCTGTTTGGGATCCTGAAGGGAGTAGCACACTCCTTGACTTGCACACTAGGAGTGTTAGGGATAACACTCTTCTCAACATGGTTCCTGGTTACTTTCTACAGACCAAACTGTTGGTCATGTCGAAGAGTCCCTCCCTGGGCATCTCTTTCCAGAACAATATATTGGGTTATTTTCCTGCCATTGTGGTGGTGGTGGGGATTCTCCAGTATGCTACTTGATGTCCAAAAGAATAAATTGGGTTTTTTTTTTTTTTTTGTTAGCATTGGTTCTAAAAGGAAATGTCGTCTTGGTAGGATAAAATGGCTTCATCTTCTATCCCAGCAGGTTTTGAAGCTTACAGGGGTTCACCTTCAATCCCTAATGGCACCTATGGTCAATTGCAGCTTCCTGGCAGAGACTATGCTCCAATGCAGTATCCTCAGAGGGTAATGACTTTGGCAAGCTTTGCACTACACCCTTATAAAAGGAGGCTTAACATTGGTGGTGGAGTCTTGGGCCCAGCTCAGAAGCCAAAAGCAAGCACTGGCTTGTAAATAATCCGATTTGGGATGCTTCACAAATCTGACATCATGCTATTGTAATGGACTGTTGATTTGGGGCTAATCCTAATTGAATGCCATCTAGAAAAAGCTAAAACAATATACAGGAAGTCCCCTACATACAAACGAGTTCCGTTTCAAAAGTGCATTCATAAGTCCAGTTTGTTCCCAAGTCCAACAAAGTTAGTCTAAGTACCCAACTAACAGGGAAGGTCACAAAGCAGCCTGTCTGTAGCTTGACAACAAAAAGAAGCAGCCCTTCTGTAGCACCTCAGATCATCACGTAGGATTTCTCAGAAGTCAGCCCTGGTACTTAGTCGAGAAGCAATATTTGAGGTTGCCCGAATTCATAATTGTACCACACACCACATGCATGCGTGTCATTAAGTAACCAGAGTTTTGCACTTTGGCTTTAAGAATCCTGCAAAGGTGATCTCCTGACTTGGTCTTGATGCAGGGAATAAATCCATTGCACTAATAATACTGTGACAAGAATCAACTGTGATTTAAAGGACACATACTTAAAATGCATCCCACTGATTTCAGTGAGCATTAATTATATTGGACTGTGAATGACATTTTATTTAAAGCATTTCTATGCACTTTGTTTTTTTAAAGATCCAAAGCATAAAAAGATTCCCCCACCCCCAAAGAAACCTGCAGTGAAAAATAAACCCCAGAGCAGGCTGTAATACACTGCTGTCAGAATGGATATTAAATGTGACAGTATCAATGGTCATGAAACAGCTGTTGAAACAATTTTTCAGCACATGATGGAATAATATTATTCAGTGCATGACATCCAAGGGGAGGCTTTTCTGAAAAATAGATGTGATTACTGTAAAGTCTTTGTTCTGGTCCTCAGATAACTGAGGACCACCAACCCAGGGAGGCAGTGCAGGAGGATACCTTGGTTGATAGTATCAGAAGGTACTTTGCAGTCTTGGGGCAACAGGTCTCCATTCCCCCTTTTCCTTCCCTGATAAAGATCATCCAGCAGAACAACCAAGGTTGAGTCGGTCCCAAAGCCAAGTCTAGACCTCTAAGAGCAGCAGTGCGCTTTATGGACAGGAATAGCTCACTTCTTGCCACCTGTCTAATACCTTAAATGTTGACAGCCGGCTGGCTCTAGATATTACCTGGTTGCTCTTAATTAAATTGAAACCAATGTTTTTGTTCCTCCAGGATATGAGTTACCAGCAGAACTATAAGCGAGGAGGTATTAATAGTGGTCGAGCCAACTCAAGAGGTAAGGCTACATCTAATATTGCTTAAAATGCATTTCCGTCTTCTATATTTATTTCGAGCCATGATACAGCATTTGGACTGCCTTCTATAGTGACGGGATGTTTCAGTATGCCTCACACCGCATGTGTTTTTGCTTGGAATACCAAACGCTGTGCTCTTTAGTTTCTTTAGTTCAAAGGTTTTACTCTCAGTAGGGGTAAACTGCACAATCTGACCACCCCCAAATCCAATACAACTGACTTGGGTGTCCTGATCACATTCACAACTTGTGAGTGTGCAAGGAAATATTTGACTCAACCTGAACAGGACTTCTGTTCTTGGCAGGTGGGGTTTGTGGGGCCTGGCAACTGACACAAAAACCTGCAGAATGTCATCCTGTTGCAGCTGAAGATGATGGGGCTTGTAGTTGCTGGCTTCATATAATGGAGGCACAGTACATGTCCTAGTTTAATTTAGGGCAAGTTCAAAGTGCCTTTTGCCTGATTTAAACTAGGCTACCGTACTGGTAAAAAGGGAGGGGAGTGAAATTTCAAGTTTCTCAATCTAATTTTTGATAGCTAGAAAGCCTTGCCAGGATTATTTCAGAATTTGGGATAGGGGCTTCTACTGAAGATCATCATTCTTAAAACAGACTTGCCTTTATTCCATAAGCTAGTTGTTTTCAGCATTCAACAGGAGTGAATTCTGCCCTGTTGACCCAATCATATTTCAAACAAAAATGCGACATACTTTACAATGGCAAAGCGCTTGTAGAGTTGATATTACAGGACTCAAGGATGCTATGTAGTCTGTTACCCTTCTTTCATTTATGACAGGAATACAGTAGCTTTTCTGGTAAGAACAGAGATTCTCACCACCACCAGAACATCTGCAGCCTGAATGACGAGTGACTGTGACCATCCCCAGTAGAATGGCCTGACCCTGCGCATGTCAGGGTTTCTCTTAGCACAGAGAAAGGGACTTTGCCAGCAGTGGAAGGAGCTTTGCCTGGCATCTTCCTATGAGCTGTGTGTCTGGCATGGGTCCTTTGGGAGTCCATGACCCCATTGGGAGGGCGAGTGCATGCAGGGGAATTCCCACTAATACAGTAAATCTGAGTTTGGAGATCACAGCAAAGATTTCTCAAGAGGGGCCAAGTTCCACCACCTGAAGGAACTGCCGACTCTGCAGGCTAGAGCAGGGAGGCCAGTAGGCTAGGGATTCTCTGCTCCTCTTTCATAAGTACATAGTTTTCTATTGCACAGGGTTGGTGGCTAGGAAAAGTAGACTTTGCAACACCCATCTGAAGGTCAGACTAGAAGAAAACAATCCCATGGCGGGTTGTCCCCTCCCCCCCCCTTTAAATTTTGTCTACTAGTGTAGAAGGAGGGTTTTAAGGAGTGGTTTTAAGGATACTGATCTGGATCCACATGCCTTTGCAGGTAGTGATGGCCATCACCGAAAAATGGTGGGGAATGGCTAATCATAGATCTGTTCTTGCTTCTAGAATGGCCCTCAGCAGCTTGTATTCCTTCAGGTACTCTGGTTTATTCTCAGAGAAACCACAGTCAAGGCAGGAAATGCTCTTTTCTATCAATATTCCAATCAATCAATATTGGATGTTTTGCCAAGTTGCTACATAGATTGCAACTGCCTTTGTTAGGCATTTTATAAACCTTTGCCTTGAGTTTGCTGAGGTTATGTTGAAACCTGCTACTTGATTGGAGCAGAACATCAAATTCCATTCTGGTTGTCCTTAGGACGCACAAATTTCAATTTTTTTCCTCTAACCTACAGGACCTCTTTTTCGTTCACTACAGTTTCCTATTTCTGTCCCAGTTTCAGTCAGCTTTTAGACCCAGGTTTTTAGTTGGGATAGATTCCCTTGGTTCTACCACTTTACTGGGGGAGTCACCCTCTTAGATCAGAATGTTTGATAATTCTGCAAATTCCCAACTCCATTGGTGGGACAGGAGGGACCTGTCTATCATTTGATGTCCTACTCTGAGAAGAAGCATGTGTCATAAACTAGAAAATCTTTTAGAGACCAAAACCAGCTTACATAATACATTTTAAGAATAGCACTTTCATTTATGAGGAATCTTTTACTGTCACCTTTTCATTAAACCATTAGTATATGTTTGGGAGATAACATGGATATAATCTAATTTCAGTCTACCAAAAACTGCCATTACTAATTCAGTGTAGCCATTGCAGCAGCTCTGTGCAGACTTTACATAATCCTTAAAGTTTCTATGTTTTAGGTTGCAGGCAAGGAAACAGACAGGAAGAGAATTGCTCATCAGGTAGAGCTCAAGGTAGAACTCGTGGTAGAGAATACTTCAGAAGAAGGGAGCTGAGAAAAACTGAGAGAAATGGGAAAGAAGCAGAGAGTCCAAAAGCAGTCTTGTAGCTGCCAATATGCACCAGTTCCGTTAGCATTTATAAACAGTACAGTTCATATTGGTAACTTGATTTTCTACACTAAATAAACACACATTTTTAAGATTTGTCCTTTCTTAATAGCAAGAATAGTGCACAATGGGGTATATTTTCTGTGCTGAGGGTAGGCACTTAAGAGGTCATCTTATTTATCAGTGTGGGCACTGGGCCACTGCACATTTCACCCTTGAATACAAATGCGCACATGCAACAGTGCTACCCTGTGCAAACATGCTTGAAGTACTTGAAGTCAATAGGGCGTAAGTTTGTTTTGCAAATAAACGTTGGGTTTCTGTTGCATTTATAGTTTAAAATGTGAGAATTAATTTGAAGGGCATATATATGTAAGTATCTGGAATATATTCTGGAAATCCAGCAATACAAACTAGTGGATATTCAACTAGATACTTTGGCTCTGAAATCATACAATGAACAAAAATCCCTCAATGGTGGATGTGTACTACTCTGTATGACATCCAGCTTAGGAATTTTATTATAATCAGTATATAAGTATTACTGATAAATAATGAATTAGCTATTTGCATCCAACCTCTCCCACTCTTTCTAGATCAAGGCAGACTCGGCTCATTCCAGTGCTAAGCTTTTTGTAGAAGCATACTTACTGCATATCCTATACATGTTCTGCCTTCAGAAAGGAAGGAGTTTTAGTTTAAAGCAAAAGTGGAGTTGTACAGTGCTGATTGGGTGATTAGCTACTCTGCTCTTAAAGCTGGACTGCAAATAGAACTGATTGGCTGGCTCTTTTTGGTCAGCAAGTTACCTTGCTGACTTCACCATTTTAAAAAGCAGAGAAATTTTTAAAAATATTGAACAGATGTTGGAGTAGACAAGTCTGATGGGGGCCTGGAAAAATGAGCAAAACAGAGGCTTCTTGAATTGTGATGGTTACTCTCATTTAATAGGCAGTACAAGCTGAGGTAAAGCAGAGTTTGTCTTGCAGCTCAAAACCCCCACCATCTTTGATTGTATGTGTCATTCTTTGAATAAAAGTGTCTCCATCCTCAGTTTGAAGAAAAATAGATAATGAATTTGGGGCAAGTCTGGAAATGGAATCTGTCTAGTACATAAACACTGAGAATTCATTTTAAAAGTACTTGGAACCATTTGCCTGAAAATTGATCGTGAAGAATCCTGAATTCTGATTTTAAGGTTACTTCAGAACTAACCATTGCTCATGATCTTCAACAGCAGGATGGAGTGATTCTTCTCAGGTGAGCAGCCCAGAACGTGACAGTGAGACCTTTAACAGTGGGGACTCTGGGCAGGGTGACTCCCGCAGCATCACTCCTGTTGACATGCCAGTGACAAGCCAAGCGGCAACCATACTACCTGTGCACGTCTATCCCCTCCCACAGCAGATGAGAGTTGCCTTTTCTGCTGCTCGAACATCTAACTTGGCTCCTGGAACTCTAGATCAACCCATCGTGTTTGACCTCCTGTTAAACAACCTTGGTGAAACCTTTGATATCCAGCTGGGTAGGTTTAACTGTCCTGTCAATGGCACCTATGTGTTCATTTTTCATATGCTGAAGCTCGCTGTGAATGTTCCCCTGTATGTGAATCTCATGAAAAACGAAGAGGTTTTAGTGTCTGCATATGCCAATGATGGTGCTCCAGATCATGAGACTGCCAGTAACCACGCAGTCCTCCAGCTTTTCCAAGGAGACCAGATTTGGCTACGTCTCCATAGAGGAGCTATTTATGGAAGTAGTTGGAAATACTCCACATTCTCCGGATACCTCCTGTATCAAGACTGACTATTATGTTTACAGTAAATCTGCTCCAAACCATGTAGTGAAAGAAGGTGAAAGCTGGGGTCTAGTTTTGCACTGCATACTGACTATTTAAATACACACGTCTGAAATGGGGGTATGGAAATCTATCTTGCTAAGAGATGGAGGTGGGTCAGCACTGATGTGGCACTTTATCGGTTATGATGTAGCCTTGATAGGAAAGCTGTGAATGTTACGTTTGCACTTACTCTTGAACTGTAATTATCAGCTTCTATGCTCTTCAAAATTTGCCTCAAGCCTAGGCTATCCACAATGCCTTGTGCCTAAATAAAAACGTTAATATGCCTTAGTATCAGTGTCTATAGTACTGGGATAACTGTGGGTATGTGATTTCTTCTGATGTTCTTCATAGAGAATGGGGAGGGGAGCAAATGCAGTGGTAGAGCATATGCCTTAAATGTAGGAGATCCCAGACTCCATTCCAGAATCTCCAGGTAAAGGGAAGAAAGAGCAGACGATGGAGATCTCTGCCTGAAGTCCTGGAGAGCTGCTGCTAGTCAAGGTGACACAGGCTACACTTCGATCCAACTCACACATTTGCATATTCCCTGATAAAAATCCAGTTGGTAACAGTCAGAGTGAAGATCTGAAGTGTTTCCCATTTTTTTACAGACCTGCCTGCAAACCTTCATTTCTTAAGCCCCATTGTAAGATGTGGGGCTTAAGCCAGTGCTGGAAGGAAGACTGGTAGCTAATGGAATTAGTTTTAGAAGTGTTTTAGTTCTTCTTGGCATTTGATCTCTCCACACAAGTCCCAACATGCAAAGCAAATGCTGTTTACTGCATATGCTGGTTAGGCTCATGCAACTGCCCACTGTGTGTGGGGAAATGCTGCTTTGAGGATTATGGAATAAAACCTGTACCTGCTTGCTCCGTGATACATGGAGCAGGATTTAATGCTGTGCTTATCGGTTTGTAGCCAATACAAGTGGCACTTCAGAGATGGGGAACTTGTGGCCCTCCAGATTTTTTTGGCCTTTTTCTGTCAGCCAGTGGTTGGAAAATAAGGGTGCTGCAGTTCAACTTCTAGGGGGCTGCAACTTCCTTACTGCTTCATGGGCATCTTTTTTTTATGGGCAACTTAATTTATATTGTTTTACAGGATTCTATTTATTTATGGTTGTGAGCCGCCCCGAGGCTTCGGTGAATGGGGCGGCATCTAAGTTCCCTAAATAAATAAATAAGCATTTTACATATATGACACTTGCCATGACAGCATCCACCTTTGCAGACTTGAGAGAAAAGCCTGTGCCTTTAAGTCTTTCCACATCCATTTGCTAAAACCATCTGGGTGGCTTCATGTTGGTGGTTGTCATTGCTGTTAAGAAATGAGAGTGGTTGAAACAAAATGCTTTCATGTGTGGGCTCTTTTGGGTGTTAGAGGTGAAAATGAGCTTGTCAGTACAGAAGAGTGATAAGACTAATGAGAGAACTTCTTAATGCTCTAATCATCCACCAAAGTGGCCATCATTTTAAATGTGTCTTTGGGGACATATACTGGTTGCACAGCTACTGTTCCAGATGTTTGAGATTTAGCAACATGAGTTCAAATTAATCTGTAAGTGAGTAAGATCCACAAATTTAAGCTATTACTTTCCTTTCTCCTGTCCTACCTGCTAAATGAGTGTGACATTCAACTAATCAAAAATTGAGTGGTCTGTATTCCTAGCTTTATGGAAAACATTTTCTAGACTACGGAACTAGAAGATTTGTAAGAGTCTACATTAAGGATGCTTAATACGCATGTCATTGCATTTGTAACTGAGCAAATGTAGGATTATATATTCCTTAATATAAATTGGTTGCCTTGAGGTGTGAGAATGATTTTTTTGAAATCTAAAGCTTGACCAGGACACTAGAGACATTCCAGAGTTCTGCGGCTACAGTTTTGTGAGATGGCCAGTGCCTAAGGGGTTATTAATAGGAACTGAGTCATTAAGCAATACTATTATAGTATAAGAGCAGAAAAGTCTCCATAGTTTGAAAAATACATTGTTTGGATCAATAATTCAGTGGTAAAAGCTATACTGTACTGGGGAGGAATATGGAATGGGCCAAAGATGTACCACTTGCTTTGAGGGCAGCTTTTACTTACTGCCTTTGGAGTGCCACATTAGCTGTGAGAAAGCACATTTGTGGTTTCCTTAACCTGATAAGCTTTTTATTGAAGGCATAATTTGGATTGGATTAGTCCCTCCTGGAGTACTCTTACCATGGAAATGAAGTTCAGGTTCTGTTCTGGCCATATTTGTATGTTCATGATGTTCTTTTTTTGTACTTCTGCTTCACCTGGTGAGTTTACTCCCTCCCCCACCTTTCATTTCTGTAGTGAAGCAGAAAAGGGGCTCTGACCTGTCCAGTCACTGCACTTTTTTCCTTGCCTTGCCAAATCGCAAAATAGTAGAGTCAGAAAAGGCCAGAGGGCCATCAAGCTCAACCACCTGCTCAGTGCAGGACGTGGAAGTTAAACCATCCCTCTCAGATGGCTCTCCAGTGCCATCTTGAATGCCTCCAGTGTGGGAGAGCCCACAACCAACCTAGGTCATCGGTTCTGTTGTCCTGCTGCTCTAACAGGAAATGTTTTGCGATATCTAGCTGGAATCTGTTGGAAGAAACAGCTGAATGAACTTCAGCTGCAAAAGGAGATGTAGCTCTCAAAGTGTTGGAGAATACTGCTCTCTGCTTGGCACTGACTGAGGCCAAAAGCTCCAAGGAGCCTCTGAGCAGTGCCAAAGTCCAATTGAACTAGGCAGCCATCTTGGGGCTAGACCAAACTCACAAGCAGTGACAACATTTGAAACCTGATTGCATAACCTACAGAGCATCTGAAAGGAGTGATTCTAGGATTCTTTCCATTTATTAACAAGACTGAGCAGCGAGTTCTTTTTTTTGGTTTTTTTGCTTTTCTCTATCTCAGTTCTTTCTTGGATTTGGTGGGGTGAATCATCTACAGGGCTCCCTTCTTGTAACCCTCCTTCTCCAAAGACTGAGAACCTCTGGCCATCCAGAGTCATCCTTGACCATCAGCTGTGCTGACCATGGCTAATGGGAGTTGGAGTCAAACATATGGTAGTTGCAAGATCTCTACTCCTTTAGTGGGTCAAGCATGAGCCTTTATGACCAGCAGTCTTCTTCTGACCCCTCACATCATTCTAGAACAGCAAAAAAAACAAAAACAAAAAAATCAACACATAACTACTCCATCTCCTTGCATGGAAGGAGATTCAATCCCTGGAATTATATTTGCTTGTATTCTTCTAGCTTGTCGTACTTTGCAATGAGGGGCAGCTAGAACTGTATGCAGTGTTCCAACTGCATCTGCATGTCTATTCAAAGGCATTAAGATATTGGCCATGAAAGTATGACTCTCCACTCTAATAACTCTTGGCATGGGAATTTGCTTCTTTTATGGATGCTGTACATGCCAAATTACATATTTGCATAATTTTTGCCCATCCCCAAGATTCATCTTGGATAATCTTAACCATACAAAGGGAAGGCAACAGAATGCAAGGCAGATGAGAGGAGGAAACTTCTGGGTGCGTGCAATTCTATTTGAGCCCAATGTACTTGTATTTTTTGCAACAGAGCTGGAGGCTAGAGACTCGGGATGGTTGTGCCTAACAGTGCCCCTGCAGAAGATAACTTGAAAATATGTAGGGCTCAAATATTTATGTGTACTTGGAAGTTTCCTCACCATTTTTCTTTAAATGTATCAATTGAAGAAATTCTGAGAATATTTTTTTCCCAGTGTGCATCATTCTACACTCTGATTCTCATTTGCCATTTAGTTGACCACTAGCCCAGTTGGGAGAGATCCTTTGAGTCCTTCAGTCGGCTTTGTATTTCACCATCCTGAATAACTTGTCATCTTCAAATCTGACAGCTGGCGTTCTTCACCTGCAGTATCCCCCAGAACTCTTTAAGTGCACAATCCTATGCATATTTAGACAGAAAAAATCATAAAACATGCACAGCATTGCACCTTAAATATTTGAAATGTGCCTGAATTTAAAATCTACCCAGTTTAACTGATTCTTTTCTAAATCTAGTACTTTAATGTTTTGAGTAAATCCCATGTTGGTTTGTTTAAAATTATGCTTTCTCAAATTGATGCTCTAATCTTTTCATGAGAGTTTATATCTTTAACTGATATACTTTTCTTCTGAGCCCACTTTTGTTGCTTTATGTACATGCACATTCAGAGTACAATCAATGCAAGAATGTTGGAAATATCTTGTTAGATTTTTCTTTCTTCTGCCTCTTGGTTTTTCTCCATCTTGAGAATCTTGGACAAACTCGCCCAGACCCATTCTACACAGCAGCAGGATTGATAATGAGTCTTTGGCACTTTTACTTAATCGAGATAAGTAACTATTTAAAGAAAACACTTGTCTTTAAACAGTTGGATCTACGTAACTTTTTACAAATATCTGTTTCATGTTGTTACCCTGGTACAAAACATTCAGACTGGAGAATTCTTTTGTAATCCGTACTACAACCCTTTAAAGAAAATAATTTACAGCTTTGTGTCTTTGGAATATGCCTTCAGCATACAGATAGGCAGAATGATTTTCCAATCCACCAAAGATTTTGTATCTGTGAATCTGGTGAGGCAGGGGAAGTTTACATTATTTATTGTCTTTTATATGAGCATCCCAGGCATAAACTACTTGCTAGTATTCTCCAGTCTATCAAACAGACCTGTTTGGCTTGGCTCTGTATGCTTTTTGCCAGTGGTGATATATTCTTTATTAATCCAGATGCAAAACTTGCATTTGGCTGAGAAAATCAGTGCCAAAAGACATAGGGCAGGGGGCTGAGTTATATCAAGTACTGTATGTATAAATGCTTTATTTATATTTATACCATGGTGGCTATGGTATTGTTTGTTGCTTCTGATGTATTGTGGTAGGCTATGCTTTTAAGCAATAAACTATTTGTTTTTTCCTATCCCACAAGCACCAGAGTTCTGAGCAGGGGCCAGAGTGGGCAGGTGGGCATATATCTGCAGTGTAATAGTTTTAGCCCTCTAGTATTCCTACTCGACACATTTCAGCTGAATTTCTTCCTCCTCAGACTTAATTTTACTCTGATACTCTCTTTGATGTGTAAAGAAGTACCACCTTGATGGACTACTCTGTCTTTTCTGTCAATGTTCTGCACTTTAAAAAAAAAACTTGGCAAAGTCCCATTAAAGCTTTGAGACTTTTAGTATCCGTGTGTATGTAGTATGGCCCTCTTGTATATATGACTTTTGCTTATACCTTTTCAGGCAGTAGTTGCACAAAATCCTTGACAGCAGAATGAAGGGGAAGGAGAACCTGTGTTCAGTAGGAAAGAGATAATTTAACAGAAAATAAATCGGAGGGGTATATTCAGATTTCACAGCACTGTTCTTTAGAACTGGTATTTGGCATCAGGACAATGAAAAGCAGATAAGAGTGTCTATTTAAATTTGGTGGATGCAAGGAATACTATAGCATTGTTTTGATATTGTGATTTTTCTTATTTATGCAATATTTTGTCTAATTATGCTGCTTGAAAGATGTTTTACAAGCATCTTGTAAAATCTGAAAGATACTCCCCTTTTCTTCCAAATGACAAACCTAAATTATTTGCTGACTCTTCTAATGATTCTTAACTTTTTCCTTCTTTGAATTAAAAAAACACAACTAGCTAGCATCCTGAAGGCTGCCGCAGATCTTTTTGTGAACTCATCTGGTGTTGAAAAGCTTTGCAGCATTTCAGAATGAACTGAATAAAGGACAATTTTAAACTTGCTTCCGCAGTAGCCTTTTTTCTTTGTGTTTGGGCTGGTCTATTCTTTATATTCAGCAGAAAAGAGCAGCGTACACATTTGTAATTATTTCCAGAGGAGTAGCTATACTAGTCTGTTGCAGCAAAAAAAATGTCTTCCTTAAAATGAAAAGTTCTGGTACATATTTATCTGGTATAAAACAATATTTATCTATAAATATACTTATGTAATCCACGGGCACTGGCTGCCAGTCCACATCCGGGCTCTATTAAAGTGCTAGTGTTGTTATTCAAAGCCCGTATTGGCCAGGTGACCTGAAAGACTGTCTTGTCCCATGTATACAAGCCTGGACCGTAAGATCTTCCTCAGTGGTCCTCCTTCAGGAAACTCTGCTACAGGAAATCAGGTGGGTGGCTACTAAGAATAGGACCTTTTCCACTGTAGAAACCCACTTGTGTAATGAACTTCCAAGACAGGCTTACCTGGCAGCTAAGTTAGGCTCTTTCCAGTGCCAGGTTGAAAACTTCTCAGTTATCCCAAGGCATTTAAATCAGTTTAAATCCTTACTGCATTTTGAATCTTTCCATTGATGCTAGTTGACACTGGCTTTTAGTTCCGTTTCCGTTCTAGTGTAATCTGTGTTGTACTTCGGTTTTACCTGTAAACTGTAAACAGTTTCATCTTATTGGGTGACTCTGCTCATACATTTGTGTTCTGAAGATCAACAGTGCCCATTTCCTATGTCACACTACAGAAAGTACTACAGTAACACTTGCTGTAAAATTTCTGCCACTGTGAATTTGCAAGCAGCCAGTCTTTACCAGCTGCTCAGGAAGCATGTATATATCCCTTGTCAATATGGTGGCAATCAGTGTGGTATGTAGCTGCTGCTTTGCAGGTACAAGGGTTCTAGGCAGGTGTCCCCAAGTTCTGCATTTGATTATTCCTTGCCTGTGACCTTCTGGCTGAAAAAGGAGCGGCATTCTGTAAAAGCAGGTTTTCTAGACCCACTATACTAAAGGCGTCACTGCTTTGACAATGCCAAAATCCACTAACCTATTTTCTTAGGTATGACTTCATTTATATTATTTGGCGCATGAACTGAGTCCATAGTATGTGGAGGTGTTATGTGCAGTTTTAGAGCTGTTACAGCAAAGCAGACTCATCGTATGCAAAATTATGCACATGTGCCTGCTTAACATTTCATGAAGTCACCTTAAGCAAGCCCCTATTATCTCATTCCTCATGTCTGTAAAATGGGAGTAAGAACTAGAACTGCTTTGTGTATTGATACACACAAAGTGTACCAGAACTTATCTTTCTTCATTAAATCATGTAGAAAAAAAAATTGTTAAATGGGTCAGTCTTGAATCATGTTCACACTTCGAGCCTCACTCTGTGTATTTGACCTCTGGCATCTCTCTTCCAACCATAAGGCCTCCTCATGGGTGGGGAAAAGAGTACACTTTCACTAGGAGTCAGATGTGGTGGTGGCCCAGGTTTTTAACACATTACTGTTTGTGGGGTGGAGGGTAAAGCTAGATTTTGGATTATGCTTGGGAATATTTATGCACACTTCTTTTCCCTGATGCACCTATCACCCAGATGTGAAATTTGCTGGAGCGAATCAACAGCCTTGTTCCAACACAAGCAACCCTCTGAGAAGCTAATTGCTCCTCAGGTCCTTCAGTAAAACAGTGAGTTGTACAGTTAAACTAGAAGACGTCATCGGAGAAGCACACTCAAACCGCACCAATCCCAGAAACACTGTGAACTGGCCAAAATGGGGACATCTGGTGGGTAGCATAAAAAGCCACAATTATTATAGTCATGGATTCCAGGGACATCAGGAGCTAGTGCCTGCCAGTAAGATGTGCAAGCTCTAACCATACATACATATGTGGCCTAAGTATCTGAGAACTGGTCTTCAATTCCCTTCAAGCCTACTTTTGGAAAATAGGTTAAACAAAAGTAGCAAGGTTGGGATCACGGTAGAAACCCCCCAGTGTGTATGACTCATGGTGTAATCTCAGAAATGGGGAAAGCATGTCAGAATTAGAACAACAAAACGGCCTCTGGCACAGTGAAAAATATCAGATGTATTCTGGCACAAGTTTTCGTGGACGCTGTATACGGACGCTTCCGCCAGAATAAATCTGTTACGCCTTTTAAGGTGCCACAAGACTCTTGGTGGTTTTAGCTGAAATAGAACACTTCTGGAAAACATTAGAAAGGAAAGTTTTCTGTAATGCTACGAAATTATATATCAGGGACGGGGTCATCATGTGACAATGAAAGGGGCCCATCTCACAAATGTGTACCAGTGTCCCCCCTCCAAAATGAAACCTGAATCCTCCCTTTCTAAAGCTATTTCATTCTTAGATGAGTCGATCGTCCTCTGTAGTGCCCAAGAGGCAGCAGAGGGGAACGTCAATTTCTGTACCAAAGATCGGGAAGCGATGCAGAAATTCCCGCAGAAAGGCTCCGACCAAAACATGCAGACTGCTGGTGCAATTAATATCAAGGTTTCCTTGGGCTTCAGTAACCACTGGCGAAAAGTACCCAGCCGCTTGATCGAATTAAGCCTTTTTTCCAACCCTCTCCCTTTTGCAAAAGCAGCTAGAAATACACAGGAGAGCCAAGAGTGAAGTAAGACCCGCCAATACTCTCTTACAGCCGCAGCACCCCATTTCTGACCCGACCCAGGGCCTCCTGCAGCTGATAAGCCACGTGTGAGAAAAGCCGCGCCTCTTCCCACGATCTTGGAAAGAGCGCGTCGCTTTTCTTCCGTACAACAAGATGGCGCCTACCATGCCCAGCTCCGCGAGGAGGAGGGGAGAACGAAAGCGATGAGGCCGTAAAGCAGCTTCTTCACGACAGCCAAGCCGGTGAATGGTTCCTGTGCAGCCAAGGGGGAGAGGCGAGCTGGGGGGTGAGGGAGTGTGCAGCGGCGGCTCCTTGTCGCGGGTCCTCAGCTGAGCTGCACCGCTGTTCCCTCCTACCGCCCGGCAGGGAAGAGACATGGATCCCAACAGGATCATCCAGGCGCTCAAGGGCACCATCGACCCCAAGTTGCGCCTCGCGGCCGAGAATGAGCTCAACCAGGTAAGAAGAACGCAGCCTCCGGCCCGACCCTCCCCTAGCCCGCCGGGGTCGTGGGGAAGGAGACTTCCGGGATCGGCATCGTTCCTCGCAGGGCCTTGGCCGAGGAAGGGGCTTTGTTTCCGCCTCAGGGGGCTTGGCCGGGCCCTGCCTCCTCCCTGGGCTCGCCTGCTGGTGCCCCATCGCCGCCGCCCCGGGGCTCCCTCCGCGCTATTGTCTGGCCAGCGGGCGCCCCTTTTTGTTCTCTGAGGGGAATCCTGTCAAGGCTGCCTTCACACCGAGAGGCTTAAAAATAAAACAAGTAATTAGAAAGAGGGAGAAGTAGTTTTAAAGTCGCTTCGGAAAGGTATAGGATGGCTTTTGTGGACGGCAGTCCGCTTCATCAGAGCATCTTTTGGTCCCTAGAAGCAGATGCCACCCGAGAAATCGGTTCGTGTTTACAGTGCCGCGCGAGGCTTTGTCCGAAGGAGTAGCTGTGTTTGGTTGTTTTACTGCAAAAAAAAGGAGCCAAGGGTCCTAACATGTTTCTGTGGCATAAGCTTTGGTGGACTTGAGCCGATGACCGGGTGGGCAGCTTGGGGCTCTCCAGATGTTGTGGCCTACAGCTCCCATCCCACTCTGAACATTCCTGTGCACTCTGCACATCATCTGAGGTCCTCCTTGGGAAGCCTTCTCAGTAGTGGCCCCCTAATTATGGGATGCTCAGTCTAAGGAGACCCACCTAGCACCAACATTGTTATCTTCGTGGCACCTCATTAAGACCTTCTGTCAGGCACTTGGCAGTATAGGATAAGCTTTTAAATAGGTCTTGATTGTTTTTTCTTTATGATTATAATCTGGATTCTGGGTTATATGCTGCTCTCTGTTGTTTATATCTTTGTATTGTATGGTTTTTAATGATACATTTTAAAGCTTTTAATCTTTGTAAGCCACCTAGAGAGCTTTGGCCATTGGGCAGCATAGTAATGTAATTAAAAAAATGAAATTATCCCTGATCAACATAGCCAATGATAAGGACCCTTAACTCAATGTGAGAGCACCTCTTTGGGTGCAGATGGCCTCAGGTTCAGTCCCTAGGCTGGGGAAGAAATCTGCCTGCAACCCCAAAAAACCATTGCTGCCAGTTGGTATGACCATTACTGAATGCATTGGACCGATCTACTGGTCTGACTCAGTACAAGGCAGCTTCCTATGGTAAGGAATGAGGGGAGCTGTAGATTGGGTAGCATTTCTGAAGGGTCACAAATTGTCCACCCTGGTGCATGAAAACCTGGAGAGGTGATTCTAATTCATGGAAGCATATCCCATGCTGCAAGACATTCTTTTTATAGAGGGGTGTGTGGCTGTGTATGTAGGTAGGTAGGTAGAATCATAATGTTGGGAGAGACTGCAAATGTCATTTAGCACAGCATCCTGCTAGGCCAGGAAATGTTCTAGTAGCATCTTAACCATTTTATGGTTGTGGCATTTCTTCAAATTGTTCCTTTCCCTGCAATTGTGGAATCTTGCAGAGAGATTGAGAGAGAAAATAGCGGCTGCTTTAGTGCTAGGAACTATTGTGGCTCCTTATTAAAATGCTAATTATTGGATGAAATGAAGTTATTAGCAGTTGTGACAGGAAAAGGTTAACCAGAAAGGTTGAGGGAAAGGTTAACAAGAATGTTTAGCTCTGAACAGAGAAAATGTTAAAGAATGTAAATGGCCTTGTGTCCCAGTAGATAGAAAAGAACTCATGAAGTTTGCATTGACCATAAAGCATAGAATGGCAATCAGAAAACCTAATTTACCAAAGCAAATGTAAATGTCCTTTTGTTACCTGGAGTTAAACCAATTAACCAGTCAGGATAAGGAAGGTTGTGCCTTGAAGGTGTTAGACTGCAGCTGTTTTTTTGCTACTGCCTGCACATGGTATTAGCCTCTTGTGTGCAAGACAACAAACCTTCCTGTTAGAATGTTTGTGTGGCAAATGCTTTACATTGAAAGGACCTCCAAGTCTGAACCAGAAAAGAGGCTTCAGCCTTTCCTGAAACTAATTTTGGAGTCCCATCATAGTTGATTCCTTTTCTACCACTCCTCAGGGATCTTAGCTTGTTGAAGCAACTTTGTGAAATATTTTAGTGTTGATTTTAAAAAGAACCAGTTTAATTACAATAAAGTAGCATAAAATACCAAGCAGTAAACTTAGTCAAAAGAAAACACATCATGGAATCATCATATGTACAATATATTGAATTACAGTACATTAGATCATAATCTTATGATTAGCAGAACAAGTACTAAGCAACAGCATGAGTGACAGTCATTCAATTAGGATATAAAATCCAGATGTACCAACATCACTATTCAGTTATGAGTCAACAAGTTTTGTGGTAATTTTTTTCAAAAAGTCATGCCATAAAACATGAGAGCTATGATACATGATAGGGAATGGAAGGTCTGTGGACTTTGGCATGGGACCAAGATGCTCCCAGTGATCCAAGAACTCTTGTGTTGCCAGCATACAATTTTTTATACTCCAGATGAAAGATCCAGGAAATCAACAGCTAGTGAAACTCTTTGAGCAAAAAGTTTTATTTTATGTCTTTCTTAGTGCCTGGTATTTTTGTTTTTAACATCTACACTGGACTCAGCTGTTGTATACTTTAAAATATTTCAAGTGTTCATTTAGCTCTGATTCTGGCAATGAAAATGAAGGCAAAAACCTTCAGATGCTGTATCAATACTTTGTTTTCTAACTGCTGTCTGAGTCCATTATATGCACGAATACTTACATTTCATTTTCATTTCCTGGTATATCTAAAATACCACTTTCTTTGTCATATGGCTGCATTCTGTGTTGTGTCTGTCATTTTTGTTCTTTGTCAAAGAAGGGTGATAAAGTCAGCATGAACCAACAGATCCTAAGCAGTGACTGTAATCGTTTATTTAAAATCAAAGAAGTTATAAATATTTGCAAGTGTTAGGTGGCTAAGTAAATGAAGAGTACACTGGATGTTGGAAAGCACTGCCAGGTCCAGAAGAATCTTGAGGTCCCTAGATGTTTATCCTGGGTGGCATCTAGGAATCTGAAAACACATCATTTTGGTTGGCTGTTGCCAAAGATGTCAAGTGCATAAAAGGGTATGATATTCATTCTTTTTCCTGACCCATTAGCCTGTTGAAGAAAGATGGACATTATTTTGCAAAAGGGAAAGCTGTGGAAATCATGAGTAGCTCAGAAAATTATGCTGAGTGGGAACATGGGAGATGCTAAAAGCTGGTAAGATCCTGGGGTGGGGAGGAAAATTAGTAGGTCAGTAGGTAGTCAATGCTCAGCAGGTAGTCTACTGGCCTTATTCTGAAACAAATGGTCCAGACAGAAGGAATATAGCTGATCTGGGCACTTTGTTTCAGATAGTGGCTTGGTATTTGGACTCCAATAGCATCTAATTTTCAGGACCAAGTGAATTCTGTGATAGTGTAACATCATTCCTGCAGTCCCCTCCTCTGACGGCAACCTCGGTGGTGCCAGGAACCAGTGCCTGACCATCAGATTTCCTAGTTTGAGTACCACGGTACGTGATAACATGAGCCTTGCACATGCCCAAGTATTGATTGCACACATAAGCAGGCTGCCCCCGCTGCCTGTGGAGAGATAGGAAGCTGGGTGCTCTCATGCTGCTACCTTCTCCTTGCCTCTTTTCTGAGTCCAGACCTCTAGCCATGAAAGGCTCAAACAAAAGAAAGAAGCATCTCTTTAGTTGAAGGCCAGTCCTGCTCTTAATCTATGAGACATTTTTGCTTCAATTTTGGACACCTTAACTTAGGCTTTAAAAAAATACAGCATTCATGGTGGAAGGCTTGCTGGCATTCATCCAGAGTGACCCTAAGAGGTTGTTTCTTAAAGATTAGTTACAGTTTTGCCTTTTCCATTAACCTATTGGAACAATTAACTGGCAATTGCTGAATGAAGTCTTTAAAGTCTTCTAGCAGATTTTAGCAAATCAGTAGGATAAGGATGCCAAAGCAATTCCCGCCTTGAGTTCAGGATGCGTCTTTGATGAGTATGGGTTGAAATATATCCTTCTTTTCCAGGGTTTAGGTGTTAATTTTTTGAATAGTAACATTTCTCTGAAGTGAACCGGTACCCCATCAAGGACATTTTCATAACTTATTCTAATACTCTCTACCCTCCTCCATTTTGGGTCTGTTACCCATGTAGCTGCAGAGAGTGTGTGATAAATTATGCAGTGTATGCCCTCAGGGCAACAGTTACAGACTGTATGGGTGCTGTCCAGGAGTTGCTGGTGCTGATCTGCTGGTACCTGATGCCAGATTTCCTTCATGTACTCATACATCTTTCTATTGCTGTGTGTCTGGGGACCTAACAGAATGATTTGAACTGAGGTTTCAGAAGTGCCTAGTCAGGTAGAACTGGATTTGAACCAGGAGGGAGTGTGATAGTAACCCAGCTAGTCATGTGATATCAGAAATCATCACTTGCTGTGGATAATATATTTAAGTGATGAACATAAGGAGAAAGCAACTGAATGATTGGTACTGCATCCTTCTATATCTAGGCACTTTCCATCTGTTTTGAACTGCAGTTCTCACAGTTCGTTCTCTCACAGTGGTTCTGGCAATCCAACAACAACTGGGGGGGCACGAGCTTGAGGAAGGCTGCAGTATGTAATGGCCCTCCAGTCCTAGTAGATTAGATTCAAGTTAAAATTAGAGGCACCAGAGACAGCCATTCAGTGTGAGGCCTAGCAAAGTTTGAATTTGCTGCTGACTGAGGAGAAAAAGCCTAGCACACAGGGCTGCTTGTTTGCCTGGTTTTAATGTTCCATGATTCTGCATTTTACAACTAGCATCCTTTTTTCTCTTAGTAGCTCAATCACATTACAGAGTTTTCTCGAGCTCTGTTGTTGGATTACTTGTGAGCCCAGAAAGAGCAGTGGCAACTGGAAACTTCCACTAGAATGTCTGTGACTGAGTCAACTTTTTAAAAACTTCCTCCAATTGTTTTAATCCTGCCCCCCCCCACGTATAGAAGTCAGCACACTGCTTCATGTTTGTGATTACTTATTATCCATAGTCAAATGAATGGCAGCGGGGGGGGGGGGGGAGTATAAAAAAGCACAGACACTCAAAACTTTTTAACCATTCGCAGTTTTTCCAGTTTGCAAGACTACCAGTGCAACTGTGCAATTATTCAAATTAGAAAATGTGGACTATTTGGACTACTAATATAGTCCCTTAAAACAATGTTGCAGAAAATGAATAGAGGCAGGGAATACCCTAAGGGTATGTCATAAATCTGTCTTTCTGTAACCAGGATCTCAGAACTAAGAGTGTTGCTATTTCTAGGCATAAACATCATTTTTTCTTTCCCAGTTCCTTTGAAACAAACACAAGCACATGTCTGATCAAAAGTATTCCTGGACCAAGGGCAGAACAGTACTCCTTGCACATAACCCTGCTAGTGTTCAATAGGAGTGTAATTACATGCTTAAGTCTCCTCTTCAAATAGATGGTACCTAAAAGTGCTTCACATTGGCAGTGCATCTGACATGGGAGGAAAGATATTCTTATTCATGGCAATAGTGCTGTCTTTATCTTTTTGCAATATGTGGTACTTTGTTGATTAAGCATTTCTATGCATTTCAGTCCTACAAGATCATCAATTTTGCTCCTAGTCTGCTACAAATAATTGTCTCTGATCAAGTGGAATTCCCAGTCCGACAGGCAGGTGAGTCTATGCAGAGTAGTCTGCCTTTAAACTGTTCAATAACATTTTGCATGTATACTGTACTGTACTCTATACTCTTTTTGCTTTTAGGTGTCAGACTAAGACCTTTTTATTCTCCCAACTATTTCAGTTGTTGAATTTTTATTATTTTATATTTTATGAACCCACTGTGAATTTTTTGGTTTTATTTGATTATTGATTGCTTATTGAATTTATTTTACTTATTTAATTTTATTGTCTTTTTAACTTATTGTGATTATTTTATGAATTGTTAATGCAATGTGTTGTTATTGCTATTAATTGCTGTTGTTTATTTTAAATTATAAACTGTCCTGAGAGCCATTAGGCTAATTTGGTATAGCATAGAAATGTTACAACAAACAAATAAATAACATTTCAAATTTTATTTATGGAAGCAAAATATCCATTCAAATTGAATATAATGCGGAGGGATGGCTTTTGTTATCATTTCCCAATTTTGTCCTAGCCACCAGAAGAAAACTCAAATTAAAAACTCTTACTGCATGTTTGAAAGAAGTACACTGTGAGACTGGCACCTCTTCTCTTCATACACAGAGGAACAGTTGTACGGATGGGGTTGCCAAAGGATCTTTTAGATCCCCTTGGTGGGTATTTCTGCAGCTGCTTGGCTGCGGGGAGAGCGGGTCCTTTGCTGTGCAGTTCAGCATGGCTGGAATACCCATAGTTTGGTCTTTCCTGCTAGTTTGCCATGCTCACCAAGAAGGCGACCTAGCAACTGAGCAGAAAATCCCACAGGGGTCAACCATGATCATATGGCTGTGGTATTTGTGCATAAAACACAGAAAGAACATAAAAACAGAAGGGGACTCCTGGGCCATCTAGTCTGGTCCCTGGCTCTAGCTGGCTCTGCTCATAACATGCCTACCATGTTCATGTCCATACTGTCCTTAAACACCCTCACTGATGGGGCTTCAACCACCTCCCATGGAAGCCCATTCCAGACCCTCAGGGTCCTAACCATCAGGAAGTACTTCTGGCATCCACCTTGAACCTTGGTTCCCTGAGCTTTGCTCTGTTGGAGTGTGTCTTGCCCTCATCCGCAGGGGAAAGAAGGTCATAACCCATCTCTGCGTGCCACCCCCTCCCATTTGCTGCTCCCATGTGTACTTCCATTGTGAAGCTGCATTTTTGTAGCAGAGTAGTGTGCATATGAAGCCAGACAAGGCCCTGGTTGGCAAGATAGCAAAGCTGAGACTCAGTTGTTTTGGCCACGTCATGCAATCAAGGTCATTAGAAAAAGATACAATGCTTGGAATGCTCAGCAGCAAGAGAAAACAAGGTCACCCAAGAGCAAGGTGGTTAGACTCCATCAAAGAGGATGCAGGCCAGAGCATAGTTCAGCTGAAAGAGGTGTCACTGCATTGAAAAATGTGGCGAGATTTGGCCCATAGGATCATTTATAGTCGGACATGACTGAACAGCTGAACAACAACTATGTGACTAGAGTCTCAGTTTCTTGCAGTTGTTATATTGCTATTGCAAGTGCATGCTTGCTTAGTTCCCAACTTGAGACTCCCCTGACAGATCAGCATTGCTTTCAGATATGCACTTTAATGTGCTGTTCATGTGAAACTGTAGAAGGACTTAGGGATGTTGTTTTCCTTCTGTCAATTCAGCTGCTATTTACCTGAAGAACATGGTGACACAATACTGGCCAGATAGGGAGCCACCGCCTGGAGAAGTGGTATTTCCATTCAACATTCATGAAAATGATCGCCAACAGATCCGGGATAACATTGTCGAAGGAATTATTCGCTCTCCAGACTTAGTGAGGTATGAAAGGCTTGGCAACATGCACCAGAAATCTTTGAATTTTGTACTGAGGAAATCAAATTATTCCACCTGAAATAAATTATGTAGACTTAACAACTTTGCATAGATTTTTCTGACTCTGATCATTCTTCTTAGAAAATTATAATGAGTTCAGAAGGATAAAGGACATTAGGCTAAAAGTGCAGGAGTTGCTTCTGAAAACATTCATAAATTGAGGCTTCCAGGAGAACTGTTTCTGAATTAGATGCCCAAAATACTCTGTGTAGAGAACTGTAAAGAGGAAGGTTATGAAAAAGGGTAGTTAAGAGCAGAATTCTTGCATTTGTGAGTTTTTTTCTGGGTAAGTGTGCATATGGCAGTGTCCCTATATGCCAGAGGTCCTCAAACTTTTTCAACAGGAGGCCAGTTGACAGGTGCCAGTGGTGGGCACGGGCCACTAAAGCAGTGCTAGCAGAAGGGGGGGCGTGCACATGCGCACGCATGCGAGGCAGGGACAAGAGGGGTGCGCACAGCGAGGTGCTGGCTTGCTCACAAGGAGATCGTTTGCTCTGAACAAGTCCAAAATGACCTCCTCATGAGCAAGCCATGTGCCCATGCGCACACACAGCGAGTGCAAAACCTCTGGAGCGGGCCAGTTAAATGGGCATGGTGGGCCGAATCCAGCCCGCGGGCCTTAGTTTGAGGACCCATGCTATATGCCCTGCCTGCAGACCAGTTCAGGTGATTTACCTAACCTGATGTCCTGCTTGGTGGTAAAGGATGGTGCTGTCTCACTGCACATAGTCCCTTGATCAGTGGTAGGTAATCTAGTCCTGTCCAGATACATTTGATTACCATAATTAGTAATCAAACCAATAGACTTCCACGATTTCAAGCCATTGGCCAGTTTGGGAATGATTGGAGTCTAGGAGGCACCATGTCTCCTGTCACTGGGCTAAATTAACCAAAGCAGTCTCTAGATTCTCAGAGTGACTGACAGTCTGAGAATATGCAAAGTTTACTTGCTTTATTTTTATGAATATTTCAATTTTGTATCACATTGTTTTTAGTGGTTGTTCAGTTGCTCACATATTGTTTATTTCATTAATCGGTTGTTTGGTTATTGGAAAAGTAAAAGGAAGGAAGCAGCAAAAATGTCTTGCTACATGGTCAATTCCTCTGTATCTCCTCCCTTCTCCTGTCCTTGTCTTTTTTAAAGGTACCTCCTATTTTAAGGTAATTGGCTGGTGACTTTTCTTAGAAAACAAACTTTACTCCTGGGTTTCAAAGAAGAAACAAACTCTTTAGCACTTGTAATCATGTGTTGACTCTTCCCTCCCCCTCTCCCCCTGCTTCCTTCTTCCCCAATCTTTCAGGGCTCAGCTGACAATGTGTCTTCGTGCTATCATAAAGCATGATTTCCCAGGTCACTGGACAGCAGTGGTGGACAAGATAGGCTACTACTTGCAATCTCCAAATAGTGGGAGCTGGCTTGGAAGTCTGTTATGCCTGTACCAGCTAGTGAAGACCTATGAGTAAGTTGATCTTCGTCAAGAAGGATCCCTTTCTCAGCAATTAATATAGGTGGTAATGTCTGGAGGTTACCTCTAAGTACATTTTGCATGTCCTTTTGCCTTACCTGATTCCATTCGATAATAGCGGCTGCATTCTCAGAGGGAAAGAAGTCAAATGCTTGAATAGGAAGCATTCCTTGAACAAGGCAAGGTTAAAAACAAAGTGCATAGTGTATACGTACAGCTTTGGAAGCACAGAATTTCCAATTTCTGCCTGTAATGGCTTCTTAGGAAGAGATGTTCCTTCCCGTCTCCTTGATTACTCAATTAAACCTCATCATCAGAATTCTCGGAAAAGACCACTTTTCTTCCATTATTTGGGGGGTCATTTTTGTACCCCAGGCCCGGCAGATATTCCATGTGAAAGGCCATTGATTGACAGAATGTTCTTCCAAGAGGTTGCACTCAGCATAACATGGATTTGAGGTTTTAGCTAGTACAGGTGATTTCAGAATGAATTTTTCCTGCATCAGACTACATTCAGGAAAACAATGGTTTGTTCTGTTCAGCTTACAGTCAGCATAGCAGTGCTCTGGCTTGTCAGTTTACAATTGGGATAACAATGCTTTCCCCAGTGGATTTCTCTTTGTTTGTTTTTTGAGAGAGAAGTTTGCTTCTCTTTCTGAAGTGAACAGATTAAGATGAATTATAGTGTATTTAACCTCATTTTGTGCCTCAGATGTTGGGATGAAAAAGTACTCCAATGGCTTATTATTATGCCAATTTAGGGGGCACTTTTTGTCCCAGGCACATTTGGTTTATAAAAAGAAAAATGTAAAAGGGAAATGACTGAAATTTGGGGCATTATTTATCACCCTGGAGGTGTCAGTGTCCTAGAAAGATGAAATTGTGTAAATTGTACAACAATATATGAGTCTGGGGTAGGAAAGTAAGCCCAGGGAGTGGAATGTTAATGAGAAACCCTGTATGACATGTGACTCAGTTCTAAAGTTCTGTGGCTGAAGTGCAAACAGATCATGTGTTAATTACTTACCATATGGCTATATAAATTATGGCTTCTCCATCATGAAAAATTGATACATTAGGAAGATTAACATGGTTTAATTTTTTTTCTCCCTTTGTTCTGGGCCTGTTGGTTAAAGGATCTTTAGGATCTTTAAGGATTGTCCTGTGGAGATACAAGAAAGGGAAAGATGACAAAGTATATCTTATTCTTTCCTCAAAATGTAGAATGATTAGAAAAGCAACACTTTCCTCCCTAACTCTTTCTGGGTTTGACTACCTCTGCAGATACAAGAAAGCCGAGGAGCGTGATCCCCTCATTGCTGCAATGCAGATATTCTTGCCTCGAATTCAGCAGCAGATGATCCATCTCCATCCCGACAACTCACATTACTCAGTTCTCCTACAGAAGCAAATCTTAAAAATTTTCTATGCACTTGTTCAGGTATAAGCCTAGGCACCCAAATAAATCAGAGTAGGAGGAATTCCACGAAGGTGGGATGGGAAACGTGCGCATGCATACTTCAAATGTGTTTCATTGATTTTAAAGTTGACTACATTCGCTTTGTGTGCTTAGGATTACCTAAACAGTATTTGAGTAAAGAAATTTGCTGAGACCCTTATTATGTAAGTGCCTCTGGAATGGGCATCCTTATGGTTTTGCTATGTATAACAAACTTATCTATGTACTCCTTTTGTGTGTGGGCTTTCTCTGTTTCTCAGTCAGAAGGAAGGGATCCTCTCTTGGGTGCTGTTGAGGAACAGAATCTAAATAGTCTTCTGTTCTTTCCTCAAGGGGCAGCACAGCATTGTTTTCACCCCACTGAACTTGTTAATCCCTTCTTACTCTTGCTTTATGTATTCCTGGAGACCATAGTAATGGTATACCCAGGAACCCAGAAGCTTAGGAGTTGGTTCATAACAGACTAAGGACACACATTGGAGTCTTCTGTGCAGTCATTGAGGCTGGGATCAGACAACCCAGCAACCCATGGTGGATTTTTTTTACTATTGTTGGTCTGTCCTGTTGTCTGAACCCAGTCGTGTGATTTTCAGTGTGGTGCTGGCCAGATCAGGGTACTATGCACAGCTTTTTTGGCCTAGGCCGCTGTGATGGGATTCCTGGTGAGTCTTCTTGGAGAATCCTGCACACTGTCACTGGGAGTGAATTAACAGGATGTCCATGTGGTTTCCGTGTATGATATAAGCTTGCCAAAGTGATGCAAAAGCTTTGCTGTGGCATAATTTAGCACAAAAGGTTTTGCAGTAGTAAACTTCTCTTTCCCTACTTGTACATGCGTAACTAATTTAGTCAGCACAAAGAAACAAATCCTAAAATGTCAACACAGAGAATGCATAGCACTGGTTGTTGGCTGCTGCCCGCAGGTAAGCAGTTACATGTCTGGCTATGTAGATTCTCATAACAGGATGGAGGGGAAAAGACATTAGTGAAGCTGTGCTGAATCAGACCAAGGTCCATCTAGCCCAGTATGTTTTCACACAGGATGTGAGTGCAACAGTGCCCTCCCATTCACATTCCCCACAACTGGTGTACATAGGCACATTGCTTCTGCTGCCCAAGGCCCCATAAATTCCCAGTGGAGCCAAAAAACATTCTTCAGTTGTATCATGTAATTAATTGTTTTTATCAGTAAAAGCAAGGAATAATTTCTGGCTGGGCACGTAAACAATGTATTTTGGAAATGCAGCACTCTTGGTTTTGTCTCAAATTCACACTCTCCTCTCTTAATTCCAGTATGTGCTGCCACTTCAGCTGGTGAATAATCAAACTATGACTGACTGGATGGAGATTTTCCGGATGGTCATAGACAGAAGCGTGCCACCTGTAAGTTGGCAATGTTACTATCTTAGCACTGAGGATCAGCAAATGGCATGTTTAGCAGGGAAAATATACTGAGTTTCCTTTCTCCATTGGTAATGTTTGTAGAGGTTTCTCACTTCTTTAGCTGTACTATACTGCCTTATAAAGAAGGCAGAATGAAGCAGGGGAGCAATTGCTCATCTTTACCACCCAGTCAACAAGAACATACTATTTTGTTTTTAATTAGAAAAAGGTAGACATATACTCAGAAAATATAACTTCAGGTGCAACCCACACCTGCTTCATACTTCCCCTTCTGGTCCCTCAGCCTCTGGCCAGCCCCAAGGTACCTTGGCCTTCCAAGGATCAGCCATATGCACAGTCATGTCTCTTTGGATTGTGCCTGATAAGAGCAGATCAGGAAAAGAATGCACTGCCAAGACTGATTGCAGACTCTCCCCCTTGAAGATTGTTGTTGTTAAAAAGTTGCTTACATTTGCCTGTAACATTCAAAGGGATCTGAAATTGAAATGAGCCAAGTGTAAACAGTCCTAAGGACCAGACTTGATTAACGTGGTATAAATATTGTAGACCATTGTGTTAAATTGGTGGTTACGGTTTTGATAAGTGTTCTGATGCTTGAATACCATATAGATGTTAGGTTATGTGTCAGAGAGATTGTTCTGTTGGTTTAACAATGTATGTTCCACCTTTGCATAAACCTGATATATCTGGTTAGAGACAAGCTTGAGAATTCATCATATGCAGAATCTCCAAGCTTCCATATAGCCTGAACTGCCTGATCCTGCCTGATCTTGCAAGCTAAGCAGGGTTGGCCTGGTTGAAATCTGGATGGGTGACTTAATGCTGTGAACCACCCAGAGAGCTTTGGCTAGAGGCAGTATAGAAATGTAATTATTTAATAATTATTATTGTTAGCACAAGTGTTTTGAAGTTTGTTATAGCACATGTAGAGTTTCTTATTAGCACTCTCTGGTAATAGTCATTTGTGTACTCACTGCTGATAGCAATTTCCTTGGCTTAGGAGACACTGCAGATTGATGAAGATGATAGGCCAGAGTTGGTGTGGTGGAAATGTAAGAAGTGGGCTTTGCGGATTGTTGCTCGCCTTTTTGAAAGGTAATAGGCTCGCAATAAAGTATAGAACTCCTACATTCTATTTTGGTTGCTTCTAAATTTGCATAATAATAACTTTTCCATACCTTTGATTTTAAAAGTTATCTCTTGCCTCTATTTCTGCCCTTACACTTGTCTTTCAAGTCATGGTTTTCTTCCTAAAAGGAGGAAAAGGCAGAAGACCAAGTAGGAGAATGGGAGGAATTATGAAAACAGCAGACTGTGGTTATGTTGGGTGGTAGCATTACATGTGCTCTCCTCTGCTCTGGTACAACCACAAAGAAGAGTTCAGAAGCATACACCTTTATTTGTTAACCACAGCATTTTCAGACATCCATGCCCAGACAGTCATAGCCAAAGATTCTTGAGCCAAGCCAACTTCATAAAGTATGGCAAGGATTGAGAACCTGTGCTGCTTGGATTGGAGGATCCCCATCAATGATCCAGCCCATCCTCCTCACCTCCATCTGGTTGTAGACAAAGCAGCATTTATTGCTCTCTAGTGTTGTGAGCATTCTCTCCCCCTTTCCCTTTCCAGCACATCTATACTGAAGGCTTTTCAAGTACAGTCCTTTTCTTTTTAGCTTGGCAAGTTTTTTTGTGATGCAAGGTAATTCATAAAAAGGCTGTTCTCAGCTAGCATCCCTCTGGTTTCTGGGATCATTTCTTGCCCATATGAAGAGTGGATTCCAAACTGAAGACCCCCCTCCTCCTTTCTGTTCCCAAAAAGCTTGATTCCACCCTCAGGGAGGTTCATGCAGCTTGTGACCAGAGAGCAGGATGTTACTTAATTTGTTTAAAATACATTTTCTCAACCAGCTGCCAAAGTGGCAATTTTGGCTGTTGCTAGGGCAGACACGAGAAATGTGACTCCCAAAGCTGTGTGTGGCCACTGAAGAAGGGAGGTAGCAGGTCCAGCAAGCCACAACACATGGCTGGTGGAGTCTGTTTGGCTTGGTGGAAGAGTCAGAAGTCTCACCGCTGTAGTTAGATGTCACCATTCCATCACAGAAGTAATGGCCCTTTAGCTAGAAGAGCCGTTCTCTGCACCCAGCCTGTTTGATGTGATCCATCTCTGACATTAGACTAATGATGACATCTATGCACAGCTAGCCCATGGGAACTTGTGACAGGTGTTTTTCATGTTGCATCCTGTGCTACAATGAACAAGTGATGCCCCAAGTGGCAAACCTGCATCATCCCAGCTCATGGCTTCCCTAGATTTCCGCTTTGTTCTGCTGATGCCGTTGCTTTAAGCAGTAGCCCTCACACCCAAGAAGTATAACCAAATCATAAGACAGAGGCGGAAAGAGAGAGCTCTAGAGTGTACAGGGCACTTCACCTATGTTGCTGTAATCCTTGCAGCAGCCCAGTAAGTTAGGCAGTGGTACGATCTGCATATTGCAGACTGAGGCTGAGAGAATGGTAGCTTATGTAAGGCCACCTAATCAGTGCATGGTAGAGGTGAGACTTTCCAACTCAAACTCAGGCCTCCTTCACACAATTGCAGTTGAGAAAACAAGCCATGTTGGCTTACCTCCCTGCTGCACTTGTTGGGGAACGTGTGTGTGACAGTTAACTTTATCAGTCTGGGCAGCAGTGTTGTTGTGTCGTGCAAATCCTGCCAGGGTATCTTGTTGCAGCACTTAGCATGCTAACTCCAACCCTGTAACAGTATATGCTTTCTGGGCAGCTTGTTAACCCCAGCAGCAAGCTACCCAGCTAGCTTTGCACAAGCTGAGTAGTGGCAAGCACAGTTACTGTGGCTTATTAACCACTCTGCAGTTGTGCAAACCAGCTCTCTTAAGCCATGATGCTATCCAGGCTCTCACCAGTAGCTGCTTGGTGGTTGCAACATCCCAGAATGTGTTTCTGAACTTCATTACTGGTAGATGTGCCCTTATGCATCTAACAGCTGTATAGCCTGAAGTGCCTGATTCTGCCTAATCTTGGAAGCTAAGCAGAGCTGGATCTGGTTGAAATCTGGATGGGTGACTTTGGGCGAACTGCCCAGAGAGCTTTAGCTGTGGGCAGTATAAAATGTAATGTAATAATAATAATCATGGAAGTAGGAATTTCTGATCTCCAGGGTGCCTTACAGGCCAAGTTTTTAGCAAATGTGTTGACATTCTCACATTATCTTCTCAGTTGGCCCATTTCCAAAGAACAGAACAATTTTGATCAGGTTAAGCATTCCTATTGTCATAACTTGATTATTGAGCTTTGAATGAGAAGTAGCAGGGTGTATGAGAATATAGAATAAAATGCATAAAAAGATTTAACTGTATGTATCCCTCTTTAGTATGAAGTCTACTTTTGTACATATTAAACTTCAGTTTATATGCTCATGCTTTGGATTCTTTCTTAAAGGTACGGTAGCCCTGGGAATGTAACAAAAGAATATTTTGAATTTTCTGAGTTCTTCTTGAAAACGTATGCTGTGGGAATCCAACAGGTAAAGCTTTGTCCTTTTTTTAAAAGCAGTATGATGGATTTACAGCAGCCTTCCCCAACCTGATGTCATTCAAATGTTGTGAACTGTAGTTCTGTACAGCCCCAGGCAGCATGGCCAATGGTGAGGAATGCTGGGAGTTAGTCCAATAATATCTGGAGGGCAGTAGGTTGGGGAAGGCTGGTCTGCAGCAAGCATTTTAGTCTGTCTCTTGTGTAGCATCCCAGTATAAGCCATTGATCCCAGTACTTGGGAGGTGGTAGTGTTGTTATGTGCCATCAACTTGTCTCTAATTTATGAATGAGAGCCCTCCAAAATGTCCTTTCCATAACATCTCTGCTTAGCAGTTCTTGGGAGGTAGCGGTTTCTGTGACAGAAGGAAAGACTAGCAGATGCAGCCCAGGAACCTGGGAAAAAGGCATGAGAGGTGGGTGTCCACTGCCTAGGAAATTTTTTACTAGGGTGTTTTAAGGACACCCAAGGTGCTTTGTGCTGACCTGGCATAAAGCATGTACAGGTTTAATATTTTGATCTCCTTTGCCAGGAGTAGCACTTTGAAAAGGGAATAGATGGGTGGGTCAGTGTACTCCCTCCAAAACTCCAGAGTGGGTGGACAGAACAGTATAATGCCACAGTCACTACTTATGCCTCTCTTATCTCCGAGATGGCAATGTGGTGGTCAGCTGCTACTCCCTAGGAGACTAGTTTTGGCCAAAATCTACCAGTTGCTGGTCCCCAATTTGACTGGTGGTATGCATTATAACAAAACTTGCCTCTAAGGTCCAAGTATTAGTCTGGGACTGTCTGCTGGGAAATCACTGATGGAAAAACTTTCATTTCTGTATCAATAGCATTACAGTCATGATATCTTGGATATTTCCCCACACTTTTCAGCAGGATAATAGCAACACCAACATCACTATTTTTTATCGCATCAACTTGTTAACTAAAGAGAAAAAGGTCCCCTTGGATGTATTAAACTTGGCTTTCTTCTGTTTATTGAAAATAATCGTGCAAATCTGTGTGTGCCTATTTGTTGGCTCCATGTTGAATTCTGAACCTATAAAAGTTTAGTAGCTAATTTATTGGTCTACAAAGAGAAAGCCTCAGAAATGAAAGTAGCTAAATTTTGCCAGAATTGGGTCACTAATAAAGGAAAATTAAGTCCTGAGTATTAATTGGCTCCAGTTTCCAAGATACAGCTTCAGGTCAAAATTGCATCAAAATAATTCAAAATTATGAGGGGGATGTGCAATTATGCTCCATAACTTTTCTGCAAAATGTGATATAGCAATGAGAATGGTGCCACACCAATCATTATAAATTTATCTTATTATTGATACCAATAACATAACTTTCCAATCATTTATTGGTTTTTCATGTAAAATTTTCATGTTTTTTGCATGAAAAACTGACAAGCTCTAACATCAGGCTCATATAACATTAAATGACAAACTGTGCCTTTTGGCTTTTCTCTTGTGAGCTGCAGTAGGACCATCCCTGGAGAGATTCCAGCAGTATTCGGCAAGCATGGATGGACTCAATTTTCCCTGGTATCTTTTCTCCATGCTTGCAATATCCTGGTGGATTCTCTCCCCATGCTCATCACTCACTGCCCCACAGTTCAAAGGGAAGTAGTATAAATGCTAGTGCAAGAAGTGAATTTTCAGTGACAGGTTTGCACCAAGTGCTTTTTAGGAACTAAACAAATTTTGTACATATTTTTCATAGTCATCTGCCTTGCTGTTCCCAAGAAACTCCAACTATGATTGGTGGGTTCACACCATTGGGACTGCAAAAGGCATGGACTTGTTCTTCTTGTTTAGCCAATGACGCAGATAAGTTGCACATGTAATGCAACAATAATGAGGGGCCCAACTCTTGTCCTGATCCCCTATTTTGCATCCAAAATATAGTGCTATGCCTTTTTTTCCCACTGCCATCATACCGCACTTCTGAGATGCAAGTGTAATCTCACCACAAATGTAGCAGAAGTTATCTGCATTGTTTACACAGTTTCAAGGCATCTTGGCTTCTGAGGGAAAATATCACACAACTGTTCCTTGGAAATGTTAGGCAATGACACTTTCACAAGCCACCAGATGTAACTGTATGATGCGTAGATCTGACCAAGACAAATGTGCCTTACAATAAAAGAACAATAAATTACAGTTAGGTAATAATCTTTATTCTCAAATTGAAGGAAAATTTATACACTTCCATGTGGTACCATTTTCATTGTTCTACCATATTTGTTGAGAAGTTACAAGGCATCATGATCATCAGACACCTTTTTCCCTTGTTGGCAAATATACATGCAAGTGTATAAATCTTTATTGTGAAATATCTTGAAACCTTTAGCCAACCAGCACCTTTATCACCTGTTTTCTAATTCTTCTAATCAAAATATGTAAGAATTAGCACATTTTATCCTGGAGGTCGTGTCATGAGGCTGGCGCTCCTTCCCATCAAAAGCAATCACTCCAGTTGATACTACAAATGTCTTTATTCTACATAGCATTACAATTACAGTCACATAAGCTTGAAGTTGTCCTCTTGTTCTGAACACATTCACCTTACATTGGATTTATGACCCCTTCAAGGTAGTCCTTCTAAAGGCAGGGCGGTATGACCCCTTTCCCTGCGTCGCTCAATCATTCTCGATTCTAGCTGTCCCAATCTGCCTGTGTGCCTGCATGAATGAACATCCTCTAAAGCTTCTTCCACGTTATCTCCTAAGTTCCCACATCCCATATCTGGAACAGGTTTCAAAAACTGTTTCTCCTTCCACATCCAAATTGTTCTCTTGATGTTCCGCTGTTTTGACTGCTTCCTGAACCTCCTTGTCTAATTTCTGATTTCCATTGTCTGTGCAGCTGGGGAGTACAGAGTGTTCTGCTGGCATTAGAACTAGCTCTTCATCAACACTCTGGTTCTCATTTATTTTTATTATTATTATTTTATTAAAACATTTTTATGCCGCCCCATTCGCCGAAGCCTCGGGGCGGCTTACAACAAAAAATTTAAAATAACATTTTAAAATATATACAATAAAATACAAATATACACTATAAAACAAGCCGCCCTGGCCAAATAAAATTCAATAATATTAACATTTAAAATACTGCTTAAATAAAAAGGTCTTCGCCTGGCGCCGAAAAACAAATAACGACGGCGCCAGGCGGACCTCTCTGGGGAGCGCATTCCATAACTTAGGCGCCACCGCTGAGAAAGCCCTCCTCCGAGTAACCACCCTCCTAACTTCTTCCATGGAGGGCTCCCGGAGAAGGGCCTCTCCCGCCGATCTCAGGGGGCGGCTGGGCATATAAGGATGTAAGCGCTCCTTCAGGTAACCAGGACCCAAGCCGTTTAGGGCTTTATAGGTCATAACCAACACCTTGAATTGGGCCCGGACTTCAATGGGAAGCCAGTGAAGCTGACGGAGAACTGGAGTCATGTGAACATAACGTCCAGTCCCCGTCAGCAGCCTGGCAGCTCTATTTTGGACCAATTGAAGTATCCGGACCGTCTTCAAGGGTAGCCCCACGTAGAGCGCGTTGCAGAAGTCCAAACGGGAAGTCACCAACGCATGTGTCACTGTCGCAAGGCAATCATTCTCCAGATAGGGGCGCAGCTGATGAATTAGCCGAAGCTGGAGGAAAGCACTCCTCGCCACTGCTGTTACCTGAGCTTCCAGTGAAAGCTCTGGGTCGAGGAGCACTCCCAAGCTGCGGACCTTGTCCCTAAGAGGGAGTGCAACCCCATTCAGGACAAGGTTCAATTCACCCTCTCCGAAGCCCGATCCACCAACCAACAGGACCTCCGTCTTGTCTGGATTGAGCTTCTCATGGGAAGTTTCCTCCTCTTGTGCGTGCGCCAAAGACTCTTCTGAGTCTGCATGCACAAACAGGTCGATAATTTCCCAAAATTTGTAGACCAGTGTAATTCTTTGCTTGTAGGTGCTCTAGGTATGTCACAGGGTACTCCTGAAAAGCAGGAATTTTTCAAACCAATTTGACATGTTTCCTTTTTTCCTTAGGTGCTCCTAAAAATCTTGGACCAATACAGGCAGAATGACTATGTTGCTCCACGAGTCCTTCAGCAGACATTAAATTATCTGAACCAAGGGGTCCATCACTGTATAACATGGAAGCAAATGAAACCACATATGCAGGTCAGTCTAAAAATAGCAGATAGTTCCCATAAAATCCTGAGGATTTTAGCTACAGCAGAACTTAGGAAAATATTAATGTTGCTGTTACTGTAATAGGAACACAGTCGCTTGAGCAGGAATAACCAACTAATACTATGATTGCTTTATATATCTTCATTTCTATCTCTGGTTTATGTATCTTCATTTCTATCTCAGTTTGTCTGTGGGACTCAATATGGACTGCATACATGGTATTTTTCCTCCCGGAAGGCAACAGCAATTTTTGGCCTGCAAACTAAAACTAAACATTATGCCTAGTATGAGATTGCTACCAAACCTAGAGAACCCACATTAGAAACAGAAACAGAGTGAGGCAGAAACTGGGCCATCTATTCTGACCCCAATTATCTTCTCCCTGGATAGATCATGTAAAAATGTGACAGCACTGCATTGTGAGTGTTTGAACCCTTGCAGTGGTAGCCAGTGACAAACAGCAGAAGCAGGGAAATGGGCAACATGAGAATATGGTGCCACGATTTTTATATTTCTAAATGTTAAAGGGAGAGAAAGAGCAGGAGATGCCTGGCTGCTGCTTTCACTGAAAGTGTTGCTTAAGCTGTAATGGGTAATTTCGGACATTGTGTGGTGGCCATTTTGGCCTTAACTTTCTAAAAGATTCTTGTGTGTATGTATGCAAACAATATTGAGATGTGCAGTGATTTCTCTGAAAGAGTGTGAGTGATCATCTGACATGGTTCACATAACACAACATCCCACTGTGGCTTAATTTGCCCATGGTGGTGGTTTTGTTGTGGGCACCCACAGCCGCCTATTCTGCATGGCTCTCGGCTTGTTGTTTCAGTGGCATGAGTTGTTTCGGGGTTGACAACCCTCAGATAACCCATGGCTTGTTTCAGGGTTGCCATAAGTCAGAGATGACTTGACAGCACACAATAACTAACCCCTGATCAACTATTAGCTGCTGGTGTTTGCACTGCATGGCAAGCGAGCCCCTGTTATGCCAGCTAATCCTGGGGAGCAGTACATCTCAAAAGGAAGCTTGTACTGCTAAATTGCCTCAAAAGGTTTGGGATCCTTTGCTGGGGTTTAACACGCTGCCAGTGGGAGAATTTGCCCTGGTTTCACATTCACACAGACACACACAGCACTTGGAAAGGAAAGTTGATCCCGTAGACAATATGGAGCAGGCACATGCTTTTAACCTGATGTTGCCTAGGCAGCAAAGATTCCGATTACATCCCAATCTTATTCAGTATTTCTGAAGAGATAAAGAGCTTCCTGCCTAACAGAGAAAGATGCTAACAGACAAAGAAAGGGAGTGGAGTCCATTGACTGTCCTGCAGGATAGACAGCAGACTTTTGCATGAGCAGGAAGGGTGCAAGATGTCCACAGGCTGGGGTGCCAGGCCTGCATTCAGAGCTTACTACCCTTCTATTTTCTAAGTCCCTGATCTTTATACTATTTCTCTCTGTACTTTTCATTGTGGGAATGAGGCATTTCCTGGGCTTATGCTAATGGTTTGGTGGGTGTTTGCTTCTTGATGACCTTGACTGTTGTTTCTATGGGTAAAAAGGTGAATTCCTTGTTCATGCTTTCTGGTTGCTGTTGATGATATAGTTTCCAGGGAGTCATCCTCTTTGCAGGGTCTCTTTTAAGGGATATGTCTTAAATGGGACCTTTTCTTTGCAAGAAGTCCAGCAGTCATTATTAACCATGAATTCTTACCCACACTGGCTAGCCCAGGATAGTAGGTCCTTCCTCCTAAATGTAAGCTTAGCCAATATGCCTGATGCCCTGAAAGCCTGCCCTGGCCTGGAAGCTTATCATTATGGCACTAATATTGATGTATACACACACTACAGTACCCACTATGCAAAAAGGCACCCACAGGCACCTGGCATGATGCAACCGCCCCTGTTAATAAACTAAGCCACTGTGGATTGTTGTGATGTTTGAACAAGCATGAAGGACATGGGCTGAGGAACAGTTTAAGTCTTATGGTAAGCACTGTCCTCTCTCTACCCATTCTTTCATTTTCATTTCCCATCTTTAGCAGAGTCCTCTTTTACTCCAGCTCAAGCTATGCTTTTCTTCCAACTGGAATATGCTGAAAGTTGAAGCCCAACACATTTTGAGGTCACCATGTTGGAGAACACTGCTTCATAGGAAAAAAACATTCTGCTTTCCCCTCCCCCCAAGTTTTTTTGAGAAAGGGACTTAATTTTAATCTTAAAGGGAAAAGATCTGGATTAATTACACTGGTCTACAAGGGAAAAGCCTCAGAAATTAAAGTAGCTAAATTTTACCAGAATTGGGTCCCTAATAAAGGAAAATTAAGTCCTGAAATTAAGTAAATTTAATTGGTTCCAATTTCCAAGATACAGTTTCAGGTCAAAGTTGCATCAAAATAATTCAAAATTACGAGGGGAATGTGTGATTATGCTCCATATCTTTGAATCTGGTGGATCTGGAATGGGCAAGTCCTCTCCATGGGGATATTCCACGGTCCACATCTTCTTTCTTCAGATCCCTTTTGCAGTTGGGGAAACAATGCAAAAATAGCAGTCTCTGCTATGATTGATGGGTTTCCTCCACACCATTGGGACTGTGAAAGGCATGGACTTTTTCTTCTCATTTATCCAATGATGCAGATAAGTTGCACATGTAATGCAACAATAATGAGGGGCCCAACTCTTGTCCTGATCCCCTATTTTGCATCCAAAATATAGGTGGTATGCCATTTTTACCACTGCTTTTTTGCACTTTTGAGATGCAAATGTAACCTTGTAGCAGAAGTTACCTGTGTTGTTTACACAGTTTTGTGGAATCTTGGCTTCTGAGGGAAAATATCATGCAACTGTTCCTTGTAAATGTTAGGCAATGACACTTTCACAAGCCACCAGATGTAACTGTATGATGCGTAGACAAATGTACCTTGCAATAAAAGAACAATCAAATACAGTTGGGTAATAATCTTTATTCTCAAAGTGAAGGTAAATTTATACACTCCCATGTGGTAGCACGTTCATTGTTTTACTGTTCTTTGTCAAGAAGTTATGAGGCATCATGATCACCAGAAACCTCCCTCCCTTGTAGGCAAATATACTTGCCTGTGTATAAATCTTTATTGTGAAATATCTTGAAACCTTTAGCCAACCAGCACCTTTATCACCGGTTTTCTAATTCATCTAATCAAAATATGTAAGAATTAGCACATTTTATCTTGGAGGTTGATAATTTCCCAAAATTTGTAGACCAGTGTTACCCAAGCAATAGTTTTACTGAAATAAGTAAGGGTCCCTCCCCTTCTCACTTCTTTTTTTCCTTTAGTTGAAGACATTTCCTTCCTGGCAGCTGGGCTCACTTCTAAGTGAGGGCCTCCAACTGCCTCAATCTTCATTTTCTATGAATGCCTCTGTGCTACAGTTTTGCAATGCAGTTCAGAGGCAGTTTTCGGAAATAAAGGCAGTGGGCGGCTGCAGACCAATACTTTCCTCTGTAGCACACTGATGAGAAAAACCAGAGAGAGCAGGTATGCTGGGGGTATACAATCAAAAGAACATTTACAGTTTATTGAGACATACAGGAAATACATGCAGCATGCAGGCAGTTCCCAAAGGGACTACAAAAATGGCATCTGTACAAGATGCTTTTATAACCTATCACTTACATGCACAGTTTGGGGGATCACGTACACAGTGTGGTAGAGGTACATTAGGGCAAAACAGAAAGGATTAAGATGACACCATACAGGAAGAACCTTCAGGACAGGGAAACCATTAGCATGTCTTAAGGAGTGCCACAACGGATGGGCCTTTCAGAACTCGAGGGCCTTCACATTTCTAAGATAGACCCCTGGGAAGCCAGACTTACAACATGGATTCCTGATGTGTTAGACTTTTTGCAGCCATATTAGGGCAAAGCTTTCGCTCATCTTGTCCTGACAACGCCCATTCACCAAGTAAAAAAAGGGAAGCCTGAGTGTTGGAGAAGTGAGAAAGTAGCTTGGCTTGGTGACAGTTGCTTGGACATGCCACTTGTCCTTTTGGGGCTACCTATATCTCCTCTGGCAACTGTTTTGTGGTAGTGCTCATGTCTGTGTCAGTTGTGCCCAAATGATTGCGTTCTTTCTCCTTTCAAGTTCCCCTTGGCAGGCAAAGAGTTGATTATCATTACATTGCACTGATACAAGGTTGATTGTGTTTTTTATAAGACTTTGTGTGAAGAAGTGATCTTCTCCCTGATGTGTTATAAAGATGAGGATGAAGAGCTATGGCAGGAGGATCCCTATGAGTACATCCGCATGAAATTTGGTAAATATCTGTGCCTTCCCTGGGTACTCTGTCCGTTCCGGTAATTAAATGTACTATCATACATTGGGGTAGATCTCAGAGTTTTGTTTGACCTGCATTTTTAAATCAAAATATGGTTTTATTACTATTGAGACGATCTGACAAAGAAAGATAAAACCAAAGAAGAATTGAACGGAAGATGTATGTTGGCTTTTCTATCTAATCGTCTCCCTTCCTCAGCAGTCTTCTTAAAATCCTTGAGAACTGTCACTGTAGAGAGGGATCGGAAGGAAAGTTTGAAAAAGTGAAAAGGAGAGAGAACAAAAATAGAGAGTGGAGGAGAGGCTGCAAGCTGTTTATTCCCATTAATAGTGCTACCTGGCCTCTATATCATGCCTTATTTTTAGCAACCATGATTTCTTGCATGGGATACAGACCTGGTTCTCACTTCTCCTGTGGTGGCATGGTCGCTACTTGTGCATCGATGTTTCTCGCAACCCTTTGAAATTGTTAATAGTGGGAAAGGCTGTGTGAGAAGGGCATAGAACTGTCATGACAGGGAACCCGCTTGAGAGCCTCAAACATGGACTTTGCTGTACATGAGTTACCACAGCAGCATGAATCGTTGCTGTACCGCAAGCAGGGTGATATGAAGTGCTATGAAACAAAACCTTAAATTTCCAGGTTGTCACACAAGAAAGTTCTCAAACAATTGAGCAATTTCCTTAGGGCACAATTCTGTGCAGGCTGGGCCTGCTGGGAGTCAGGCCCTTTTTCCTGGGTAAACTTGCATGGGCTCGCCCCTTCAACACGTGGCTGGTCCTTGTTCATTCGGCTTTGAAACAATATTTTCAAAATGTTCTTATTTTATTGTAACACTCTCTCTCACTTTCTTTTTCTTTTATATTTTGAAACCTTGTAAGATGTGTTTGAGGATTATGCATCCCCTACAACAGCAGCCCAGATTCTTCTGTATACTGCAGCAAAAAAACGAAAAGAGGTACTTATAATTCTGTCAAAACACAATTGCTTCTTTTAAAACCTGTGCAGCTTTGCTTGCTCAGTTTCTCAAAGACTGTTGCAGCATTTCTATTTGTCTTCCTCTGCTTTTTTAAAAAGACTATTCATTACATCCCTCCCCTGCCCTTCCCTTCTAGGAGTGGGTTGTGTGATCTTTCACTCCCTGTCCTTCCATGTTATCTTTGTGCCCAGCCGTTATCAGTTAATTTAGGCTAAAGGCTAGTGGCTGACTCAGGGTGCTCCAGCAAGGTCCATGACTGATCAGGATTAGAACTCATGTCTTCACCATTTAAAACTCTCATCACTACAGATTGACACTCAGTTGTCTTGCAGTTTAACTTAGTTTGATGTTGCTTAACATGGTTTTTAAACTGTTATTATTACCAGTACTACAGATTTTTCAATTACCTAAACTAACACCAAGCACCATGTAGTATTTCAGAAGGTCATCAACAAAAGCAGTTATCCTCTTCAGAGTCAGGAAGGCTCCTTTTATGGTTAGATGCACAAGCTTGTTTTTTCTTGGGTTTCATGACTTTTTTTTAATGTGCCAAGGCTTCTAGGACTGTTGTTTCCCTTCTTGATAACTAATGTTTTCCCCTCTGTGGAGAGGCATCCAGTATGAGAATTGTGGGTTGTAAGATAAGATGTATGTTATCTGAAATACATTCCTTAAAACAAAGCAGTCCATCTGTTCTAGTCTTAGTAGTAAAAATATCAATGTTTGTGACTTTTCTAGTTTTAATTTTCTGGTGGGGGGTATTTTTGGTCATTTGTTTAGGTGTTACCAAAAATGATGACATTTTGCTATCAGATCCTCACTGAGCCCAACATTGATCCCAGGAAGAAAGATGGGGCATTGCACGTGATAGGATCTCTAGCAGATATTTTGCTGAAGGTAAATGGATGAACACACACAAAATGTGTGTAGCTGGGTCACCAAAGATACCATTCTTGCATGTTAATAGTTGCAGTTATGAATACATGAAAACCTAATGCAAGAACCAGAATGCATGCATGTATTTCTGAATTTGATGAATTTTTTGCATTTTATATGGGATTTTAATGATTGTAAGCCGCCCCGAGGCTCATGCGATGGGGTGGCATATAAGTTGTCTAAATAAATAAATAAATAAATAAATTTCTGAGAAAGTGGGAGTTGTTCAGCAATGGTTCTTATTTGCAATGGTTCTTCTGTTCCACTTTTACATGTATCTCTGATGATAAAGCTGTGCACAGCAGGAGCTGCTTAACTTGCCCCTAAATCTTGTTAAAAGATATGCATTCTTTGTAAACAGGCATGTTTCACAAGAGTGCCCTGAATACTTTGGCCTGAAAATGTAAAGTAAAAAGGAATCAGTAGGCTATTGTTGAAATAATTCCCTGTTGATGTCAGGGCCGGAAGCCTACAGCAGGTCTTGACCATGAAGGCTATGAGGCAGAGAATGGATTGCCCCTGTGCATCTGGTCTAAACAAAGAAAGGAATTATAGGGATGGACCACAGCAGCAAGGGGCAGGACATAGAGCGGGCCCATGTGACTAAAGCTTCCAGCTTCAGTTTATCCACTGGCCCAAGCAAGGCTTTCTGCTCTGTGCTGCAAGCCTTCTTAGCCTCTGAATCGCTTCATCTCCAGCTTGTCCAAAGTTTCCTGCTGAACAGGCACCAGACTGACAGTGAAGGCCTCTGGGTTGTATCCAGTGCTGTCTTTCCACAAACGGAAGGGAATCTCTGGTGGAAGAGATTTTCCCTCCCCTGATCATCCCCAAAACTGCTCCAGGGGTTGGGAGACCTTCCAAAGCAGATTTGGGGTGCTGGTGGAGGCTTCAGGAGAGAAGAAAGGAAGGGGTAAGGCCTGCTCTGCAAGGGTTGTATCCAACCCTGTCTATTAAACTTGACACCTAAGGCTGCTTCAAGTGCTAAAATTTTAGTCTGTAGATTGCATTGCACTGAATTGCCCCTGCCTTACAGTATTCCCAAACACATACTTTAAAATGCAGTGTTGATACAGGTACATGTCCGGTGACAGTTCTTTATATTATTATTATTATTATTATTATTATTATTATTATTATTACATTTCTATGCCTCCCCTTGCCGAAGCCTCGGGGCGGCTTACAACACAATAAAATACATTGAAATACAATAGCACATAATAAATTACCATTAAATACAAAAATACAAAAAATACATTGAGTTACAAACATAATAATATAAAATTAAAATTATCAGTATAAAATAAGTAAATAAATAATATAGGAGGAGAAAAGAGAAGGAAGAAGAAGTTGCCCTGGCCAGATTATACAGGTAACTCAAGTCATTGGGTCATGTTGTGACTGTAAATTCCAGTAGAATGCTTAATGAATTGCCATAGCAAATCCCAACTAATGGGTGCATGTGCCGTGCATGTGCCATACAGGTGCACATTCCAAGGTGTAGCCACCTAACTAGTCTGAATCTAACTAGTCTGAATCTCCTTGTGCAGGCTCTGCTTGCTTTGGGATCATGGCAGCATTGTAATATTTCCCTTTCAACCTGAACAGTGGAATGTTTTAGATCTAGTGGTTTCTAGATCAACACCTCTGCATGTCTTTGAGTATATAATATCAGAACGTTGTCTTAGAAATGGAAATAGAAATTAGAGCCTCTTTTGGTTTGTATTATGCCATTACTCCAGAGGAGTTAAATCTTAAGAAATAGATCAATGTGACTATATCAAAATGGAAGTGTAACTTATTTCTGTGACTGCTCTTAATTCCCTTCAGAAGAGTGTATTCAAGGATCAAATGGAGCTGATGCTACAGAATCACGTCTTTCCATTGTTCATGTCGAACCTGGGGTATTTGAGAGCAAGAGTAAGTGACTAGAACATGTCATTTGGTGGTGATTCGTTCTTCACATTGGCCAGAGCATGCCCTCTGCTACTGGGGGGCTATTTAAACTTAGTTGTGTTCAGAAGTCTGAGGGTGTGAAGGTTGCAGTGTGGCCCATTTGCAGGTGATCTTTGGTCCTTGTTGGTCCATTTTGCTTAGATGTTTAGTGTGCTGTTTTATGGCTGAGACTCAAAGACTGAGTCCTTTCAGACCCTTATTCCCACTTGCTGCCTCTTAAGCAAGGTTTGCTGCAGTCTTACGGCAATAGCCTGCAGAAATGCCTTAGACATACAGGGTTCCTATATCTTGTTCTATGATTTTAATGTGTTGTATTATTAATATTGGGTGAGGATGCATGAAATTGTGCTGTATAAGCCTCTTCAAGATATATATTAAATAAATGGAGAACTGCTAGCACACAATTAAGTTCTATAAATGTTATCAGAACTTTGGTACAGCCTGGTTTGTTTTCTTCTTGTGCCACAGTCCTGTTGGACGCTTCATTCATTCAGCACCTTGAAATTCCACAATGAACTTAATCTAAGGAATGCAGTTGAACTAACAAAGAAGAGTCTGATTGATGACAAAGAAATGCCAGTAAAAGTAGAAGCTGCCATAGCACTTCAGTCCTTAATAAGTCATCAGGAACAAGGTTTGATTTTCATATTGTTCCCATTTTTTATCTAGGTCATGTCCAAATGGGACTTTACTCTTCCTTTTGTTTCCTCATCAGTTTTTTCCTGTTTGTTCAATTATATCATTAGGTTATGAACTGCAGGCAGAGATTGTCCCCTTTGACTTTTGTCCCCTTACAATAAGCTTCTTGGAGTACAAACCAGTCTAGACTTCTAGGTATCATGTACCTAGTTTTTAAGTATTTTAGAAATAATAAATGTTACAATTATATTAAAGTAGGTTTGAATAGGCATGGTACATGATTTGGAATATATGTTGAAATATTTCCTATAATCAACCCTATTAATGACTGTAGTGCAGACACTGGAGTTAAAATAAACACCTGTTGCAGCTGCACTAACAGGTAGAAGTGCTAGAGCAACAGAAAAATTGTGCTTGCTAGTGCAACTCAAGGAACTATATGAAACAGTTGCTCCCAGAATAGAACAAACCAGTGAAGATCATAGAAGGGGGCTCTGTTGGCTTGTCCCATTCCAGAAGCAGTAGTTTGGAGTAATTTCTTGGCTTGTGCTACCCATCAGTTCCAGTAGCACATGTTTAGAGCTGATGGATTGCCAGGATGAGATATTGCCCATAGTACGTTAGGCTGAAGTGTGCAGCCTCTGGAAATCATTAGTTATTCTCCGTGGCCCCTGTGCATCACACACATGGGCTTTTGTGCCCACGCAGAGCCTATTGTCGGGAAGCTTCTATAGCTAAGCATTCATTTGAGTGGAAGCCCCTCCCTTCCAGGTCCCAGGAGGTATGGGTGGGCCTCCCACCCATCCCCTTGGTTCCTTTTCGACTGCCGTCATGCCTAGATTGGGAATCGCTTTGTTCTCCTCTACCTTAGGTACTCCATTTTCCATCTAATATCAGAGTAGTGACCATGAGAAGCTGTTTTCATACTCTTGTGTCTTTTTAAAAACCCAAACGTGTGTGTATATGCGTGCACAGTTCCAAATCAAATGTACTGTACAGCATTGTTGTATTCTCTATTTTGTATTCTCCAACACAATTTAATCATAAAAGTGCAGCATGCATGCTGCTTGTTTTTAACCCTGGTGATCCTGACCACATACATTCATCCTTGACTCTTCTTTTCCAATTGTGAGACCCTTCTTTAATTGTCAAGCTGAGTTGAGTGCTAGCCATGCAAGTGGGTGGAAGTGGAGATTTCCGTAATGACTCAAGTACCAGTAAGGCTCTGGTGGCATGTTGCAGTTTCTCTGGGAAAGGGGTTTGGCAGGAAGATGTTTCTCTGCAGTGATAGATTACAAGTTCCCTGAAGGGTCTGCTAGTTCCCCCCTTTTCAGCTTTTTGGCAGATCTCTCTGGCCTACACCAGTAAAGTGCGTAAGGAAAATGAAGCTGACAGACATGTAGACATATGGCACATTCTGAGAAAAGATGAAAGTGTGGTAACCAAGGAGCATAAATGTAGTCAGGAGTTTCCTGCACCTTCATTTAAACAAGCAGATGTTGTCAAGATTGACTTCTTTTATCTTTTGGGATATATTGCTGGTGTGTGTTACTCTTGTGTGTGCCTCTTTAGCAAAGGAATACGTTAAGCCCTACATCAGGCCTGTTATGCAGGAGCTGCTGCGTGTTGTTCGGGAAACTGAGAATGATGATCTCACCAATGTAATCCAGAAGCTGATTTGTGAATACAGCCAGGAAGTAGCAACAATTGCGGTTGAGATGACACAGCACCTGGTAAGAGATGGCAGGGCTCCATTTCAGTTTCAGAACGCCTATGTTTTAGTTCCAGTTGACTTTCTTTGAACTATTTTCAGTCTACCTGTTTACCAAAATGAGTATGAAGCATTTCTTCTGGACTAAATGTTCCTCTTAGGAAAATGCACATCAGTGGAAAAAGAAAAACGGGGTCAGCTAAGCCTGCCCTCTGTCCTGATGATCCCAGTGCCGTTGTAAGGAGCAAATTTAATCCATCTCTAAGTATGTTCCAGAGAGCTTATCTAGGTCATGTCCAAATGGGACAGTATGTTGAGAGTTGACTTTTATATAGGCCAACATATTTTGACCTTTTAACATAATAAACTGAATAATCTTATTTGGTATTAAAAGAGACTAAGCAATCAAAGATAAGTCGCTCTTGTAAACTGCTACTAATATTTCTTTTAAAAGATTAATAGGCTGTCAGTGCACTCAAACCTGTATTTCCCCATCTCAGTTTTCAGCCATTTATTTGCTTTTTCCATGGACTATAAATGCATCCCTTATATGAATGTCAGTAGTAGTAGTAGTAGTGGTGAATCCCTTGCTTAACAACTAGAGCAATATCTAAGTATATGTGATGGCTTTTTCTTCTATTCCTCTTTTGTATCTCTCTCCTTGCATTTCTCTCTCTGGTGCTAAGCATTAAATTACTATAAGTTTCTTGGAGTACAAACCAAACTAGACTACCAGGTGCCCAGTCCGAGTGGACTCCGGGGGATGGTGGAGGACAGGAAGGCCTGGAGGAATGTTGTCCATGGGGTCAGACACGACTTCACAACTAACCGCAACAATAATAATAGTAATAATTTGTGTGCTCCAAAGTTACCAAGTTCATGTTAGGAGCTTGTGGTTCATATCATGAGCAAGTGTTCTGCAATGTTTCATATTTCTGATTTCTGTAGGCAGAAATATTTGGCAAAGTTCTGCAGAGTGAAGAATATGAAGAAATGGAGGATAAAACTGTTATGGCCATGGGAATCCTGCACACCATTGACACAATCCTGACTGTTGTGCAAGACCACAAGGAGGTGAGCCTTCTCTCCCACTTCAAAGCTGTACAGGCCAACAGAGGCTCTCTGGCCCTATCAATCTTGCAGCCCTTTGGTATGCAACTTTCAACCATTTGTTTAAAATAAGTACAGTGGTACCTCGGCTCACAAACGTCTTGGTTCACGACCAAATTGGGTCTCGAACAAAAATTTCATGGAAATATTGACATGGGTCACGAACTCCACATTGGGTGGCAACCAAGATTGCAGCCATCTCCCCACCCTCCTGAGTGCGGAGTTGGCCACGATCACAGTTGCATTCATGCAGGGAAGATGGGTTCAATCTCGGCCATCTCCCCACCCCCCCCAGTCAGCACAATTACAGTCATCTCCCCACCCCCCCAAGTGAGGCGATGGCCACAATCATGCTGGGGGTGGGGGGGGGGAGATGGCCGAGAGCGCACCTGTCTCTCCCTCCCCGAGCATGCCCCATTCGCACCCATCTCTACCTCAGTGCGCCCGCGATCACGCCCATCTCTTCCCCCCCACAGAGTGCCAGGATGACGGGCGCGTGCAGGGATGACAGGAGTGATCTCGGTCATGCTTGAGGGGGAGGGTGGGGAGATGGCCGCAATCTTTGTTGTTCTTTGTCACTTTGCTTCACATTTTTCTGATTTAAAAAAAATGGTTACAGAACGGATTAACCTTATTTACAGTGAAGCTTATGGGAAATTTTAACTTGGCTCACGACCAATTTGGATCACGACCTGAGTCCTGGAACGGATTGAGTTCATGAGCCAAGGTACCACTGTATTTCAAAATCTTCAGGATCTGAAGGATTCCAAGCCCCCTGTGGAGGGCAGAGGGAACACAAAGGCAATGATCACCGGTGCTCCTCCTGCCTTGCCTCTCAGCAAGACATCCAAGTTCAGCCACTTACGAGTAGCTGAGGCACTTCAGAGCAGGAGGGAGGGACATGGAGCTGCTGTCAAGATGCATGATACCTTGGTGGGATCCTCTCCTCCCCAGGATACCCCCAAATCTCTGTCTCCAAGGCTACCCTTGTGACCACAGAGATGCATCCAGAGCTGTCCTTTCCGTGCGGGCTGCAGGGCAGGAAGGAAGCACCCTGAGTGCAGAGAAACGGTCAGAGCAATTTTGCAACCTCACAGCTGGGTCTCCAGAAATCCCTGTGACTGCCCAGGTGCTGTCTAGCAGCCAGAGGATTGCATGGCACATGCCTTAAACCCATTAAGTATGAATTTTACTGCTGGCTCCTCAAAGTTTTAAATGTTTAAAATATGCTTAAATGTTTGACATTGTATTCTTTTGTTACTTCATTGTTGCTGCTTGGTTTTATGATTGTAAATCTCCGAGGGCATTGGCCAATTAGACAGTATACAAATCTAAGAAATAAATGAAGCTTTTATAGAAGGCGTTTTGCTTTAGGGAAGCTGCTCGATTAAACAAAAGCCTCTTTATTTTACTGTGAAAATTTAAAATTGTACGGTCTTTCTTTTCTTCTAGATAACTCAACAGTTGGAGAGCATTTGCTTGCAGATTATCGGTCTCGTTTTGCAAAAGCATGTGATAGGTATTTCTTTTATTTTTAAGTAGACTTTCTAGGGAATATTATGTCTTCTTTTATATGGCAGAAAACAAATTTGCAATAGCATATAATACACCTGCTTGTTCACTTTTCTTCTCTGCCACTCGCTTCAGATTGATCTTAAATAGAAGTAATTCTGAATTCCATTTTTGTCTTAAGTTTAACACAACCAGTGCCACACTAGGATTATAGGTTGTTTTCCATTTACTAGAGCGCAGACTGGCAGTCAGGCTGTTGAAGAGCCAGTTCAATTCTGCATGAAGCCAAGGGTGGAGCTGTACATAATGTCTGGGTTCAAGCCGAGTCTCAGGTTTGCTGGATGATGCTAAGCAAAGTATCATCTCCTTACCTTGGATTATCATCTGTTAGACAAAGCACAACATAACAGGTGAAACCCATGGGGACATTTTTGAGAGAGCCTTTTGGAGTAGAGCAGGGGTGGCAAACATTTTTTGACTGAAGAGGCAAAGCGCAACTTGTCAAGTGTCCCAAGGGCCACATACCATCAGAGGTGGGGCTAAGGACACGGTGGGTCTGGCCAAAGTAAAGTGGATGGGGCTATATGTGCCAATTTGGAAGCCACAGCTTAGTTCTCTGTCCACAGCTCAGTTTTCCTGAAGTTTGGTTCAAGAGGGCATGCTAGAATTTACAAGTGCATCTTTCTAGAAACTGAAGTCAAGTCTGTGACAGTCATTTCCTCCTTCATAGGGGATACTGGAGAGAGATTCAGAGTGTTGGAGAATATTGATTTGGACCCAGCATTTATTTTTCTATGTATCTGCCAAATACAACTTTGCTTAAGCTCTTAATCGGATCCATGCAATGCTGATAAATGCTTTACAGTCATGTCCGTGCCTGACCTGGCAAGTTGGCTGTCTGTCTATCACAGAAGCACATAATGCATGTCTGAGTGTTCATGTTGCTGTTTCAGTAGTTAAGAATAATGCAGATTGCTACAGTTGGACAAAATCTCCAAACTTTCCGTTCCAGAACTTGTCACATCTGTATGTGATTTTTCTTCCTTCAGAGTTCTACGAAGAAATCCTCTCTCTGGCATACAGCTTGACATGCCATCTTATTTCACCACAAATGTGGCAGCTTTTGGGTGTCCTATATGAAGTGTTTCAGCAGGATTGCTTTGAGTACTTTGCAGGTAATGAGCTCAGCAGCGTGTTCTGGAAGGGAATTGATGGATGTTATAATAACCCAGGAGACTGGAGCAGTAAGAGTTGTACAAGTAACCCAACTGAAGAGTAATGTTGCTCAGAATGCTCTGATGGAGTGTATCAACTGTCAATTTGTCTCAGCTGAGTGAAAAAAAGCCGGGATTGTTCCTTAGTTTTACAGATTCAGGCTTGGATAAGCGCTGGAGAACCACCACCTTTATTATCCATTTCTATCAGGGAGGAAAGCAATCTCCATCAGCGTCTCTGGGGAGATGGAGTAGAGAGAAGCCTTTCCACTCCTTCCTGTGGGTCAGCAAGAAATGTCATATTGCTGAGAGAGCAGTGACATATGTTGGGCTTGCAGGGATCTGTGTGTGCCTCTGAGCCAGTCTCACACAAACCCTTTGGAAACAAACAGGTTGTGCACCCCTCGTGCGGGAGGAATGTTCCAGAATCTCAAATGAACAGTGGGTGATTGGGGGGGGGGGGGAGCCACAAAAGTAGCTGTTACCTTATTGCATTTCCTTTTACTCTCACAATTAACTATATCACTTGTGTCTGCCTAGATATGATGCCTCTCTTGCACAACTATGTCACTGTCGATACCACTACTTTATTGTCGAATCCCAAAAATTTAGAGATTATTTACACTATGTGTAAAAAGGTAAGTGTTGCAGTTGTACATACCATTCATACTGAATATCCAAAATGAGTATGAAAATGTGATCTACAAATGTATGGCTGCAACTGGTCACATTTAGCCTGGCTTTCAGCATATATTGATACAGTTTTTAATTTCACGTGTGTGCATATGTACATGTGTGCACATGTGTTACATACATATAGTCTTTACTTCCCATTGCCAAATTCCCAACTTCAGTGGGTTTGTATCTTCACGTTATTCTTTGCTAGGACTGTTATGAATATAGCACTTTCGTGTGCAGACTTCGTACCCGCTTTTTAAAGCAGAATATTTATGCATGATTCATGGGGTTCTTCCTGTTGAAAGAGTTGCATTTCCAACCCTGTTGCTTCTTCCATTTTGGCACTCTGATGTTCTGCATGCAGGGTGCCAACTTCTCAAACGGGAGGAGTGATATGCATACCACAAACGCTCTCACATGAATCTTTTTTTTTTTCTTTTGCCTTTTTGGTTGCCACAAGACTGTTCTATTTTGCTGCTCCATAGTGTTTCTTCTAGATTATCATAATCTTCTGGATTATTCTTGGTTGCTCTTCCTAGTGATCTTGTTCTGGAAAACCCTGCCAGGGAGAGGGAAGGCTGCCTTTCTCTGAAAGACTGCCACCTTTTGACTTCTTTTGTCTGAGCAACAAGAAACTTTTTGCCCCGCCATGTATCTTCTCTGAGTGTAACATGTGGACATCTAAACAACATAGATGGATCTGTGTGAGAACTGAAGGTCCTGCCTCACTTAGATATTTTAGACTAAATGAGCATTTGGTCTTTTCCAGCTCTGAATAAGCCCAGAATGCAGAATAGTAGAAGTGCATTCTGATTTCTTTTTATTCCCTGGACCTATTAAGCATAACATTTTGAGAACTTGCTTACAGAAAGTGTGGTCTGGAAGATATTGATCCTGTATTATTTTCAGTGGGGAGATCCTTGAGTGGCAGTGAACTCCATGGAAAAGAATAAAACATGTGCCTTTGTGGAAATGCATAAAAATCTATACTAGTGAGTCTTACTGAGTGTACTTTATTTGGGAGTAATTAACATTCCTGTTTTATTTGCCCTTTTCTTACTACCCAGTTATTCAGCACAATAAGAATCCATCCTGAATGGAAAACATGTTGTCAATATTATGAGAAATCTAAAGCATATTTTCCAATTGGCCATATGGGACATGTGTATTGCCTTCTGCTTATATCTCTCTTTTCAGTAAAAGTACACTAGTCTGTCTTTCCATGTTTTCTTGCCAGGTATTAACAGGAGATGCAGGGGAAGATGCTGAATGCCATGCAGCCAAGCTCTTGGAGGTTATTATTCTACAGTGCAAAGGGAGGGGTATTGACCAGGTAATTTGTCATATGCAGTTTTTTCTTCTCATATGTTCTAAGATGCAGTCAGGGTTTTGGAAAATATCCGAAAATGGGATTTAGGTGGGATGGGACTTGTTTGTTTTGGTGTTGTTTGGATGGGAAACAGGCTGGCATTGGGAAATTCCGTTGAATGGAGTGTTTCCCTTCTCTCTGGCATGCCTCACTTGCTTGAGCCATCACAATGGTGTTTCTCTCCTGCTTTTCTTCAGACAGTCATTTCTTCAGATGAAATGACTAACAAGGCTAGAAAATAAAAACATTACAAAACAAAGATACCAACAATATGGAAACACTGACAAGGCTTAGAATGGCAGGGTAAAAATAAAAGCACCCACTAAGACCTGTTTATAACAAAATTAAAATAGCTTTCCATCGAAGCCTCAGACCCAAACTGTTTCTAAAAAGGGAGGCCTTCCCATTAGGGAAACAACCCATAAACAAGGGAGCAAGATGGACCCTCCCCTGGAAGTAGCTCCAGTGCAGCCACAGGAGGGCTCTCCCCTTAGTCTGCACCAAGCATCCTTCTGGGGATGTTGGGCCATGCACAAGGAAGGCCTCACTAACATCTGCAGACCATCGTAGTAAGTGGGTGGATCCAAACAGTTCCCTAAGTCAGGCTGGCATCTGCTGCTGCCTTGCAGCCCAGCACCATCTATAGCAGTGGTTTTCAACCTTTTTACCTTAGGGTTTGGCAAAAATAGGAAAATTATGTCTCAGGGATCACTGAGGCAGAAATAACAAGCATTATATACAGGAGAGTGAATTGGGCCTATCAGCCTTCCCTTTGTTTCTGACTCAAGTCACTCTGTAAGCCAAAGCTGCACCATTTATGCTCGTGAGAGAGAGATTTTGGCGGACATGGAATAACCCCAAGGGTTGCAAATCCTGAAAAAAGCTAGGGGAAAAAGTAAAGGAAAAGGAACCCCCAAAACATCCTATAAGGCATGGGTCCTTAAACTAAGCTCTTAAGGCCGGAACTGGCCCACCAGGCCCATTTAACCGGCCCACCCCAGAGGTTTTGCACACACCGTGTGCGCGGGTCCACAGCTTGCTTATGAGGAGGTCATTTTGGACTCGCTCAGAGAAAACGATCTCCTTGCAAGCGAGCCGGCACCTTGCTGTGTGCGCGCCCCCGTCCCTGCCTCGCATGCGCACACGTGGGCGTGCCCCCCCCCCCCCCCGTCGGCACTGCCTTGGCGGCCTGCGCCTAACACTGGCACCTGTCAACTGGCTCCCTGTTGAAAAAGTTTGAGGACCCCTGCCATAAGCACTTGGACATAAAGAGACTTGACTCACTGACAGGAAAAACTGATGAATGGGTTACAGTCAGAATGGAAAAGGAAGAGAAGGAAAAGAGCATAGATTTTTAAAAGGGTGGAAAGAACCATCTCATTGTCTGGGTATGTCATTTTCTCATTCACATTGAAAAGCTATTTTTAAATGTCCCATAGAAATCAGTGGAGCAAAATACAGTTTTGATGAAACTGGGAGTGGGCATTATTTTCTTGATTTGCCCATCCTACCGAATAGAAAGGAAAAAACGAAATAAGGCGGTGAACACTGTGTAAGCTCAGAGGACATGAAATGCTGGTTGTTGGGGTGAGGAGGGGAATAGAAAAGTGGGGAGGGGCGATGGAATTTAGTGGTTGGAGCCTTGCACTCCACACTCCACCCTGTTGTTGCAGGGCCCCATTTAGTTTTCCACGATGCTGTTTTAGTAACCCATGTTTACTTTGTATGAGTGCAAGTAGCTGCATCAGTTTAAGCCTCTCCTCTGCTGCCTGGTGCAGCCATGCCTCATGGGCGGCGAAACAGATGGAGTGCTGGTGGAAGGCAGTACAGTTCTTTGAATATTGTGAGCTGCTCTAAGTATCCCCCAGTAAAATGGAAAAGCAGGGCAGACGTGCTGTAAATTCAGTCTCTGTTAATCCACAGAGCTGTAGGGCTTTCCCAAACTCTCTTGTCTGGCAGTGCCAAAGAGTATTCCCCTCTGGTACCTGTCAAGGGCTCTCTAGGCAATGTATCTTGTGTCTTCCACAGCAGCCTTCCCTCCATATGTTTTGGGCAGCAGCTACTAGCATTCTTGACCAGTGGCTATCCTGGCTTAGGCTGATGCGAATTGAAGCTTTGAAAAAATCTGGAGGGCAGCAAGTGGAGAAAGGCTGCCCCACCAAGTCCCTGAATAGAGTGCAGCTGCTGCTGCTGCTATCACAGAGTGAGTTTGGGAGGGGAGGTCTTCTCCCCTAAATTGCTAGTTGCCCAAGGCCCTTCCTTCGTTCCTTGGGAACGTTCTTCATAGCTGCTGAGAGGGGCAAGCTGGGGTGCTACTTGCGGCTGATCAGATGGGGAAGGGGAGACCAGCAGGGAGATTGAGAGAGTGAAGCACAGCCGTGGCGAAGGAGAACCAGAATAGCTGGGGAAGGAAGAGGTAGGACGTGGTAGTCCTACACCTCTCAAACACACTTCACCTTTCCAATTGACAGGCTCTTAGGGGATCACCACCGTCTTGATGCAACACATCCACCAGGTGGCACTTGGGGAACATCATTTAAAATACTTCCATAGAATCTCACCTTTCTGCCAGAGTGGCTTTCTGACTGCCAACAATCTGCAACTGGATTGTCCACATTCTAACTTGCACAAATGCTTGGTCACATGGTACAAGTGGCTAGAAGAAAGTCTCAGGTGACAGAAAGACAACTCCTGGCACATCACATATGTGTGGACTCAGTGTGGGACAGAATGGATTGTGTGCTTAAAAGAATTGAAGCAAATCTGTACCAAGTTAACCCGCACTATGCAACAAGCAAAGTTGAATATTGTGGCCACTGTATATTATGTGGATTAAGCAGAATTGTTGTGTGTAACCTCATTTTGCTAGCTGTAGAGAGGAGCAAAGGAAGCAATGATACTTTTACTTTTTGAAATTTCATTTTGTGGGTCTTTTTTTGAAATGCATAACCATAAGGTCTAGAAACATGCCTTAAAAAACATAGGAAAAAAAGAAAGCTGAAGTGCTTAGAGGGCAGAATTCTCCATCTAGTATCCCATTTTGTAGCTTTGTTATTGCCACTTGAAACTTCTGTAAGGAATTGTGTATTATGTTATTGTATATGCTGAGGAAAGGGAAGTGTAATTCTCTTTCAGGGACTAAATCCTTATTAAAGTTCTCTAAACTTATTTCTTTTCTCTTATTTCTCACTGGCTTCATGGTCCCACATCTCCTGCCTCTGCCTCCAGTGCATCCCACTCTTTGTGGAAGCAGTTCTAGAGCGCTTGACACGAGGGGTTAAAACCAGCGAGCTTCGCACCATGTGTCTCCAGGTTGCCATTGCTGCACTTTACTACAATCCTGAACTTCTCTTGCATACTCTAGAGAACATCCGATTCCCTCACAACCCAGAGCCCATCACTGCACAGTTCATAAACCAGTGGATGAATGATACGGATTGTTTTCTTGGGTAGGTGCTTTCAAAACTAGATGAATTTGGAAAGTAGCTTTTCTACTTGGCTTTGATTAGCAGTAAGATGGTCTGGGAAAACATGAAAGTGTGGGGGAAAACTTTTCTTGCTCTTTCTTTCTGCAGCTCTATAGTGTACCATGATTTTTTTTTTCACAACAAAGAACAAAATTTCTTTTTAAATCACAGTGACTGGTGCTGTTCAGTCACACTGTAGCTCTGCAGTAAACCAACTGCTCTTAACCTGGAACCCTCTGAATGAGTTAGGCTATTAGTCCTATCATTTCCTGCTACTGTGTTTTCTGGGAATGATGGGTGTTACAGTACATATATCCAGAGGGCCCAGGGTGGGAATGGGGGTGCTAGAAAATCCCACTAAAGAAATGATGCTAAAGATTCCATCTCAGCCATGTAACTAAGTACCTTGATTTAGTGGATTGCAGGCATATTGCTGATGGCAGTGGACTTGGTCAACATATACCTGAGACGGACCATCTTGTTTTGCATGAAGATAAAAGCTGCATGATGGTTGCTCCCATATCCAGCTGTATCTCCTTGCACAATGAATTCAAATAGCCCTTTCCAGACGGGACCAGGCTGCTCTCCATTTATGTCACAGGAACAAAGTGTACACTTTCATGCCAACCTAAAGTGGGGGTTGCTTTTGCTCATTTTGTGCCCAGAAAAGTGGGAATGTAACCCAGCGCACCTGTTTAACAGGGTGCCTGTTGGGTGTGCGTGAGCTCTGACTGCTTCTTCTCATGTGAATTGCCTTGAGGGCACCTTTGGTGCTTCAAAATCAACTGTGAGTGAGAGGTGGTGGCGGCAGGAATGGGGGTGAGCCTAGTGGGTCCTGAGTTTAGGGGCCCAGGTGGACACCCGTGGCTTGCTGGCCAAGGACTCTGGGTCTGCAGCAGCTGTCTGTGAACACATGTTCAGAAACTTTGTTCACTTCCAAAGCTCAGTTGAGAATAAGGGAGTCCTGGCGTGCCACTTTTTAGCACACTTCATTTTTCTACATTGTCTGTGATTTGCTGAAGGTGAGATACAGAGAGAGACTGTGGACACCCCTAATTCATGTGGGGTTCTTTTAAGACTTCGGCTTGCTTTAAACCATGAGGCTGCCTTACTTCATTTTCTGTAATCTTCCTCTCACTAAAAAGCCATTTTGAGTTATCCTTATTATTCTCAAATATGTATTTTTCCCTACTCTGAATACTCTTGCGAGTTACTTGAAGGATCTTCTGAATTATGTTAAAGATTTCCAGCATCTTTCTGAGCATTTTAAACTCAATTACAGTGTTAATTTAATGTGGAGGCACGTATCTTGAATACTAATGGCTCTTTTCAGGAAAGCAGCATCCCTGCTCTTTTATTTTAAAATTATCTCTTCTCTTCTCCCCACCTGAAAATCACAGCTAATTGCTCCTATATGCTAGGACTCTTCTGCTTATTTTAAATCCATAGATGAGCGCTTTTCTTCAAACCAATTCAGATTAATTTCTGGGCAAATTTATAGTTGGCCTCACATCATGATTAATCGCCAGAGGGTAAGACACCTATCATTAGTAACCACATGTGTTTATTTAGCAGCAGACTCTCTGCAAATTACAATTTTCTAAAAACCCTATACCCCCCAAAATGCCTTTGAAGGTGCTTTGCAATGCAGCTTAGTGGGGTTAGAACAACACTTCAGCTCCCAAAACAGCCCCTACAGTCTCTGCCACGGCCTTCCCTTTTTGTGCTGTCTGTCTGTCTTGTCTGTCTGTCTTTTGTTGTACCCTGACTTATATAGTACGCAAGGTATGGGCTGCCTTGTATCTGTAGGTTTCAGCACTTTCACACACAGGGCACATCTTTAATGCAAGCATTCATATGGGATCCTTCTGCTTAACACTGTATTATATATTTCTACAGTGGAATATTGCTGTTGCAACCCACTTCAAGACAATGCTGCCCAGTAGGGTCCATGAGTAACATTGCAGTCCAGCTGTGTGGCAATACACAACCTGTGGACCTTGAGCTGCATCCAGCCCTCAATTCAGAACTTTGACAAAGCAGCCATTTCCTTAGCTGGCAGCCCACTGGGCCAGGAGGAGAAGTGAGAGAGAGGGGAAATGGCAGGAAGAAATGGAAAAGGGGTGGTCCTACCCACTGGTGGGGTGAGGCCCCTAACAAATTATTCCTGAGGAAGTGTAACTCGTAGCAGAAAGGAGGTTGTCCACCCCAAGTAATGGTTCCAAGTCCATCAGTTGAAGGTTGGTGCCTTAAAGGAGTAGATTCATTTTGCTTGTTCCAAGCCAGCTTTTCCTGAGCTGTTACTTGCAGAGAAGGAAGAATGAAGCCATGGCTCTCTAACTGAGGTGTCTGACTGATGACTAGAGCGTTCCTTGATTGTAATGGGCAGGCATTCTTATTTTGGATGATATTTATTCCCTCAAAGCCCCCTTCCAAATACATGGTATGCATTCTGCATCGTCTGTGTTTCAAACCTCTTTCATTAATGTATGCCTTCTAAGATGTCCAGTTTAGTGCTTTCATGTAAGAGATTTGATTGGGAATCCCTGTGTTTAAGACTTACAATAGCATATTGGAATACAGCAGGACCCCCTTATCCATTGGTTCACTTAACCACAATTGACCTTGGTTTGAAAGAGAAGATGCAAAGTGTCTTAAAGTGCTTCCTTTAAGTGAAAATTCTCAATTCAATAGGGAAAGATAAAATCATGTGCTGAGGTTGTTAGGATGTATGGTAAGAACAAATCTTCTATCCATGAAATTGTGAAAAAAGAAATCTATATGTACAGTTTATAGTACGTGTTTTGTTTGCTGTTATTTGTGGTTTTGGGCATCTGCTGGGGTGCTTGGCATGTATCCCCACGGATATGGAAGTCCTGCTGTATTGGCTTAGTGAGTCAAGTAGGACTAGACACCCCCCTAGATTCTTTTGGATTATATTTTTGTGCACTTGAGTGGATCCTCTCCTTGTACTACCCATTCAATAATAGTACTATTAAAAATAGTCAAGACAGTACCCCCCAAAAAGAACGAACAATCTAAAATGATCCAGTGTAAAAGAAGATATAAAAGGCCACAGGGGGCACCATTTAAAGGCAGTTCCAGAACGGAAGATCCCTAATCTGGCATAAGCTACATTGCTTGGCTGGTCTCTCCTGGGAAGATTACTCCATTATTGTAGGAAACAGCAAATGGGGAGCACACTTACAGTAATCTCTGATGCTTGAAATAAGGGATTATACTCAAGACATTTCCAAAAATTCCATTATAATTATGACCAGAACAAACATTATTTTCAGGCACCTGAGAATATTTTCTCTTCTGTTTCTGTGTTCTGTTACTGTATCGTCATGACTGAGGTTCTTGCCCCAGACTTTCAGGTGCTCTTTCCCATATGCATGTCTGGAATCCAGACTGATCTTTAAGAACTAGAACTTGTATATTGGGATGGTAAACCTGCACCCCTTACTCTAATTTCATGCATAATTTCAACCCCTCTCCGCATGTGATTGATTATTCAGGCTGCTGGCAAGAGTGGTTTGTTTCTTCCCTGGGCGCCCACTCGCTGGGACGGAAGAGGAAGGAGTTGGGGATGAGGTGGCAGAAAGTGAGAGCAAAGAAAGTGACAGAAGGGGCATGCAGCCCCCTGAAAGCGTGTCCACCCCAGTTCTTACCGTTTCTTTCCTTGTGCAGCCTACATGACAGGAAGATGTGCATCATTGGACTCAGCATCCTGATGGGGCTGCCAAACCGACCTCCCGCAGTCGATGCAGTGGCTGCGCAGATTGTTCCTTCGGTGCTCCTTCTCTTCCTGGGCCTCAAGCAAGTGTGTGCCCCCCCGGCAGCACACCGAGCATGACGAGCAGGCCAAAGTGGAAAAGAATGATGTGGAAGATAATGGTATCAACAAGGAAGAGCGTCATTGTGCAAATAGGATGGGGGTGGGGAGATGGTTGGGACAGCAGTGCCGTTACTTTGCCAGCTATCGCTGTAAGTTGTTAGTCGTGGAATGCTGTCCGAGTGTCTTTCAAGCTTGTGAGTGGATGGAGGGCCGGTATTGCATGTTTCAGGAACTCTGGAGGCATGTTCTCAGGGTCATAGACCTCACAGCAGGGGTTTCCAACCTCTGTACTTGTGGGCACAGCTGGGAGTCTGAGAGACTGCTGTGGGCACCACTACAAAATGGCTCTCGTGGAAGGTATTGCTAGCCACATAAATGGCTGCTGTGGGGAGCTGGCTAGCAAAAAGACAAGGAATTCACTCAAGAAACTTGGCACAAGCAGAGGAAGGGGCTGTGCTCCAAAGCCATACTTCATATTTGAGCTCATGGGAGCACAGCAAGCTACCCATCCGAGGTTGCAAACCTGTGCACACTTGCATGGAATTACTTCTGGGTAGACCTGCATAGGATTGCTCTTCTATCTACATGCACCTCTTTACTCAGGCCCAAAGGAAAAGGAAAAGTCCCCAGTCTCAAAAGGAAAGGAAGGGTTTTCCCTGCCTTGACCCCAGGCTTAGCCTCTCCGCTCCCTACCTGAGAGGCTGCTGTCTCAGCCGTGTGTGTGTGTGTGTGTGTCCTGACAAGGGTGGGGGCTAGGATGGGAGAGAAAAAGAGCAATGCCAGGGGCTCAGTGAATAGGGAGCGAAAGAGCAAGATGGTGAATGGGGACAAAAAAAGTGAGGCTGGAGGCCAGAAGCAGGGGAGGTAAAGATGGCTAGGGAGATAAAAATAGTGGGGCTAGAGGCCAAAAGCACAGCAGAGGGGTTGGGGGAGAGTAATAGCATGGCGGGAGGTAGAGGGAGCGTGCAGACCAAAGGCGACTGGGCCAGGCAAGAAAGCAATCTCTTCTTCCTGCCCATTAGCAGCAAAGTCAGGAACAGGATGGCATTGTTGGTTGTGAGCTGGCAGGAGGTTTTTAAGGCGTTTTTATAAAAAATATTTAAAGGAGTCAGGGAATGGAAAATTTCATTGGTGGAGATTCTCACCATTGGGGAACCCCTGCATTACAGTTTCACCCCTTCCCTGGCAGGTGCTCTGCCACTGATGATCAGTTTCTGTACCTATAGAACTTTTCCCACAAAGTCAAATTGTAAATTCATGGGGCAAAGCAAAAGGTGTATTCTGGGACACCACAAGCGGTGTGGGAACGGGGGCTTAAATTACTCACTACTCATAAGGTTAACCTGACTCTTAATCTGCATGACCCTGGCCAGAACTGGCTTTTATGTAAACATTATTTCCAAGGGGCTTCCTGAGGCTTGTTTCAGAAGTGTGAGGGCATCCAGCAAGCTGACCTTCCTCAGTTACAAAAATCATTTTCTTTCCTTGGCTGCTTTCCTCAGGGTTATAACTTAAGGGGCTGCTCATTATCTTCAGTGCTCACTGGGGATGCCATTCATTTAGGAGCAGAATTAGAATAGCCAGTTGTTCAGGAAATTGGAATAGGCTTTGCATCCTAAAATACACGTTGGTCTGTTTTATATCACAAATATATGGAAGCACTTTAATGCCTTTTTTCAAATAAACAATTACAGAAGAGATTCCAAGTGATGAAGAAGAAGTACATGAAGTAAGCCAGGAAATGCAGGAGAACCATGCAGGTGGAGGCGGTGATGCAGATGAAGATGACGATGACGACGATGACTGGGATGATGATGCATTGGAAGAAACTGCTTTAGAAAGCTTTAGCACTCCAATTGACCTGGAAGATGGCGTGGACGAGTATCAGTTCTTTACACAGGCACTGTTAGGTACTCACACTTAAGACGCATCAACCTAGTAATGGCAAACGTCTTAGCTTGGCTAATCTCAGAATGGCAGAAGGCTCAATCCCATGCAAGCTTAGACTCAGCTGGGAGCTGTAGGCCGTTTTGCTGTCTAACTTGCATAGGATGGCACGCTGAGCCCCACGTACCGTTCGTTGTTACCTTAGGGAAAGCGAAACAGCATTTAACAAACTGGTCTGCTGCTTGTTTTAAAAATGTCCCCATGTCTGGCCTGCAAGGGTTCTGTGAAATGCTGAAGTTAAGATAGAGAAACCCACTAAGCTGGATTTTTGGGTTTTTTTTTAGTTTTTGGCTATACTAGTTCTAGAAGGCAGGAAGAAAACCTGTATCTCCAGCTGCTTTTCTGAGCAGAACTGGTACCACCTTCACTTTGGTTAGCATAGCATAGCCTTTTCAGAGACCGGCATCAGGCAGATCCCATCCAAGGGGTGGAATGCATGCGTTGCATGTCAGATATCTGAGACTCAGTCCCCATCCCAGCTCTGATAACAGAGTTAGATGACTCCTTGTGGCCTTTGGCTGGCAACAGTTCTCTTTTTGTTTATGTCCCAGTTTTGCAGCCTAACCTACTTCACAGGGTGCTTCTAGGAGTAATTGGGATATTCTGACACGAGAGGCCCTGAGCTTGGAGCAAGAATAGGGTACAGCACAGTAGATAAATTCATGTTTACGGTGGCAGGGCTATTCAAACTATTAGTTTGCCATCAGACTGTGCTTGTAATACTCTGACCCTTAGGGAAAGCAGCCCCTACTTGTCTGATGATTGGGAGGGATGTTGCCATGGGTTCTGTATCCATCTCGGGTTTTTGAAACTCTTCAAAGCTGGACCGTTAATTCTGTGTTGACAGCTGTGCAGAGCCGAGATGCAGCTTGGTACCACTTATTGATGGCCCCACTTAGCAACGATCAGAAGACACAGTTGCATGAAATCTGTGCCTTAGCCGAACACCGGAGGAATTCTGCAGGTCAGTTGGCCCTCTGGAAAAGCATGACCTGTTGAAAGAATATTTGCAGAAAGTGTGTATTGTGCAAAGAGGAATTCTTAATTATTGCAATCATGTAAAGCAATTCAAGCTGGTCCAGATTGCAAATACGATGAAAATAAAGGATTGAAAGAGAAATGCTTTTATTGCCCTGCGTGTGCAGAAAGAGAAGTAAGAGCAGTGGGTGAAGATTTGGATTTCCTTAGCTTTTTCCCATTGTAAGATGCGTCTATGTATCAAACATCAGGGAGGGGATCCCATTTTGTAAGCATGTCTTGCACTTTTAAGGTGGACCAACAGGCTAATCTTCAGAGCAAGAGCAAGTTTGGAGGGGAGAGAAGGAGAGGAAAAAACACAACTCTCGCTGCTTCATGCCCCAGTGCCATTGGAAGTAGAGAAGATGGAGGCTGGGGTGCAGGGTGTCCCAGGGAGGGTTTCTTGGGGGGCGGTGCTCATGTAAGGGGATGCTGCAGATGACAGAGTATATAGGGTGGAGAAATTCAGAAGCGTGTAGCCTGATCTCCCTGCCATTGCCTTTTGGGATCACTTCAGTAGGAATGAACAAAAAGTTTTCAAAAGTGGAAGGAAACCAAGGTTCTAAGCATATTGTGGACAGTCGCTCTTCCTTGGGTCACTAGCTTGATGGCAGAAGGCATCCCTTGCATAGAGAGAGTCTCCAGTCCAGTCCCTGACATCTTCAGATAAAAGGGTTGAGAGGCAGATGATGACAGAGACCTTGGTTTGAGACCCTGAGCCGTGGCAGGCGAGAATAGACAATACTGAGCTAGGCAGACAATGTTCTGCCTCCATCTAAGGCAGGTTCATATGTCACTTTGCAGTGCCTTTGACACGCATCCTTTGCTGACATGTTCGTAACAGAAGCATGTGGTCGGTAGAACAAGGGAGTCCTCCAGAAAAATAGTTGCACACAGATTGAGACATGCAGAGGGACCAGAAAGGAGTGGGTCTTACTCCAGACTGCTTTAAGTGGAGTTTCTGCATTATCCACCCTTTCTTGGCTAAGCTTCATGTCAGATTGTATATAAACAGTATTTCCAATTATATGATGAGATACCTAAACTCTGTCCATTTTTCAACAGCTGCTAAGATGCCACACAATTCTACTGATAGTAATGGGGGAATTCGGAAGTATTTTCTTCTGATGGGGTCCAAAGTTGTACTTTCCCTCTTCAGAATGATAATATTCAGTAGATGGGGAACAATACAGATGAATACAGTTTTGCAAGATAATTTTGAGTTTATCTGTAATAGAGGAGATTCTTTATAATGTTTTAAAGAGCACTTTTTAAAGGAGATTAGAAAAATCGTTGGTACTGTATAAAGACATATTTTCTGTCCATCTCTTAACATTCTTTTCCTTTTAATTCTAGAATCAAAGAGGATAGAACAGACAGATTTCACATTTAATATCAAAGGACTGGTCTCTGGATTTAACTTTGGCAATGCTCCAGGAAGCAACTGAAGGAGAAAAACACTTAAAGGACTGTGTAGAATCTTTCATTATTGCATTTTATTAAAACAAAGAGATAATTTGTGACTTGTGAATGGGCAAGGAAAGGTAATTGAATGCTCTGGAAGATTCCTTCTGGGAAAAAGCAGTGGTTGACCCTCTTCCCCCTCATTAGGACACTCTTTCTAACCAGCTGCTGTAATGTATAAATTCTTGTGGTATTTTTATAAGTTGTTGGACTGAAAAGAAAGTACCTGTTCCCAACTCCTCCTGCCGAGGAAACAGGGAACCAGCCATGTGAAACTGGATGGAGTTGCACTTCTCAGGTCTTTGCCATGTGAAATTGAAGGGGTCCTATGGATAACAGTGCCTTCTGTTGTATATGGATAGCCTGAACAAAAGATTTTTGGGGTGCATTATAATACTAATTTTTTTTTTAAGAAAGGAAGGATGGACATTTATAGGCACACTTCTAATCTTGTATTCCATGTTCTTCCGTTGTCTCCCTCCAGTGAAGTTGTGGCTGTATTTTATCAGTCACAAGTCTCACAGCATTGGCTACACAACCCTTTCAGCTTCCCTGCAGTTGTATGCATTCAGGGTGATGTCTCCCTGAGCTATAATACCCCTGTGTCCGCATCTGCACTTAGAAAACAGATCTTCCTGTGTACAATGAATCTGAATCCCCTTTCCTTAGGAGAGCTGAGCCTTTGTGAATATTGCAGAATTCGGGGACTTTCTACTTGAGAAAACTCTTTCTCTAGCTTGCCTTGCCTACCATGGAACCAGTTGGGCACTGAAGGGCATACTTTGGGGTGTGCACCCAGACTGCTTGAGGCAGTGGCTGTGCCCAGAAGGCCTTGCTTTCATCCTAGAGCTTGCCCAGTGCAGTCTTGCAGTTGCACTTTTGGGATGAGATCATTGTGCTGGCCAGTACATCTTTCAGGGAGGCTTGTCAGCCACTTATTGATCTCCTAAGGAAGCGGAATAGTTCCATAACCAGTACTTAAATGGAAGTAGTGGCATTGTGAGTCTTCAGAAAACAATTTTGTAGACATTTCAGTGCTGCTCCTGGCCTTGAATATTCAAAGCTAAGCTATGTCAGTGCTGTTGTGGATTTCTTAATGTACCGATAATTAGACAGTGGACTTAAGTAGTCATCAGCTTTATATTTTTGCCTCTCTTGAACTCCTTTCTCTTGCATTGAATACATATCATTCTTCCAGCCATGCTGGTGATAGAAACTTAAATTTTAAATACCAGCTTTTATTGGCGCCATCCTTTCACTGTATCCAGTGACTGGGTGATCATTTTAATTTTTCTTGGTTTTAGAAGACCAATCCCCATTACGTTTAGGGAGACATCATGTGTTACTGGTTTCTGTGTGCCTGAGCAGAGCAAAGGTGAAACAATCAATTAAAAAAACTGGTGCAGAATGATGAGGCTGTGTTTTAATGGCTAGGCTTGAAAGAAGCACAGGGTGAGTGCTTTGCTTTGCTTTCCATTTCAGCCCATACCTAAGGTTCTTTTCAACCATATGTGGCTGAAAGAATAAGGACAAAATCCAGTGCATCTCTAGAGAGAAAAATGTCCTACAGCATCCTGATTGGGGAATGATGGGAGCTAGAGGCCTTTTTCTGTTTAAACAAGTATAGGATTGTGTCCTAAATTGGTTTGCCTCTCCCAAACCATCCATCAAAGTTAGTCTTATGCTTAGTTTTCCATAAAGGCCTGTTCTTGTGGCTTGGCTTTCTGCAATGGAGCACACAAGAGCATTGGAGTTCTTTCCCCAATTTTAAGTGATAATTGTATAATAGTAAATTAAAGGCTGTTTCACACATAGTTACACAAAGGCCAGGTTGGCTTTGCCACCAGATGTATACCAAACTAAGAACTGCAACCAGTTGTGGCATCTTGACAGGTGTACCTTTAAAACAGCCATGGGTACAACCACTTGTTGGCCAACTTTAGGTGCAATGGTATATATTAAAAACATGTTAGGTGAACTGCTAAAAATTCTAAATTGTCTTAGGCTATAAGGTATTGCCATTTTCATTCTACCTAGCCTCTTAGTACAATTAACTTGTGCCTCCATTTGATTTTGTTTTGGTTCCTTCCTAATCCTGCCCTTTTATCCCAAAGAAATTTCCTGTAAATCCATTTCCTTTGCCTCGCTGGAATTTGTTGCTGTACAGTTGATTTGAGAAAGTTCCTTGTTAGATGTTATGTTTGCGAGAGAGAGAGTCTGTTGCCCTTACCCTTCAGAGTAGATGTTCATGCAAGTACGTGCATAGGGAAACCACAACCAAAATAGTGCAAGATTTTATTATTATTCAAGCTGTTCTGCTTAGGGATTATACTTTACTTTTTCTTTTCAAACATTCCTTTCAACTTTATTATCTTGCTTAAAAGATTGACATGTCTTCCAAGATTGTGCCCAGATTTGTTCAGAAATCAATCAGACGGTAACAAACATGTGTACTCGTTGTCTTATTCTGAAGACTGGGGCTTGAGCAGCTGTTAAAAGTCAGTTCTGTTAAGTCTAAATCATTGCGAAGCTTTTGAGTCAGCACACACATGCAGCAGAATCATGTAGTGTGTTTCTTTAACGCCCCTGCCATGAACCACTGTAGACAATGATTGCATGTCTGAATATGGCTGGTCTGAACCTTCCCTGCATATTTAAAACTAGTGCATTAGAGTGCGGTCATGTCCCTCGTCCTAGATTTTGATGCGCGTGGAGGATTTCGGGCAAGAATCTGCAGACTGGCACTCGCTGGCAGTTTGTGGTCATTCTGTACAGATAGAACAGCTGCTACAGATGGCTTCACCCCAAAAATGCTTGTGCTGGACTTACCCAACCTGTTGCTTTCCAGGTGTTTCAGACTACAACTTGCAGAATCCTACACCTGGCATAGCTGACATGGGGATGCTGCGAGTTGTAGTCCAGCAAGGAACTGTCAGGGATGCTCGAGTGTCTTATTGATGACATGTCGCTCTTCCAGCCTAGAGTAAATAATTCTCTTATTGTTTTAAATGTTTTGGGTTATGACAGATGTGACGAGAGAGAGCATTTCCTTGATTTAAAAGCTGAATATGTAAAATGATACTTGGAAATTCAAGGCTTGAGTGATCGGTTCACACGTGCCTCTTTATTCCTTGATGACTGCTCTGACAAGTAATGACTTGCATGTACAAATGGAGCCATCACAGATACAACACCCTAGACAGACCTTCCATTTTGGCTCACATCTTCTCAGACACAGTGCTTTCATTCAGCTGAGTCAGTCGCTTAAGCAACTGCTGGTTACCAAGTGTACCATAACTGTGCATAGAAAAACCAGGTGTTGCACATGCATGCCTGAACCAGCCCTTGAAGATGTCTGAGCACTCAGTCTGTCTCTGGACAAATGGTGCCAACTTGTGAGCTGTGATGACGACCATGGACATTCTAAGTCCTTTCATGTGAAATAGTTTGTATTGTTTAATATACTGGAATTGTAAACATCTGGGTAACCCTAATTGCTCCCTACTGTTAAATTCCAAATATATTTGTTGTTCTGAACAGAAAATGGTTGCCAAGTTGGCAGAGCATCTGATTTCCCCCCTTCCTGGAGGTTGAAAGGATTATCACAGCTATCGCAACAAAATGTACACTGTAATTAAAAGCAACCGCCTTAAAGGAGAGTACAAGATAAAGAACCATTTTGTGCTCAATTTTGAATGGGGCTTGTTTGGCTTTAGCAGAGCATAGGTTAAAACTGTACAGGAAACCAACTGTTGAAAATAAAGGGGCTGAAATTGTGTGCAAGAATTCTACCACTGAAATATTCGAGTGCAATGTTTTTATGTTTCTCTTGTGTGCCGTGCCCTCTGTCACTATCTGCATGGTGTGGATTTCACTACACAGCCCTCCCATTTTTAAATATCACTTTAAGCTTGATTATCTTTGTAAAGATACATAAAAGGTTTGAAGTGTGAATCTGGGATTGCGTGAAGGTCTCTTCTAAATTGATGAGAGAGGTGGTTCTTCCTACAACTGTGGAGTAATAGAAACATTAAACTTCAGATGGGCCAAAAATAGACATCCAGGTATTTCCCGTCCCCAGCATTCCTGACTATAGCCATGCTGGCAGAACTTCTGGAAGCTGTAATCCCAAACATCTGGAGATATAACTTCTGCCAAGTCCTGCCTTAGACCACATGGCTGAAGGTTACCACCATCACACTCAGAAACCAGAGTGGTACTTCATAGTTCCTGTGCATATTAATGGATTCTGCATCTTGTCAGGTCAAGATCATGGAAAGTGGGAGATGGCTCTTGCCTATCTCCATGAGTAGCAAATCCAAATACCTTCTTACCTTATATTTTGCAGTAACCTGAAATGGGGTCCTTGAGATTTGCAGCTATATCACCCAATTTGGTAAGCTTGCTCTTTCTTTAGACCAAAGCCAGGCAAGTAGCTGTGCAAACTGCAGCGCCTTTTAAAGTGGCTTTTTTGACAGGATATATGAGGGTTCTTCAAAGTTTCCACACTTTTAAAAACTATTTATTAAGAATTTCAAAAACAAATTACATCACTTTTCTACATAGTCACCTTCCTTTTGTGAAGCATTTTTCCAGCATCATACCAACTTTTTAATGCCATCAGCAAAAAATGTATAAAATATATTTATAAAATATAAAAGTGTGGAAACTTTTTGAAGACCTCTCATATATACAGCCATATATCTTTTTTTAAAAAAGAAGTAGCTTATACTTTCTCACATTCCCAAGAACCTAGAATCTTGGGAAAGGATAGAAAAGTATGAGAGAGTCAACTTGTCCCAAAAATCCAAAGAGGATCTTGTGAAGCCCCCCCGCCACCATTTCTTGAGCAAAGATCACTTACAAATTTGGTTCCTGTTGACAGCTCACTTTTTGACAGCTGCCAAAAGAAAACCAAGTGAAAAATAATGCAGTGTCTTTGGGCCCTTTTGGAACCACAAGCTTCCACAAGTCCCACTATAAAAAGTTCAAAAACATTTGTGCAAATTTTAAAAAGGGGTGTGATGAACTCATGACAGCCCCTCCAAGTGGCACTCGGACACTAGCAGGGGGCTCTTGCTCACTTCCAAATTAGAGATCATGGAAATTATTCTCAAAAGGAGGACAAGGGGGAGGATAAAGTTTCCCAGCAAGCACCAAAAAGTGTTTGCAATCAGCAGTGGGAAAAGAAATCCAGAGTCCCTTATACCCATGAGAGGACCAAGGAAGGAATACAATGCCCAGTGAGCCCGGTTGTCTGTTGGATGCAGCATGGCCTGTTTCAGTGTGCAGTCGGGTTCTAGGAGTAACTACCATCAGAGAAAAGAAAAGGTTTTGTATATTCTACAGCATGGGAAGGCACAACTGTGCTAGATGTTACATGGCAAAAACTGCAGCAATACTAGGGGGAGAATTCTCTGATGGAGTTCCATAACCTTGGGTTGTGTATTAGGACCAAAAGGAACTCATTCAGGTATACTCTTGGATTGGGAGCGACTGCTGAAGAATTCGGTATGGATGCTGTTTTGTTATGCTTGCTATCACGTTGTTAAAAGATCTAATTCAGTGTCAATGGAATTACAATTGAAAATAATGATTCTGTGGGATATAAGAACTAACTGGAAACTTAGTGTGAATGTTCACTTCCCTTCAGCCCACCAATTCTGTTCATTCACAGTCACAGTTTCCTTTGACTTCTTCTTCTCCTTTCCGGATCCATCACATGGGTGACCCCACTCTGAGCATGCAGGGAAGAACAAGTTGTCAGCTTGGCTACATAATCAGTCCCTTTTGGCAGTGTAATTCCGGCTCCCTGGGCTGATGGTGTAAAGAGCCTGAAAGGCAGATACTAGCAATCTAAATGAACAGACAACCTTTTTTTTTTTTTTTTTTTTTTTTTGGCAAGGGATGATATCATAGAAAAGAGGGAAGTGCTTTGCTGAAAATACCTGAGGAAAGCGCAGAGTAGCTTTACCTCAGTCCCACTGAAGTATTCTTCAGGTCATCTCTGAGCTATTGTTATTCAATTTAGGTTTGAAAGCCCCACCCCAAAATACAGAGATGGTTATTTTGATTCTGAAAAGGGGATCATGATCAGATCAGCACATAGTAAAGATCATCCCATGTGTGCATCTACAAATATCAGTAGCTTGTTACACACACAGTGAAGAATCAGGGTGCCATTTCATGAAAGGGAAATTTACAGGGTCAGTAAGGCCATGAGGTTCAAACCCCTCCTCAGGGCAGGACTCCAAAGCATCTCTAACATGGCTGACCAGCTGCATCTTGAACGTTTCCAGTGTGGAAGAGTCCGGAAGCCTCTCAAGGTAACTGGTGCCATAATTTTACACGGTTTTAACAGTCTGGAAGTTTTTCCTGATAGTTAGCCAGAATCTGGCTTCTTGTAACTTGACCCCATTGTTCCATGTGCTGCACTCTGGGATGATTGAAAAAAGATCCTAGCCCTTCTCTCTGTGACATTTCGAGTACTTGAAGGGTGTGGTTATCTCTCTCTCCAGACCCTTCCAGGCTAAATATACCTAATTCTTTCCATCTGTCTTCATGGGGCTTTATTTCCAGTCCCTTGGTCATTTCATTGCCTTCCCATGAACCTTTTTCCAGTTTGTCTGCAACTTTCTTAAACTGTGGTGTCCAGAACTGGACACAATACTCAAGATGAGGCCTAACCACTGCTGAGTAGAATGGAGCTTCTCAGAAGCTTCTTTGTGGTTATATGACCAGCTATTAAAAATAGTCACACAAATGCTCTTATTATGTTACTTTTCATTGCACTACAGCTGTAATGTATGCAAGAGCAAACATTTGGTGGAAGATTTGGGGCAGATAAAAAGTACTTGCTCACCCAGCATGCAGTTACACAATGGAATCCATTGGCACAGGAAGTAGTGGTAGCCGCCAATGTGGACAGCTTTAAAAGGGGATCAGATAAATTAACGTGAGAGAAGGCTATAAATGGCTACTAGCCTGGCTGGCTATGTGCTACCTCCATTATCAGAGGTGGTATGCCTGTGTGCACCACCTGCTGAGGAGCTTGGGCAGGTGGAACCCATGCACCCATCCTGGTTGAGGGGTCTGTGGAGAGCTGGCTTGCCACCATGTGGATGGACTGCTGGACTGGATGAACCATGGGTCAGGTCCAGGAGGGCGGTTTGATCCACCACCGGCTCATGTAGCTCAGTGCTACACACTGACTGGCAGTGGCTGTCCAGGATTTCAGTCAGGTTTTTCCCAGCTTATCAGGAGATGCCTAAGAATGTAATTAAAACCATGTGTGCGCAAAGCATACATTACACCATTGCTATAGTCCCTCCCTAGGACTGCCCCTGAAGTTCTGAAGAGAACTCAGATGAGATCTAACTGTGCCGCAGCAGGAATAACACCTCACCAGCATAGAAGTTCTTGCACAACTTGACTAGTGCTTGAAATTATGAGGTTGCTTTGTTCATGCTGTCCAATCCAGTGTGATGGTATATGAAGATGGTGGGGTGTTACAGAAGGAGCACACTTTTGGTCTGCACCAGGCCCAAAGGCCCAAAGCCTGGCCGGTGCTTGAACTGAGCATGCCCCGAAATGCTTTCCAGTGTCAGATAGTTGATATGGAAATGGTTTCCCAGACGAACAGTCTGAATACTGTGCTCTAAAATAGAAAGCAGTTACACTCTATGGTGGGTTTTTATGCTGGTGACTTGATTAGATGCATAAAGCATTGACCACATTATTGGAGGTTCCCACAACATTATGATAAACAGCCAGTTCTTAACAGTGGGAAAGAAATCCTTGCAAAAATTTAGCCTCCAGTACAAAGCTCATTTTCTGGCCCAAAACAGCTTTGCCAATTTGAGGCTATTCCTTTGTTTCATAACTTTTCCAAGCTGTATTTGGCTCACTAGATAATGAAATACAAAGTGTGTTTTTAAAAAATCAAAGCAGGATCGTATGATGGAATATGAGGAATTTACTTTTCAAGATTTGCAATGCTGGAAGTAATTTAAAATAGGCAGTGCTATAATCATTTACTCAAACTGAAAGGAAAGGTTTATAGCTGAAGCACTCTGAAGGATCACCTTATTTCATATGGACCTACCCCCAAGGGAGGGCAACATGTAGCCGGCCAAATGTTTTGGCCTACAGCTCCCATGATTCTTCACCATTAGCTCTGATGGTTAGGCCTGATGAGGGTTGTAGGCCAACAAATGTAGGAAGCCACAAATTGCCCACCACGGCTCACCTACTCTGGTCATCTGCTGATTGTACTAAGTTCCTGTGTCCATAGAGGTCAAGTGGGTGGATCAGCATATAAGGCAGGTCTCTTTATGCTATGGTACCACATTGGGCCAGTACCAAGAGTGTAAGGTTCTGAGGCAGCATCAGGGCTCCCTCTTCTGGCCAGAGACCAGAATAGCAGCCCTGGTGGTTGCGGGACCAGCCCCACAGTCAATAGCAGCCACCTGGGATGTTATAAGCACCACCTGGGTGCCCTGTATAAGAAGCGGCTCTTCCCTTTAGATGCTGCCTCAGCAATAATGGGTCTTGGTGTTGTTGGAATGCTCTGTGTCTTCTGGAACCTGTATCTGGAAACTTGGCCCATTGCCTTGCTCCTGCCTCTGCTTCTGCTCCAGTCCCAGGTATCTGCTTCTACTTGGCTTGTCTCTCTGGCTTTCGACTCCTGATTGGCATTGACTGCTCTGCTCTATTCGGATTGACTTACTTTGCACTTATGTTCCCCACCTTGATCTCTGGACTGCCTGACTATGATTTGGAATGGGCCTGTATATTTTACTGGTTGTCTGGGTCCTGGTGCCTTGACCTGATACCTGGCTGTCCATGCCCTGGATGCTGACAAAGGGCAAGTGAGGACCTGTTGTTCTTAATCCTCTGGTGTTGCTTGTCTCTTGCTTGTTCACCTGTTTCTTGCTTTGGCCCAGACCATAGCGATAGTAAGTAGGATGAGCAGGAGATTCCATGTCCTTGTTTGCTGGCTCTCTGACCATTAGGAGAGAATGGAGTCTCCTTTGTCAGGGGTACGTTGTGGTGGTGCATCTATTTTGAGGTAGAGCTCCACAGAGAAAGATGCACATGTTAAATAAGGAAAACCAAATCATCCTCTTTCTCTGTAGTTGCAGAAAACATCCTTGGAACTGTGGGCAGCCAACTCTTCCACCACCTTGCTCTCCCTCTCAAGATGAGCTTCTCTCCTCATGACGAGAGTGAACTTCTGCAATGGGGAGTCTTTTCTATCTATGGAGGTTCCCCATGTGAGGAGGCAGGAGAAGCCACAGTACCTCAGAGGTGCTGCTGAACTCTTACAGTTCCATGGATGAATAGCACTTAAAGAGGGCTCACCTTGTCCCAGCATCCTGTAAGCAGAGTATTGGTGCTGCTGCTTCTCCCCCTGTTCTCCTCACCTCTTGCTCGCAGGCTAAGATCAAATGCTCACCACTGGTTGACAGGATCTGAACTGCTCTGTGGCCCAATCTGTTTGCCAGGGCAGGATTAAGGCCCCAGCACTACTGGAGCTCTCAGGGCTAAGGCGCACTAGCTGGGGGATCTGAGGGAAATGCTCTATAAGAACAGGCTCTTCCTTCCAGTCTTTGTCTTGGTAAGAAGGCTTTGCTGTGGTGTATCCTGTTTTCTAGTTGAGTCTTTGACTTTTGCTGCCTGAATCCCTGCCTCTTGGACCCTTCCTTGTTATCCTGCTTCCAGGTCCAGTTCCCTGCTGTATTGTCTTCCCAGTTCCTGGCCTCTGGCCTGTTCTGACTCTGTCCTTCTCTATTGGATTACTCCTTGCTCCATGGCCCAACTCTGGTTTGACCTTGGTCTGTTTGGAATTGTATCTTGGACCTGTTGTTGGAAAGGTGATCGTTCTCTGGACTTAGACCATCTTGCCTGTGTTGCCTGAGTCCTGGGGTGTCTGTCTAGCACCCAGCCACTTACAACCTGGACCTGGACAGTGGTGTAGTGCGAAGTGCTGAAGCGTAGGCGCTCATCACGGGAGTCCCTATAGCTCCCTAAAGGAGAGTGGGAAAATGGCAGGCAGTTGTGTTCCATATTTACAAGCTAGTTTTAAGCATCTCCATCAGGAGCAGGTCTTCAGTCAAGCTAATAGGTCTTTCACCCACTGAAGAAGCAGCAATACTTTGCACTGCCACAACCAACAAGGAAAAATAGGTTGCTGCTGGGAAAGTCCTATTACTATGATGAGTGCAGCTAAGCTCAGAGGGGACAGGGAAGGGCGTGTGTGTGGGGGCGGGGCAGGGGGGCAGGATGCCTTGACAGACTGTGTGCATTGATTGTGTGTTCGTCCTGCCCATTAGCCGAGACTCTCCAGGGAGCTGGAGGGCGTCAGAGTCCCTGCTTGGAGCAAAGTGCTGGTGTTGTGTTGCTGTGTACCCTGGCCCATACCCCACTGACATGCCCCATGCTTTTGGCGGGCGATGCCAGGAGCCCTCTCTCTGGCAGCTCCCTGAGAAGAGAGCCCCAGCAGCTCCGTGTCTGACAATACCTCCATGGACAGAAGAAAACACGCCCTGCAAGACCCGTGATTTCTTTGCATTATGAACCAATTTACCCAAACTAAATTGAACGGGACATAAGCTGGCCGGCTACAATCAACATGTGCCAGTGTATGTTAAGTTATGAACCACCCAGATAGAAATGCTGCCAGTCCAGCTACAGCTGTCCTCGTTTCACTTGGAATGCCCTGGCCACAAACCACACAAACAAGAAAGAATAACTTTGTGGGTGGCGTAATTGTTGCTTCCCCACCCCGGATCGAGTGTGCAGCTTTTAGCAGGCAGAATGTTGTAAATTCTAGCTGGATGCATTTCAGGATGGCTTTGGTTTGTTCACATATGATTTTGAAAGAGGCTGGCTCTTCTCCAGAGCGATCATCTTGCCTTGGATGCTCTCTGTGGCACATGGAATTCTGCTGTATGCGTGGGGCTGTCAGCAGGAAAATCAAGGCATGAAGACTTAATTAGTTGTATTTGTTACCCTGTCGAAGCAGGGTGGCCAGGTGCCCCACTTTACAAAGGACAGTCCTCTGTTTCAAAGTGTTCTCTGTTGGCAGGATTTAAGATCTGGCTTAAAGATAAAGGCCCCCTAATAAGGCCAAGCAGGGGCTTTGAAGTATCCCCTGAACAATGTGTACCTAGGTGGACACAGGCTTCCTCATTATATATATATTTTTAATATAATGTGAAATTAGCTCCTGGAGAGAGATGTGAGTACATGCACATATTGTATGCCCACTAATTCATGCATGAATTATGAATGTATATGCATGCATGAATATGCATGACAAGTGTGTGTCATGCTTTATTTTGGTGATGTGTAAGTGGTAGACTGACAGGAAGTGTCCAGCTTAGTCAGTATTCCTCTGGAGGGAAGAGTACTAAGTAGCCTTGCCTGTCTTGAGTGTAAACTTCAGGGCTTTAGTGGCATTTTCTCAATTAACTGAGAGGAAAACATTTGTCCTTACACTGAGAACTTAAAGCACCAGGATTGCTGTTTCTGGTATGGCTCATTCCCTTCCTTTTCTGTTTCCCTCTGACAATTTTGGACTACAGTTCCATCATGCCTGCCCATTGGTCCTGTTGGGAGCTGTAGTCAGAATTATGTGGCAAGCACCAGACTGGGGGAAGATGGTATAAATCATCCTGCTTTTCTCTGTGCTCTTCCATGGAAACATTCTCTATTTGTTTGAAAAAGTGGCTCATAGCAAGAAAACCAAGGCAGGAACAATACATATAAATTATTGCTATGTATATTTTAATAAATCATAATAGATATTTATTCTGAATAATAAATGCAGTAAGAATGCCTGGACATTAAGAAGTTCCTACGGAGATGGATGTTTTGGCCTATGGCACTTATCAGCCCTAACAACAGAGCCCATTGTGAGGGATCATAGGATTTGTAGGCCAACCTGGAGAGCCACAAGTTATCCACCAAGTAAGACATGCCAAATCAAAAGCCACCATTTTGTACAATTAACAGTTCCGCACTAGCCGTGTTTATGCGGAAGCCAAGTCCACCCACGTCCCCGGTACCTGCATATAGCTGGGTTCCTCAGCACCTCTGAGGCCCCATAGGGCCTCCAGGTTACCCACCACTCATACTTTTTAAAAAGTCATTTAAATTTTTAAATACTGAGAAACTGGTGAGTTGAAGTGAATTCTCATCCAAGGTGGTCATACGACTGCCCAGCCGGCTGAGCGAGGCCAGCGGGATTCTGAACCGGAAAATGTTGGAAGGCTGGAGCGGAGTTTCCTGGTAGAAAGTCAGGCTGAAGCCCTTAGGGAGTATCCTGGAAGGTTACGGGATGAGAGCAGTGGGCGGGGGACTGAAGGAGGAGTTTTGGCCTGTGCTGTGTGTGTGGTTTGCAGTGATTGTCATGTGGTACAGTGTTGTGTTAGCCGGCTTATTCTCTTGCATTGGCGCTGCTGTGTTTCGTCGGTGGCGTTTACTGATGTGCTTCTCTGAGCTTCCCGTTGTGCTTTGTGGGGGTAAATATGGGCTGTGGCATTGGGTGCTGGAGCCCACTTCTGCCTTTTCTGACTTTGAGTGACTTGTCATTGAGCTTCAACAGTTTGATTTCTTTGAAATGGATGTTGGAGTAGAAAGCTGGGGGTTTAGAAGAGTGGTTTTATGGTTTGGAGCTAAGACCCCTACTTAGGGTCTTGGACAGATTATTTTTCCTTCAGCCTCACTAGTTTGCTTTTGGGAAATGGGTGATTCAACGTGCCTCATGGTAGCCAATTTGTGTATGGGCAAGCTCCCCGCCCTGAGTAGAAGCCACTTTTCTGAGAGCCCATGCACACTCTCCAAATTTGAAATGTGCTTACCCACCCAAAATGAATGGAGTCCTTCATGCATAGGATTATGGCCTAAATATATTAATGTCACAACACTGCAGTACCTATAGAAACCCCCACACCAATCTACAAATAGAAACTGAGGGCAGTGAATATGTCTCATGCCAGACACTGCAGAAATTAGAAAAACAAGCAGCAGCTAGGCAAGGTCAGAAACGCCCTTCATTCTGTGGGTCAGATTTTCCAGGCAACCAGAACGTCGCCTAGAGAGTTGTCATCAACACTCTCTTGTCATCCTTCATGAAACTCCAGCACAAAGGAGAAATCCCACCGGTCCTGGGTGTCTGGCAAAGTATGTTGGACTCGGATTACTTTCATTGAGTTCAGATGTTGGTTCTGTTCACAATTAGGGACCTGAGAAATGGACTTGGCAAGCGTTTCCCTGGGATGTTCATTCTGCCAGCTGGGGTTTCACTAACATATTGGATCAGACAATTTGATGTGCCTTGCGCTAGATGGATTTTCATCCCTGCTCCTATGCCCCCAAATACAATTATGAATCCTGGGTTACTTGACTTCCCCTCAAAACTTTTTAGTCTGGAATGTCACTTGTAAATATAGTAGTACAGAGAGCTTCTTCTGTGGGGCAGTATAGAAATGAAGTAAATAAATCGTCAAATTGTGTGTATTTCATTTATTTAATCTCTGTTAAAGCTCTTTGGGTGGTTTACAAAAATTAAACCATAAAAATACAATATAGAATTATCTATGTACATAGAAGAATGTACACAGTGAACAATAAAAATCTCAGAATCTGTTAAATACCCTTATTGTAAGTGGTCACAGACCTGGGAGCAGAGAAATCTTGGACTGGTGCTAGAATGACAACACTGGTGACACCAGGAAGTAGGAGAGCATCCCATAATTGTCAGGAAACCAGCAAGCAGGCCCTCTCTTAGTGCCATCCTCAGAACTTCCTCAGTTCATGGCTTCCAATGATTGCCATGTACCTCTAGGTTCATTCTGGAAGAGGTGCTCCATTAGGTATTGCAGTCTGACCCCATGTCAGATCCCAATCCAAATGTATTTTTCAGTTGCCACCCACTGGAGGTACACCTGAAGGCATGGCAGAATGCAAAGCAACAAAGATTTTCCAGTGTTTACCTAGAAAGTGCTACACCTGCACAGGAGCCATTTCAAAGGGATAATGTAGCATAAGCAGCTGCAGATTTCTGTAGGTGTGCATTGGCCAATACTGTTAAACAGGCTAAACAGCTTGTGAGGGTCTCGATCGGTGATGACCGCCAAATGAAAGACTGACCACTATGCCCAGCTACTTCCCCCAACACACCCCACCAGTACTAAAGGCGAAAGGTGAAGCTGGGAAAGTGTTGCTGAACAAGCTGTCCAGGCAAAAGCCTCCTTTATAAGGTTAAGTTACAATATGGTAAGTTTAGCACATACTGCCTGGAAAAAAATCTATGATGCGGGATGATGAGAGTTGTAGGCCAGAACATCTGGAAGGCCACAAGGTGGCCATCCTGATGGACAGAGCAGGCAAGCTGCCTTTCAGGGCAGGTTCTCTGATTAGGGAACCAGTGTGGCATGGTGGTGACCAGGAGATCCGAGTTCTAGACCCACTTGTCCATGTCACTCATGAGGTGCCTTTGGACCAGTTCTGCACTCTTAGCCTGGCCTGCCTCACACTGCTGTTGGAAGATAAGATAGAGTGGAGGAGAATTATGGAAGCTACCTTGGCTTCTTCACAAGAGGAAAAATGGTGCAATATAAGTGCAATAATAAGCAGCAACCTTCTCCACTTGTGACCGCAAGTGGTAAGTTTCTTTTGAGGAGATCAGGATCCCCTGCGAAAGTCTGGCAACTCTTTATGTGGAAGGCAAGTCTGAGGGAGGGCCAGGTACAAAATGACTGCACAAAGAGGTTAATCGATAGGCATGCCATAATTCATTGTAGAAATGTGCTGTGGTAATTAGGGCTTAATTACAAAGATGACAATTACAAAGATCACTTACCGTATTTTTTGCTCTATAAGACGCACCTGACCATAAGAAGCACCTAGTTTTTAGAAGAGGAAAACAAGAAAAAAAAATATTCTGGATCAAATGGACAAATAATCACAGGCACATTCCCCATCACTTCCCCATGGGCTGCACATCTGACAGACTTCCTGCACACACACATTCGCTCTGTAAGACGCACAGACATTTCCCCTTACTTTTGAGGGGGAAAAAAGTGCGTCTTATAGAGCAAAAAATACGGTAAATGACATGCCTCACATATTGTCTGTCTAATTAGTGAAGAGAAATTTGAGGATGTGGCATAAGAGCACCTTGGCAGGCTGTTAGATGCATCTCTGTGTGTGTCAATTGAATACTGGCAAGTGAAAGAGAAGGCTGTTCCGGCTTTCTTCCTGCTCCACCTGGTTTCAGTTTACAAATGCGCTGGAAAGGAAGCCTCTCTCCTGCCCTCCCACTTGCCGACCCTGAGCAGATGCCCTGCTTTGGGGTCTCCGTGCACCCAGTTCCTCGTCAATATTCATAAGCAGAACGCAACTGTGGTCAACAGAGGCAGCTGGATGGCTCTGAGCAAGTGCCAAGATTGGCAACAGCGCCCGGCATGCCCGGCTGCCTTGGAGAATACAGCAGGAAGCCTTCCTTTTTTTCATGGGCTCTGCACCCACCTTCCCTAAGCCAGAGTAGAATTGTGAGTTCTTGTGAAAGATCTGATGTGAAATAGGAATGAGGTCAATCGATCTGAGAACTCACCCAAGAAGTCCAGCAATCCTTTTATATTTATAGCCCTTGCCTCCTGCAAGGAACCCCAGACAGTTCACATAATCCCTTCCGCTCCATCTTATTTTCACAACAACCCAGTGAGGTAGGTTCATTTCAGAATCAGTGACTGGCTCAAAGTTGCCCCGTGGGCTTCACAGCTGAGTGGGGCCTAGAAATTGACTCTCTCAAGCCTCAGTTCAATACTTCCAACTGGCCCAGGAACCCTTCAAAGCCTGGAGTCACACAGATTATAGCAGTAGATGCTAGAGCAGAAGGTGAAGGAAACTGTAGTTCATCTTTTCATTTGTTAAAAGTAATGATTTAACACTTCAGTATTACAAAGAAAAAGCATTAAGAAATATCCATAATGCTGAACTCTCTCTTATCACATAACGTGCAGCTGAATTTCACACATCCTGCACTGTTTGCAATAATTATCTGTGGCTGGAACCTTAACTGGAACAAATGGCTCCTGTACTTCTCCAAGCTGTTCAAGCACTGTTAAGCAATCATGCCGAAGGCACAGAGAGGCAGGAGTGGTATTCTGGCTGCCAGTACACATGCTTCAAGAAAGATCTGAAAGAGTCTGAGGGGCCTGCAAGCCCTTCATGAGTAACCAAGGATTTTGAACAGGCAGCACAGCTCAGATCTTACTCTTTGCTGGGCGGCCAGGAACCTGATTTTGCTGGATTATGGAGAGGATTCTCATGTGCACTGAGTGTGAGGGTGGTGGCGGCGGCAGCAGGGTCTATCGGGGTAAAAGCCCATGTGGGCAAATCCATGGTGAACTGCACAGCCAGCCCTCAAGGGCCACAGGCAACTCATACCTGCTGAGCACCCATAGAAAGTCAGGCCAGTAGTGAAAGGTAGAAAGGCCTAGACTGTGTTTAAACAATTGCTTGCATATTGTAAAGAACGCTCGCCTGCTCGTGCCCTTCAGTCGTGGTACTGTAATGTGTAGCATGACCTAGGGAGCAGGCTAAATGCAGTAGGGCATCTGAAGTCCTGGGGTGCCTCTCTAGTGACTTGGTGAAGGCAGAGCCGGCCCTGCTCTTGGGCAGAGTGAGGCAGTGGCCTCAGAAGCTGGGCAGCACTCGTGCAGCAATGGAAAAACAGAGTTGTGCAACTCCCATAGCCTGCTTTTGTGCTCCCGAAGCCGTGGACCTTGTGTATTCCCTCATAGAGTGGCCATGTTGAAGGTGCAAGCGGTTACAAGCATTGTAATTGTGTGCTCAGCCTTGCACACCTGATCAGCCTTTTTAAGCCCTCTTGTCTCTGGGTGGTCTTTCTCCCAAGGATGAGCACCTTGCAAGGGAGGGCACTCCTTAAACCTGTGGGGTCTTTCAGCTTCATTCCCTTTGGCAGAGCGTGCATGCAGCAACTTGTGGAACCAGAAGATGTTCAGGCTTTGAACATTTTCTAGTCAGCTTGACCTGATGGAAAAGGGAACCATATGTACATGCTGAGGAGACATTTAGCACACATCCTTGAGAAGACCCAGGAGCTAGTCACACCTGTCTGTGATCACACAGGATGTAGTCTCCACCTGCTTAATCTCGCATTTTGTTTTGACACCAGGTGACGTTTGTGCCTGTTGTAAATCAGCATCAAGGCAAGCAAGTCGATGTTTGTTGAGTGGCTCATCTGTGAAGGTTGTCATTATACTTTCCCTGGTAATTAGATAGCTTTTTATTCCCGTTTGTATTACTAAAGAATGCTGTACAAGTAGGGGGCTTTTTGTTTGTGGACGGAGCAACTGGTTGCTTTCAGGGGACACTCCGGCAGCTCCTGTTCTCTCCCCTGCACCCACTGGTATGCATGCTTTGTTAAACCTACTTACCTGGAGGAACCAAACACAGAATGAAGTTCCACCTTGTGAGCAAACTCCTGGTGGGGTAGGTTCATGGCTTCCTGCAGAGACAAACCCCTCCCCGAGCCCTCAGCAAGTGGCAAAGGGACCACCCATCTCTGCAAAAGAGGATTTGAACACTAGCCTGCCAAGCCTGACTGTGTTAGATGAGTTGAACCTCAAAGAAGTTTCGACTCAGACGGTGATTGGCGGAGAGATCTTTGGCCCACTGGAAGATGTTGAGCTCCCAGCTGCAGAGTGGATCGCTACTAGTCAGAAACCTGAGCCCAGCTTGCCCTGCAGATCTCACCAGTTCTGATGAAGGTTATGAAGGAGATACCTCAAGATGATGAAGTGGTATATGAACCAATGGATTGTCTACAGTGAATTGAATAATGGGGCTGTCTCTGAAGTTGTATACGGTGCATTGGACAAGGAGGACATCTATGAAGAAATGACTTCAGTCCTCTGGGGGCACGTATCAGGTGGGGAACGGGAAGAGAGGCAGTGTGTAAATGAGATGCTGCTGAAGCCCATAGTAATTTTTCTGTTCTTTGGCAAAGGGAGGATGCAGCCGTTTTGTGAGTTGAGATTGATGGTGACTCTGTAATTTCAAAATGCCTTACCTGCATTTGTGCAAATATGATAAAACCTAAATAAATACTCAGCTGTTTGTTGTTCAATATTTTTAACTTTTTAAAAGAGGCATTTTAGTTTAACTGTGATTCCTCAGAGGTAATTTGTTACTGGGTAAATTAGAAATGTATTAAATTATAAGGAAAATTAAACCTTGAGGAACAGAGAAAACTATTTAATTAGTAATTATACCAATAACATATTGAGTTCTTGTAACCATATGTCTTTATGTTCTAGCAGAGTGTTAAAGCTAATTCTCAAGGAGCTTTATTATAGAGATAATTTGTATTATTTATTTATTATAATTTATTATAATTTATTTATTATAAAGCAGGCGAGCAGAGAGTTTGAGGGTGGGACTTCTTTTGAGAAGCTTCTAAGCACCATAAAACTAGAAACCATGCCAAAGCATGGCTCATAGAGCAGAATGCTTACCTGCAGCACAAAGCAGCAGAGTTTGATTTCAAAGAAATGAAACAACTGTTTCAGGTGTGGATGTGTCATGGCAGGTGGATTTAGTGGATAAGCGACATTGATCAAAATAAAGCAGGGGCTATAAATGAATGCTAACAGTGGTGGATAACTTATCTAACTATGCTTTGAAGGATAAACATAGGAACTGATGTTCAGGGCCTTCAGCATTATTTTCAAGCAAGGGAAAGATGCCTTGCAAATCATAGGCAGATCAAGGGAAAGAATTTATAAATAAGAAAGCGAGTCACATGTTAAAACAGCTCCGGATTCACCATTTTGTTACTCATAATGAAGTCAAGGTTGCATTAGCTGAGAGGTTTAACAGAATGTTACAGTCATGGATTGGCCAACAATACTTGTAGATATGTTGAAATGCTGCCAGAACATGTAAAAAGTTATAATCACAGCTTTTGTGGAACCATACAGGCCAGACCCTCAGATGTTAATCTTTCTAATTCTCATAAGATCTGGAGAAAAGTTTACGGACTTATTTTAAAATCAGAGTAGAGGAAATGAATATGATCATGCGAGCCTGTCAAAGGGCAGGAATTTTTGAAAAGTTGTGAAGTGATGGATTGGCATTAATTGTTCAAAGCTGATGAAGTTCTCGGAAGGGGAAAGAGGGCTGTGTTTCAATGAAAGGATTACAATGCTGGAGCGCTGTCGAGAGGGGCTTTTGCCGTAAGGAATGGTGAGGTGAATGCACTGCTGGACTGAGTGTATCACTTTGAAAAAATGGTAGCCACACAAACATGGAGAGATTTTTTAAAATCGTGTAAAAATGGCTAGGAGCTGTTTGATAAATAAAACGGGTGGCAGTTGCAGACACTGATGAGCCTGAATGGAGAACAAGAGAGAAGTGGATGACTTTGGTTTTTACATTACACTCCCTAGCAACAGGCGTGGAAAACTACTCGCAAAATCCAAAATGTAGCCTTTACAACACAGCTGGCCAGCTATTTGGACCTGAGGGGATTTGGAAGTGAGTTTCATTGCAATGCAGAAGTCCCATACCTGCTACAAACTTGCTTGGAACTCGGGGACACGTGGTGTGAGCTTGGAAGATGGGTTGAGTTGGAAAGCCATTCCCCTAGAGGTATTCATAATATATTTTTAAAATCAGTTTTAACATACATGCAAACAAGCAGCTATTTTAAAATAGATGATACCAGGCAGAAGTAGGTCCCACACTCAACCTACACGCCTCCTGCCTTCCATTGGATGCCCATAATCCTCCAAGTTAGAGGGTTACAGGCATCTGTGTTGGTTGGTACATGTTGCCCCCTGCCAGGCCACTGTTCAGCAAACTGGTCTCCAGTGTTGTGGAACTGTAACATCCCAAGCCCATGATGTGACTTTGGTAGAGGGCAGCACAGTTAGAGGGCCGGTGTGTGGAGAGGCGGTGTGCTCATTTCCAAAAGGCCCCTCCGGAGAGGAAGGGGCCCAAACATACTCATAAGGAGAGTTCTTAGAAGTAAATACTAAATTGGGTTCAGCAAACCACTCTGCGCATGCTCGGAGATTAATTCTGAGTGTTGTTGCTTCTGGATAATGCTTTAGTCAATAAATCATGTTTTGCAAGAAAGAGGTAGCTTTGAATGTGTGAAGGGAGGAAACCCAGCTCATGACAGTTATGTCTGCACAGTTTGCTGCCCCGCTACAAGCGAGTTGCTGCGTGCAGACTCTGCCAAAGGGATAGAGCTCGTGTGCCCCACAGCACAAGGCGGTGCTCGTCCTTCTGAGAGGCTCACCTGGTCCCTCCTTGGTGGGAGAAGTCAAGCAATGACGCAGGGGCTCATTAACGCTGAGTCTGAGCAACCGGGTGTGCTGTGCAAAGTGCACTAAGGGTTCGCAACACACAGTGGCTTGCAACATCAACGCGGCCTCTTTATGCCGGAAATTCACAAAATGGCCACTCTCTTGGGGGAACAAACTATTTGTATCATTGAGGCTACTGGGGACTGAGTGCATGGAAGGGTCATAACCCACCCCATGGAAAGGGGCTGTTGCAACTGCAAAATGGCTGCTCTGTGAAAGAATATAGTAGCGCTGCATTAAGAAAACGCACAAAATGGGCAAGGAAGTGTGAAGAGGGGCTCCTGGGGAGCACCAGGGGAATGAGAATCTGGGAAACCAGGAAGGGAGCCCAGGCCTTGGGGTCAGAGAGGGGTTTAAGGCACAGGTCTTAGGGGCCCCAAGGAGGTGGAATAGAGATCAATTTTGATTCGACAAAAGGTATGCCCCCTGTTCTCCTGGCCACTAAAAGATACTCTAAAGGATCTTGCAGTCATGTAGTGAGACGTCTTTATCTATACTCAACAAGCCTCCGAGAGAATATAAGTTTCCCCCAAAACTGGTGCTCTCTAGGTAACGGTCCAACGCATTTGGAGGGCCCCAGGTGGGGAAGGCAGCCATGCACACGCAGGTGAAAGGGAAGCGGGGCCCACAATTCTCGCCCTAGATTTCACAAGAAAATGCATGTTGATTTTTCTTCTGGACTGACACATAATCAACCCCAGAGCACAGAGTCCCTTGGGAGCACTGCAATTATTTCTACAGGTCGCATTTATGTTGAGGCTACACTGTAAGAACCAGGCGGGTTTCATGTTGTGCTGGCAAGCGTTCAGCACAGCTGAGGAAGCCTCTGGTGTATTCAAACTTGCCATGGGGGCGGGAGCCGGAGCAGGAGGGGGAAAATGTGCTGTGCCGTTTCATAAGGCTTCCTGCATGATGCTGACAGTGTAAAGTGTCCCTTGGAGTGACTGCACTGGGCCAGGGTGTGCCTTTTGACCCAGCCATCCCTCCAAGGCCAGGGCGGGGGCGGGGCAGGGTCAGCATCAGGGGCACCTGCCCAGGTCTGCCTAAATAGGGGGCCCACTGCCAACCCTCCGCTCCCTCTTCTTCCTCTCTGTCACTACCTGCCCTAGCTGATGGCCTTACCATTAAGGAGATGAAGGTGGCCAGCGCATGCAGCTGAGTTTGGGTGTCGAGAAAGGGTCAGCCTATTGGTTATCACTGGTGTATTTCGACCAGCCAGGGAGTGGGTGGGGAACTTGTGAGATTCTATTTATTCCTGTATGCCACAGGCCATCAGCTGACTGACCTTCAATATTGTGCACCTTTGACTTGGAGAGGGCCCATTCGCTGCTCCAGCTCAGACAGGAACTGACCTGACTTGATGCACATGATTCCTTTCAAATGGCACGAATAGTGCAAAATGCTAAGAAAAGGCACATCACACCCTGCTCGACATCCCCGGGTTTATGAAGAGAAATGTGATTGACCTGTGGTGGGGGAAGGGTCACACATCGCCTTGGATGGCGAGCTTGCACATCTTGATTAAAATTTCTAGGAATTATGTTGTCGAAATAATATGTGTATGCACATCCTTAATAAGTTGACTTGCTTATTATTTATCTGGGTCCTTAGCTGCTTCTGCTTGATGGCGATGCACGCTGGGCCAAGACAGCAACTGAGCGGGGAGTACTGGCCATAGTATGGAAGTCGGCCCTGTCAGGGCGACCTCTATTGAGGGTACTTTGCCAGGGTGCCTCACAAAACCTGTAGCTGAGGATGATTCTTTCCCAGTCAAAGTAAACATTACTGTGTTCTAGGGATTAGGGTTAAATTCTAGCAATGCTAAACTGTAGCCTCACTAGTTTTAAGACTAGTAAATTAATTGAGGCATGATGTGCCACCTAAGAGCCGATTTATCAAAGTTAGGATGCAGGCATTTTATGGGTGAAGGCATTATTTCTTTAATGGGGGGAAACAAGGGGCTGAATTGCTACACATCCCTGCATTCCCATTTAGTTGCATTCAGTATAAAAACTGAATAGCTTGCACGTTTGTTTTCATTGCTGTTTTGATTCTGTTATTATTGTAGTGCCTTGCAGCTGCTGCTGGGTGTTCTTTCTCTTGTGTGCTGTCCTATGCCCCTTTATGGAAAAGCAGAGTTAGAAACATTCAGCATGAAGTAAATCATAGAATAAGCTTCAGGAGTTGAAGGTGAGAGACATCTCTCTGGCAAACTACTACTTCCAAAGCCCTGCCAACTACATGGCCCGGTCATGAGGGGCATTCCCTTGCAATGGTTTCTCTGCTTAATTTCCCCCTTCCAGTGGAGTCACTGGGAAGAAAGCTTCCTCTGCTTTGTTTCAGCTGGTAAATCTCATCTCTTGGAAGTGAGGCAGTTCTGGAGATGATGAATCCAAGGCCATGCTTGGAAAGCGTGGGCCTTGTTCAGTGGTGTGAACATTGCTGGGGCCCAACCTACACCTGCAAAGCTCTGCACAGGCGTACGAAGGGACTCCAGAACAGATGTGTTTCACTGCCAGTGGAGGTGCACTTCCACTCCTTCCTAACCCCCCTCAACTGACCTCCAAGGGCCACAATCCCTGTCTGACTATCCAGAATCTAATAAATGCACAATCACAACTGGGGAAAGATTCTCTGCGGTACAAACCTGTTTTTGCCTACTCACAGAAAGGTCGCTGTATACTGTTGCAGCCTGAGTGATTCATTTCCTTTTTTTGCCTGAAAAGGTGCGTAATATCATTTATTCATTTAAAAAGCAACAAGTATGTGTAGGATTGCACAGTGAGCACAAGTGACCGTCTCTTTATCATCCCTGCCTTGAACAGGTTGACACAACAAAAAGGTTGTGGCTGCACCATTTCCTATAATTTCTTTTCATAGGAAGAAGCTTCTTTGTGTCTCTACCAATATCTTTGCATTCCTTGGTTTTGACTTCCTGATGTCCACAGCCCCTTACCCTGCTGTTATAAGACCTGAACATATTTTTAAAGGTATGGGAGCTAGGCCAGAAAAAAAATACTGACTTCTGGTTCCATTTAATACCAGACTGTACATTACATGGGGGACGGGGGCAATGTGAATGTGTGTATAACTTTTAAGTAGACAAGAGTGGAGAGGAATACTATGATACTTTTTAAAAATCTCAATCGTCAAATAATTCTCACTGTAAATACATCTCCCAAACATATTTAGTTCTAATTAATAGTATGCCTAATGGGCCTGCTTTCACCAAAAAATTTAGTGTTATTAGTCACTTGAAAAGCTACATTATTAAACAGGAGTTTTGTTTTTTTTGCAGCTGACCTAATTTAGACACCGTTCCTTGTTGCTTGTAGCTTCAATTCTTGTTCTGCTCTTCTGATAGCTATTTTCCCACCGTTAAAATAATGCTTGCAAACAAACACTGCAGCTGAGGGGATGAAAGGCAGCTGTGTAAAGGTGAATTTGTTTTACAGAGGCTGTAAACTTAAAGCAACATTATTCTACTTATAGTTTTAACGGGATTTGCAAATAACAAGGGTGCTGAAAATGTGGAGTCATTAACAATGGTCCAGTTTACACACAGTGATTATTTTATTTCGAAGGTGCCATTTTACAGGTGACAGTCCTCTGTTTGAAAAACAGTCTGGTCTGAAGATCTGTCAGAAGGATGATGGGGGTGTTGAGTCCACCCATAAACAGCAGCCCGGCAGCAGATAGAGCAAGACACAAGATGCCTTGGTCTGTCTTCCCAACAATGATAAGATAGTAATTAGTTCTAAAATTGTTTCTATATGTATAAGTTAACAAGTATACATTTTATGCAAATCAGTGTCCTCTTTTCAGATAATGCATTTCCTCTCCTTGTTATGAAAATGCAGAGCAGCCTGGGCTGGTTCTTGGGGTTCAGGTCCAAGGGTTCCACAGTCACAAATGGCCTCCCAGACCGAGGCGGGGGAGGAAGCCTTGCAGATCGTCTTGCAGTCATGATGGTGCTATGCTTTAAGTGAATTTAAAGTGCAAAACTGTACAGGGTCTTTTAAGAACAGAAAGAACCACGTTAGATGTGAGCTTCACAACTTAAGTATCTCAAAAGGCCCCCCTGTGAGACCATGAAGCCCAGAGCCTAAATTTACCTAGCTGGGGTCTCTGGGCAATATCCATTGGTATCATTTGTGAGCTGTCCAGAGAATCTGGTATTGGACAGTATATAAAAAATTTAAATAATACTGGGAAAGTGAAAGCAGCCATCCTACATGTCTTCTCCCTCTTTGCCTGGTAATGAGTGATGGAGGATCATCATGGGAGTAGGAATCTCACTTGGTGGGTAGAAGCATGTGCTGTACATGCAGAACATCCCAGCTTCAATTCCAAGCATTACCACATACAAATAAATGATGGAATAGATCTGTGACTGAGGACCTCTAGATGCGAGAATAGCATAGGCCAGAGGTGGCGAACCTATGGCACGCGTGCCACAGTGGGCACTCGGAGCCATCTGTCGGCACGCGAGCGAAGGCACCCCAGCATCGCCCCAGCAACCTAGCATGGGATAACAGCGCACATAGGAGCCAGGCACATGCTCGGAAAGGAGTGGTGGCGCCAGGCAGTAATGTCATGAGCTGTGACTCATTAGCCGTGACTTGCCTGAGCTTTCACATGGCCGGTCAGGGTACTGTCAAGGATGGATGGATATATATATAAGCTTGGACTGGTTGTGAGTTGTTTTTTCTAAACGAAAACCTCATTTTTCAGAATTTATTGCAGTGTTGGCACTTTGCGATAAGTACGTTTTGGGTTGCAGTTTGGGCATTCGGTCTCTAAATACTTCACCATCAGTGGGTTAGGGTTAGAAAAACGAGATGCCCTGGTATGATTTTGATGATTGGAATGGGAAGAAATGTTGAGGTATGCAGAAAAAGCTGCTCCAGGAAGGCTTTTCCAAAATTGCCCTTTTCTCTATGGAACATTAGCCCTATATTAGGGTTAGGGGTGTGCACCAGGGTAGGGTTAGGGTTCAGAAAAGGAGGCATCCTGGAATGATTTCGATGGTTGGAACGTGTTTAGAAAGGGCAGTAATGTTGAGCTGTGCAGAAAAAGCTGCTACAGGAAGGCTTTTTCAAAACCGTCCTCATTTCTGTGGAATGTTACCCCTACATTAGGGTTAGGGTTCGGAAAATGAGGTGTCCAGGTATGATCGTGATGGCTGGAACGAGTTTGGAATGGGCAGAAATGTTGAGCTGTGCAGAAAAAGCTGCTCCAGGAAGGCTTTTCCAAATCGCCCTCTTTTCCATGGACCGTTACCCCTAGATTAGGGTTAGGGGTGTGCACCAGCCTAGGGTTACGGTTCAGAATATGAGGTCTTCCTGGCATGATTTTGACGCTTGGAATGTGTTTAGAATGGGCAGAAATGAGCCATGCAACAAAAGCGACCCAAAGAAGGCTTTTTCCAATTCGCCCTCTTTCCATGGAACCCTTATATTAGAGTTAGGGGTGTGCACCAGGGTAGGGTTAGGGTTCGGAAAATTAGGTGTCCAGATATGAGCGTGATGGTTGGAACGAGTTTAGAATGGGCAGAAATTTTGAGCTGTGCATAAAAAGGGACTCAAGGAAGGCTTTTCCAAAATTTCCCTCTTTCCATGGAACTTTATCCTTATATTAGGGTTAGGGGTGTGCACCAGGGTAGGGTTAGGGTCCAGAAAATGAGGTGTTCTGGCATGATTTTGATGGTTGAAACGTGTTTAGAATGGGCAGAAATTAGGAGCCATGCAGCAAAAGCGACCCAAAGAAGTCTTTTTCCAAACTGCCCTCTTTCTAAGGAACCTTACCCTTTTATTAGGGTTAGGGGTGTGCACCTGGGTAGTGTTAGGTTTCAGAAAATGAGCTGTTCTGGTATGATCTTGAATGTGTTTAGAATGGGTAGAAATGTTGAGCTATGCAGAAAAAGCAACTCGAGGAAGGCTTTTTCAAAATCGCCCTCTCTTCTATGGAACTTTACCCATATATTAGGGTTAGGGATATTCCCCAGTGTAGGGCCAGGCCAGTGGTGGTGAACCTGTGTCACGCATGCCACAGCGGGTATGCAACTCCTTGCCTGTCGGCACACGAGTGAAGTCGCCCCAGTTGCCGAGCATCAGATAACAGCGCACACAGGGGCCATGGGCAGGCTTGGAAAGGAGTAGCGGTGCCAGGCGATGATGTCATGAGCGGCGGCTCATCAGCCGCGACTCATCCGAGTTTTCACATGGCCGGTTAGTGTGCTGCCAAGTATATATATGTATTTGCTTAGACTGAGTTGTTTTTTCTAAACTAAAACATCAGTATTCAGTTTTTATTGCAGTGTTGGCACTTTACAATAAATATGTGGGTTTTGGGTTGCAGTTTGGGCACTCGGTCTTTAAAAGCTTCACCATCCCTGGGCTAGGCATTCAAAAAGCACCTTCCTATGATCATGGATTGAGTGTCCTTGCTTCACTTTACTGGGTACCACTTCCATTTAATTTCTGCCTTGTCACAGAATTGTTAACAGTGTAGCAGTTCCATCAAAAAAAGATGGCTGCCAAAATACAACATGGCCGACAGGGGGAAAAAGATGGCTGCTTAAAGGTAAGGTCAGGACAGTTCTGTTGTTTTTATCAAGTGTTTTTGCCAAGTACTCTCGTACATTGTTATGAATTCAAGGCAAGTTCCTTATAAATGAAGATTTCAATGGATCAGTGGAAATAAGTGGGACCCTTACTGGTTTCCTTTAAAGTCTTATAAAAGGCTATTGGTTTTGGATTTAATGATGTTTGAACAATGTTTCCCACATTATATGGGCCAACTGAGTACATAGCAGTGAAGAGGCTTGGATCTTCTGCTTGGTCTGTATTTACCTGGAAAACTAATGCAGAAGAGCTCTCTGGAGTAAAATATTCTGTCCTGGCAGAAGTATGTATTGCTACCAAATCAAGGACAATGCCTTTGAGCAGGCAGATCTGAAACGCTCCCCTTTTGTTGATCAGCACCTGCAGTGCTTTTTGTGCTTTGTTATTCTTCACAAAGCATAATTACCTCAAGGAAAAAGTACCGTTTTATTGTCAGCTGGGTGGCTTTTAGTATTAAACAGGGCTGTGCAATTTTGCAAGAGTAATAAGAAGGGCCCTAACGATACACTTTAAATGCAAGTGTGTGGTGGGAGTGAAATGTACTGTGAAAACCAGCCCCAAAGCATTCATTAATCTTTCTGTAAATAGCCAGATAGGTACATAGATCACACACATACAATTGAGTATCCAATTTTTCTTTATTAGCCATGGGTCGGTACATGTAATTTTGTGCTCCCTCGCTGTGTTTGTCTGGGTTGTCAGATCGTGGCAAAGGGTGCAGAATCTATGCAGAACTCTCTCTGCAGTCATGTTGATAATAACCTTAAACATTGCAATGTGCAAGCTCCCGCTTCCTTTGCATGCTATTAGTCACTGATTTAACACATGATTTCTAGGACTGTGGTCTTGTGGGAAATTAGTTGGTTTCAGATTTTTGGCAGACAGAACTTATCCAGCCACTCTCTTCTTGTGCTGTGATTGCTTATCAATTTTCATGAAAGTGTCCCAAAGCCTTCATTATGGCTGACCAATTTTATGACAAGAGCCAGCTGGCCTGTTGACTAGACAATCCTAAATAACTGCCTAGATCCAGGGAAAACTTTGTAGCATTTTCCACACTGAAACCAGCATGATCAGTGGAGTGTAATATGTAGCCAGGCTGTAAGTCCCATGGAGCAGAGCGGGATGCATTCATTACTAATTCCCATAGGAAATCAGTAAGCAGAAATCAGTAGGGTCCTTGCTTCTTTTTGGTGCCAGCTTGGTTCATGTCTTACCGTTGTTTAGGCCAAAAAGGCAAATTACCCAGGGTCCAAGATTGACTGAAAAGTGTGTTGCAGAGAATGTGAACTTGTAACTACCTGTATGGTGCCGTGGACAGAGCATCAGATTTGGACTAGGGAGTACCAGATTCAAGTTCACATGCAGCCGTTGTCATGATTTGGGGTTAGTTACTATTCTGAAGAGAGATCTGGTCATGTAACGGAAGCCTTGCCTATTTGTCGCTTAAATTCCTACAGTGCTGTCTAGGTGGGGTTGCCTTTGAAATGTGTTTGGAATATTACAGCTAATGCAGCAGCTGGGGGTTTGATGGATCTCATTAGACTAATATTACGACCTTGGTTGCTTGTTGAGTTGAATGGTGGCTTGTTCATCCTGTAAGTATTTGAATGTCATGATAATGCAACAATAGGCATTTCTAGGTTGTTGACTGAAAGGGGAATTGATGAGTATGTGGGAAGCAGTGGAGTTGCTTGTTCCACTCAGCCATGGGTCATTAAATAACCCAAAAATTGCTGTTTGGCCCATTGGGTGTACCCATGTGCATATGTATATTGCACCATGTTAATACATGAGGTGTGTCCAGAAAGTGATGAGAACGATATTTAAAAAAAAAATGAAAAAATTTACAATTGAACATTGTCTCCTTCAAAGTATGCACAACACTCGTAGCAATTTTTCCGTAGTTCATAGCTTCCCTGGAAGTCTTCAAGTGGGATGACATTCAGAGCCTGCATAGTGGCTCTTTGGACATTATCCAGACTTCCAAAATGGTGTCCTTTCAAAGCATTCTTCCTCTTTGGAAAGATGAAGAAGTTGCAAGGAGCCAAGTCGAGGCCATAGGGCGGATGGGGAAGCACCGTGATGTGTTTTTCAGCCAAAAACTCTCTGACAGCCAAAGCACTGTGACGGGGTACATGTCATGATGAAGGATCCAAGTTGAGCCGATCTCAACTTGTGCCATCGGTACACTTGATAGCACAGCTTCTCCATAAGCTTTCCTCACCATTTCCACAGTTTCTGATGCACTTTTACCCAATTTCACACAGTTTTATTGCGTAGCACTGTTCCAAACTCGTTTGCATTTTTCTTAATACAAGGCATTTGTACAGGGTGCTACAAAAAAGAATGTCTCGATTCTGACAGGGCTGGAATGCAACTGAACAGTGTTCTAAGGTATACCTGCCATTCCACCCCAGCTGACCTTGGCCAGCTTCTTCCTTCTCAAGCGTAAGGACTTCATCCTCATTACTTTCTGGACGCACCTTGTATTTCACCTGACACACCTTGCTCAGGTGAAAAACTTCGGAAGGCTAGATGTCCTTCATGTAAACACTGAATCACAAGATTGTGAGGGAGAGGGTAACTGATCTGATACTTCAGTCACCATGGTGTGTGGAACAATGCAGAGCTGTTACTCAGTGAAAGAGGGACTTGAGATAAGTTAAGACACAAAGACAAAACAGAGACAAACAACAGAGCCTTGAAGCCTGTCTGAAGGGATGTGGAGGAGAGAAAAAATAATTGGCTTGAAAGAAAGTGTTCTACTTTCTATCTTATACTCCCAGTAGTTTTTATGGGATGGGGGGGGGGGGATTGTAGGGTACAGAAGTCAGAGAGGAGTGAACTAGTGAACTTGTAGTTATAAGCATGCAGGCTTAATAGGTTGATGAATATTAGCTCACACACCTTGAATAGACAATGGGCTAATTATAATACACATGCAATGTATGTAGATGTATGTAATGGGATGAGCCCAAATCTCAGTTAAGGCTTTTTATGTTAAGAAGACTTTCTGACTGATATGTTAATCTTCCATTCTTATACATTTTCTAGATTGCATCCATGAAAGTCAAATGCTCAGAAAGTGGGTTATTTGGCTCTTATTACACTAGCTCCACATGGGAATGCTTTAAAGATGTGATGCTATGACCTCTCTGCATGCCCTGAGTGTTTAAAAGATTGGTCTAAGAAATGGCCATCCTTTAAGTGCATTTAAAATGCAAAACAACCGTCCTTCAACAGTATCACCTGTTAAGTTACCTGATGCTCTCTTTATAACAATCCTCATGAAAATTATTTTTATGAGTTTAGACTTTGAAAGAATCCTGTGAAACCAAGTGGATTTCTATGTTTTCCATTGTTCAGTCCTGAAAATTATGTTACCATCATATGCTTCCTTATTTATGCTGATGGCTAGGAAACCAGGAGCTAAATTTATTGCCCAGCTCTGAATGTACCTTCTGTTTTTGTTATGGTTTATAGCTAAACAATAAAACGATTATTACTCTGTACTGCCCATCCAGTTTGCTTCCAGACATCCATAGAACAAGGGTGCCATCTTTCACTCTAGGCAGCAAAATTCCTTGGGCAGACCCTGTGCAGCCTCCCTCTCCCTCTCCCTCTCCCTCTCCCTCTCCCTCTCCGCGTGTGTGTGTGTGTGTGTGTGTGTGTGTGTGTGTGAGAGAGAGAGAGAGAGAGAGAGAGAGAGAGAGAGAGAGGGGGGGGGGGGGGGGAGAGAGAGAGAGTTCTCATACTTTGCTTATCTATAATGATATCTCCATTTGACCTAAGAGCCATTTCATTTGAGTTTTTCTTTAATTGCTCTGATGATATTTTCAAGGGGATTGAATCTTTCCTCCTTCTCTCTCTCTCCCTTTCATAATAGACTGCCATGGATAGGAAAGGGGGAGACCCCACAAATCCACACTTGCAACAACGCAATGCTTAAAAGCCTTGTACAGTTTACTCCTATGACATCTTCTGAGAGGCTGCTGGATCCTCTGGGGACGCAGCTCCAAGGTCTTGCGATTTCACAGGACCCTGAAGGCCAAGCCAGCACCCACTCCTGCTATCACGACGGGTCTCCAAGGAGGCAATTAGGTGCATGCAGGAGGTAGGATGGGGAGGAGGCAAGGGCCAGAGACGATGCCTTTTCCAACTGTTGCCCCAGTCTCCTTCCCTTCCCCTCTCCAGCTCCAAGTCCAGGGGACTGAAAATGGCTCCCTAGAGAGAGGGCAGGGTGCAAGGTGTGGCATCAGCAGGGATTGCTCGGCTGCCACACACCCCTTCTGCCATGGAGGAAATTGGCACCTTCCGTCGCTAATAGTTACCTTTGTTTCTGCTTGGAGTTTTGATCGGCTGTTTCCTCAAGCATGACGGTGTCCACCGATTTTACAGGTGGTAGAGGAGAGACCAAGGGACTGCCAGAGAGCATGTAGGAGTAGATTAAATCTGTACTTGTGTCTGGAGCAGGGAACATTGAACAGAGGAAGTATGATACTGGCAACAGTGAAATCGGAATGTCATGTGACTACATTTGGTCCAGGATTGACAACTCCACTGATTTTTTTATAGGATTACTCTAGAGCAAATGAGTTGTGCATTGGCTTCCATTATGTGACAATCCTAATGGAAAGCAATACTGAAATAATAAGAAGTACAGTGTTCCCTTCAAGCAGTAGATCTTGGAGAACATCTGAGATGAAAAGCAGGCCTAAAGCCTCATACAACGAAAAGAACTCAGGACAGCAAGGAGGAGCTATTTAATCCCTTGGCTGGGACTTCTCAGGGCTACAAGCCATGCCATATTTTGGAGGCACGGGAGAAGTCTTTCTTTAAAATGTTCTTAAAACACATGGGTGAGGGGATCAGTGCTTGAATTATTGCATGCGTACAGAGAGAAAGGCCTTGTGATTTTTTATTTGCTGTCTTTTACTATGGGTATCTGATGTTAGTGTTTTATTGTATTGCATCAGATTTTAAATAATGTATTGTTTATATTGTACTGTGTCCAGGAATCTGATGGGATGAAAAGTGGAACAGAAATCTTAAAAGAATAGGATAGAGTAATAGGAGCACATCCCCAAAATGAAAAGAGGATCTATAAGCCCCCTGACTCACCAGCTCTGATTTTAGTCATTCATTGTCTCTGTAGCCCCCTAAAAGCAGGTTGTCAGAAAAGCGAGGGGCTCTGGACCTTGTTCCTCCCTCCACCTTCTAAACTGAATATTGCAACAAACTGCCCCAACCAAAGAGACAGAATCTAGTCCTTCTTTATGTGGTTACTGGTGCCCAGTTGTGTTAGTCTCCCTGCTCCTGCAACCCTCCTCTGCTCCGTTCTGGAATTCAAGGATGTATTTACCTTGGATTAGGGATGTTAGAGAAATCTCCAATGGATTTAAATGAACTCTGATTTCTGTGACTTCAGACTGTAGATTCTTTGTGGACTGTTTCGGTTTTTCTGAATCATATTCGATGAATGTGGGGACATTAAAAAACACTTTTGGGTGGGATTTGTGCAAATTTGCACTTGCTAATGCACATTTGTATTGATGCAGCAGTGCACAGAAGTGCAGGTGGAGCAAAATTCTCATGCACCCCTAAAAATGCAAGTGGATGGTGGAACAAAAGAAATGAAACATAGATGGAGTAGATTTAACCAACTGTACATCTCTACTGTGAAAACTGAGTTCCTTTGTACATGAGGTGTTCTTTGCTTTTCTGAGGCCTGACCTGGCCAGACAGAGGAGGTTTCTACACTGAAATCTGCCACAGACTCAGCAGCACCCTCAACTCATAAGCCACATTTATTTTCCTGTTGCAATATCTGAACAAGAGCTATCGAGATGGTTTTTAAAGGGATCTAACTTATGGCCTAAGAATATAAATATGAACTGCGTGGGCAAGCGAGCATACTATGCCACCTCCGTATCGTTGCTACCATCTGCTCTGGCCAGAAGTCTTCCCTGCTCTAACACTAACCTGGCACGTGACTCAGGATTCTTGCTCAGTATCACATTTGTAGGGCAAGAAGGAAGGTTATTGTACAGTGGGCCTAAAAAAGACAGCAGCAGCAGCAGCAGCAAGCATGTGGGAAAACTACCTCTTTACAGAAGACCTCCTTTATTGCCAGACCTGGTGTCTGCAGCCGGCATGGCGGGGCAAGTTCCAGCACCCCTGGGCCCACCACAGCTGCTATAAAAGATGGAAAACCATGGAAAACAGCCACCACCAGCAGCTATGTATGTGAAAAGTGACGGTGTATTTTGCCCTTAATATGTCTGCAGCAGTTTTTTATTGCTTATATACATTTTTGCAGTATAGAAAGTTGGCCCTATAAAACTACCCAGAATGAAATATTGGGGTTTCATGCCTGTGAGATTCCCCTGGGGAATTTTTTTTTGCAAGGTCCATGGTGTCGGGGAAGTCAAGGTTCTTTTCTTCCTCCATGTTGTTTTGCTGCCGACTGAACACAGTTGCAGGTAGTGGCTGGTAATCAAAAATATCTGAGCTTTTCAGTAAGATCAGAATAGACTCTGATGAAGACAAACATCTTTCAGCTTGCACACACCAGACGAGAAAAAGCAGGCATGCAAGAAAATGGCTTTCTTTAACTCAGACTCTATTGTGTTCTCTATTGTGTTCTGTGGAGATGAAGGGAGCAATCCTGTGGATGTTTAAGACAGGAAAACACCCTACAATTCCCTGCATATCTGGCTGGGGAATGCTGGGAGTTATGGGACTTTCTATTGCCTAAACCTTCATAGGCTTGGGAGCTAAACACCTTATTCTGCTGTGTTCCACTACTCATGGTATTGTGTTATGTCTTGGTTTAAAATCCCAATGATATTTCTATAGGCAATGTTATTGCTGCCAATCCATATAGATTTTTTTAGTGCACAAAATTAGTTTCACATCTTTTTATTCTTACAACAATCCTGTGAAGCTTTTCCAGACATTACATAACAGCTAGGTGCCACAGAGTGAATCATCCTTGTTTGCAGAGAAAGGAGCATGCATAAAATCACAGGTTTTTTTTCCTAAAAACTGATGAGATTGGCATTGGCAAAGAGGTCTACCAGACTCAGAAATAACTAAATTCAGACACAATGAGGTCATGGTAAAGACCTCAAGCTACAATCCTGTACACATGTAACCTGGGAATAAATCTCATTGAACTCAGTGGGACTTACTTCTGAGTAGGCATGCATTTCAGAGTATTAATATTCAATATTAAGTATGTACTAGCATTTTTGTTTGCCTGTCATTAAAGGATTGGGTCCTACTTTAAGATTACTTGACAGAGACAGTAAACTAGGAAATATTTATAGCATGTGGGCAGGACAATCCTATTGTGTTTTAAGTGCTCTGTCATGTCCTATACCTTCATAGGCTCTATTCAGCACTGCAGAAGTGAAGGAGTATTTTATTATTTATTTAAAGTATTAGTGGACAGAGCCTTTATCTCACAGAACTTGAACCCCTCATCCTCCGAAGAAGATGATCAGGTGCAAACAATGGGGCAGGGGAATAATTTAGACCAGCCACATAACTGGTCTGAATCTTTTCCCATATTGTGGGCATGATGAGAGCCTGGAAAGGCTTTAGCTAGTTCAGATCCAGACCCTTTCACACTGTCCCCCAAATGGCTCCCCCATGTTCTCTCCAACATCAGAGAGGGAATGATAATGGAAAGATCAATGTCAGCTGGGAGTGGAGACCCATCCAGCCTTCTGAGGATTTCAATTCAGTCTTATGGGTTTCAAAGCCCAGAAAGCTCTTCTCCTCCCCAAGTTCTTCATTCTCCCACCCTCTCCTGTACCAGGACCCTGGTTCTCCTTGCAGTCAAATTGCCAGTCACCTTTTAGTATGCAAACTTAAAATGACAAAGCATTTCTTCAGGCCATGGACAATTTCCTCTTGCAGCCAGAAGAGACAGAAGTTCCAGACAGGCCTTGTATGATACAGTACCTCCTAAACTTCGTTGGAAAGAGAGTTGTTATGAAACTGACACAGTCTACTAAGGCTTGCCTTTCTCAAGCTGAGTGTGCAATCAAGTCCCTTAAGGTGGATCTTTCCACATGGTTATGGCTGTAAGTCTCTTTGAGTGACTTGCCCTTGCTTTTCATCTGATACCTGATACCTAATTCTTGTCTCTTATTCCCTCTTCCTCCTCTGCTTTGTTAGGAACCTGCATTTTACCATGTTCCGAAGTCCCAGTTTGGTATCCTCTGAAAGAGGAGATGACTGTTGGATTTCCCTCACTGTGCCTCTACTGTTCTCACTGGTCTCCTGTCCTACGGCTTTGGTACCTTTTCTGTGCCACAACAGAGAAACAGAGCGAGTCAGAAGGGGCCTCCCGGGCCATCTAGTCTGACCCCCGGCTCCAGCCAGCTCCGCTCACGACATGCCCACCATGTGCATGTCTAGCCCATCCTTGAACAGCGTCACCTTCTCCTTGCCCCCTGCACTTCCCTGTCTGATTCAGAATCCTGTGGTGAGTCTGCAAAGGTGTTGGGCCCAATCCCTACACAAATCCCAATTCTTGGGTGGTTTCCCAGATTTAGGGCAGCCTTTCCCCATTCTGAAAGGTTGAAATGCCTTTTGCAAGGCTCAGTTACCAGCACTAAAAGATAAAACATGCCGGCATTTTGGCCCTGCGTCCTTTGCCTTTGGCGCCACCCACCACTGGAACGTTACTCCTGAGAGTTTCTCCAAAATGGAATTCACTTCTTTGGCCAGTAGTAGTTGTGCAGCCCTGCTCTTAAGTATGCTTAACTAAGGTATAAAACGTAAAAAGACGTAATTCATCATAATCCTAAATGCACAGAAACTGGTAGGTTTGTTGACACACGAAGGACTGTAACCTTAATTGCTCTTGGTTGCCTCTGCCAACTGATTTTTTTAAAAAATGCTTCCTTGGATCTTTTTGGTTTTTGGGCTTTGAGGCCCAGTTTCATTGCATCATTTACCAGGTGTGTGAAAATGAAATGATTATAAATAAATCCTAAACGACCCGCCTCCAGCATATTTCCCACTTTACCCCTTTCCCACCCACTCCCAAGTCAAATTCCATAAATATTATTTGAATGCTGGATGCACTATATTTTAAAGGAATAAAATCATAAGTAAGTCCATATGTACGTTTAATCAAGTTTCTTTGCCAGTTGGTGTTGCTGGGGAGAACCTGGCCTGTCTCCTTTAACGTTTGCAGCACATCATTGGTTGATATGGCACCAGAATTTTTGCATGGAATGAGTTCTTAAGCTGTGTGAAAGAGGGCCATAAAAATACTTAGGACAGATGTGAGATTACTGAGTTGATTTTAAAGAGACACCTGGACATGGCCAGACAAGCTCATTATTCAGGGAATTGTGGTCTCTGCAACCACATAACACCCATTGCTGCAGATCTGTCTTGGAGTTCAACAATTTGCACTACATGTTCTATCACATTCATTTGGAAGCAAAGGCCAGTCCCTGTAATGGATTGGGATGCATACCAAGCTGAGAGCCAAACCTGAGCTGACCTTTTGCTTAACGCTTCGGTTGTCCAAATGGCACTGCATGTCCTCACTAGAAAAAAATAGCCTGGCAGATTTGTGGTTACCCACATTTTTTTCCATTTGCATCTTTGTTGCCTAGCTGCATACCTGGAGAGAAAGAACCCTTTTTATGCTGCTTTTTTCTGGAAACCGCAGAGTGGCTACTTTGGGTTCTCCCTCCAGGCCCAAAGAGCTGACAATGCTGCTCCTCATCGCCAGGATGACTTTGACACTCGTATAATTGCCGAAATGGGACATTTAGTAAACACTCCTGAATGAATGAATGACGGAGATTCCAAAACTACAGCAAAATGTGTGAAGCATCTTGCAGGATAAAGAAAGATTATCTTATTTTCCATGACTTAGCCCTGTGAAGCCCTCGCTACCTGCGTCCTAGTATGAACCTCTGGCTCCTCTTGTTGTTGCCTCCATTCAATGCAGCCTCCTACAACCTTTTACTTAACCCTCCACTCATTCCTGTTGTTGTTCCACTCAGTCTTCTTTGCTTCTATGCCATGTTTCTTTTGCCTACCCCACACATTTCCAGCTCTTTACTTCCTGGAATACACCATGCACTCACCTCTCTTAAGAAACTTCATAACACTTTTTTTCTTTCTAGGTCCTATTGAATGCAATCTTTGCATCTGCCGGTTTATAAGAACTTCTATATATACTGTCTGCTACTTTTTAAAGTATTATTCTATATTATGCTTTTAATATTTGACAGGCAGGCCCCCAGTTATGTACAAGTTCTGTTCTGGAGAAAACAGAAACTTTAAGTTGATTTTGCATGTAAGTTGGATCACATATTCTTGGTCCTCCACAATCACAAGGGTTGGGGTATAAGACTCTTGTGAAAAAACTCAAATATCTGTAGCCAACCCACTTCCTGCCCAAACTCACCAGTGCCTCCTCTTTGCAGCAAGGAAATGTTGGAAAGATTTCCTTCTCTGGATGAGTGGGGCTGGAAGGCATGCTTCAGAGGCCTTCCCTTTCTCCCCCTCACTTCATCACTCTCTCTGTGGTGATGGCTTGGATGCCTTCCCTCTGTCCTCTTTAGCTTCCTCCCTCTCTATGATAATGACAGTTTTCTGCAGTATTAAAAAAATTAATAGGCTTTATGACAGTTCATTTGTAAGTATGGGTTGTTCATAACTTAGATGTTCTTAACTCGGGGACTGCCTTTATTTTGATATGCTGTGGGCTGTTTTGCTTGCTCCTTGGGAGGAAAGCTCTGGCAAATCAAGACAGCTTACTAAAAAGCAGAGACATCACCCTGCAGGCAAAAGTTCATATACTAAAGGCTATGATTTTCCCAGTTGTATGGCTGTAAAAGTTGGACCATAAGGAAGGCTGTGCGCCGAAGAATTGTGGTGCTGGGGAACACTCCTGTGAGTCCCTTGGACTGCAAGGGGATCAAACCTGACTGATCAAACCAGTCAGTCTTGGAGGTGATCAACCCTGACTGCTCTTTAGAAGGTCAGATACTGAAGATGAAACTCAAAAACTTTGGCCACCTAATGAGAAGGAAGGACTCACTGGAGAAGACCCTGATGCTGGGAACAATTGACGGCAAACGAAGAAGGGGATGGCAGAGGATGAGGTGGCTAGATGGAGTCACTGAAGCAGTCGGTGAGAGCTTAAGTGGACTCTGGGAGATGGTGGAGGATAGGAGAGCCTGGAGGAATGTTGTCCATGAGGTTGCGATGGGTCGGGCACGACTTCGTGAATAACATAACCCCAAAATGTAACCAACATCCCTCCAGATTGTTTGTCCTAAAACTCCCATCAACCCTAGCTAGCAGCCTTTGGTGAGGGATGATGAAACTCATGGACCAAAACATCTGAAGATGTAAGTCACCCATATTTGGTAAGTCACCCATATTTGGTTATAAATGTGGATGTTCAGCAGTTGGACACTGCATCCCTCTGACCTTAACAGCTATCCATACTGTTGAACCTAATGTGGAGATCAGGAATAGGGTACAATGCCATCAATAACTCCTTGAAAGTTCAGACTAAACCCTGGGGTGGGTACATCATGCCACTGACATTGGAGTTCCATTGGTGCCATTTCCTTCCTTTATTCTACCCCTTCTATCTGAATAGGGAGCATCTGTGCAAGGAACTCAGTTTCCATGCAGCTATTTCTATCAACTGGCCTCTGAGACAAATCCAGAAACCAGCTGCTGAAATCAGTAGTACGCACAAGACCCTTTGAGGAGAGAGTATAGTGCTACAACCAAGCTTTTGCTTTGCATGCAGGTTCAGTCCTTGGCACCTCTGCTTCAAAGCATCAGGTAGCAGGTGATGGGAAAACTACTGTCTGGTCAAAGGAGTATGCACTGGAATAGATGCATGAAGAGTCTGACCTGCTATGAGACACCTTCCTCCTGGCCTAATCTAGGCTGCGCATACATATTTCCAGTGAAGTCATAATAGTCTATGTAAGCAGCTTGGTTCACTATACTAGGTGTGAAAGCTTGGACAGTAAAGAAAGTTTACAGGAAGAAAATGTATGCATTCAAATCGTAATGCTGAAGAAGTTCTTTGCAAATGCCCTGGACTTGAAAGGTCAAATCGATGCAGAATTTTCCAGCAAAAATTACAGAACTCGTGCTGTTGTAATTTGGGCACATTGTGAGAAGAAGGCAAGGCTCACTGGAGAAAACCATAATGCTAAGGAAAGTCAAAGGCAGAAGAAGTGGAAGACAAACTATGAGATGGAAAGGAAGCCACAGCCTTGAGTTTGCAGGAGTGGACGAAGGTCATAAAGAACAGGACATTTTGTATTCATTCATAGGGTTTCCATAAGTTGGAGAAAACTTGATGGTACATAATGACAAAAGCTGTTTGGTCAGAGACCTGCTTTTACACACGTTCCTGAACAGATTAGTGCCATTGATGATTATCTGCTCACTGGAGGTACACACGTTTAGCCAGATCGGGACATCTCGATGTTTTGATTGACTGTAAGTTATAGGCAGGGTCCTGTTGTCATTATTTTTTCATTGTAACAGTACCCAGTTGAAGATTGCACACTTCACCAATAAAAGAAACTATAAAATTAGTAAGAATCTGCTGTTGCACATGTGAATGGAAGACATCTGTTCTCATGCTGAGGCTGTTATGACATGGCTTTAGCAGGTGTCTAGTTTTCAGCTCAAGCCATTTTACTGGCCACTATAAAAACAGTTTCCAGAAGTTTTATTTTTAATATGCATCATGAATGTGCATTGCTGAGTTGCAAGGCAAATTAGGCATGTGGTAAAGATATAAATCATGACCACTTCATGACTTCTCAAGCCATTGTCAACACAGCTGATCTGAATTATTCCTAAAGCCCATTCCGTTCAGGAGAGCTTATTTAGAATTGTAGTCTTGGTGCCAAAGTCCTTTGACACTCTTCATTTTGCTCATCCTTGCAGCAAACCAGTGGGATCAGCCATTGTTAATTCTATTTTATCAATGTTGAACTGATATAGAGAAACGGGAACTCATGTAGCCTGTCTTGGGATGACCTCTCAAACCATCATCTTGTCAGTCCCAGGATGAGTGCAATTGTACTCCAGTTCTTTTGTAAAATGGTAAAGGGGCACCACATTAGGAAAGAGAGGAGCTCTTGATGGAGAAAAAGGCACAGATTCTTCAGCCGGAGTTCCCTTTTATACTGCACTGTACTCAGGTATAATTGCAGGCATCAGCTGAGATCCAGAATCCTGCATATGCATGGGACTCCTATTATTGGCCCTGGTAGATGGACTGGTATAAGTGCATCAATTGCTTTTTCCCACCATTGCCAACAGTGAGTGATGTATACTTCATGTGGTGGGCTGGCACAAGGCTTATGTGCCAAATTTTGCCTTAGAAGAATTAAGGCAGCCATCCTATACATGGTGGCTTGTGCTTGGGAGCCCCAACACCTGAAGGAGCATCTTCTTCTGTTTCAAATTGCCCATGTAGTTGGATTATCAGAGCAGGCTCCTCCTAGAACAATTTAAGGAGAACTGAGCTGGAGCAAACCAAGAGTCCATCTGCTCAGCATTCTGTTCACACAGTAGCCAACCAGCTGCCTGGGAGAAATCCCACAAGCAGGACATGAGCACAACAGCACCCTCTTGCCCATGTTCCTCAGCAACTACTGAACATAGGCATGATGCATATAGACATCAGGGCTAGTAGCCATTCACAGATCCTCCATGAATTTACCTGATCCCTTTTTAAACCCATCCAAATTCCTGGTCAAAACTTGTGGAAGTGAATTCCACGGCTTAACTATGCACTTTTGCGGTACCCTGGCACCTGTGGGCATCCTGCAAGTGCAAGGCCTGGTGCAGTAGAAGCAACTGGTACTAGCTGCCATCACCAAGAACAAAGCAAACCCAGTCTTCTCAGTCCTCAGTGCTCTTGAGCCCTTGGGAATGGCTGACCAAGGAACCCACTGTGGTCTGTTGTGTTGGGCATCCTTGTAGCCACCTTGTGTCCTTTGCAGAGCACAGTTAGATTGCAGGTTTTGCTTTGTATTTTGCGTGCAACCCGTTGTCACATCTGCATTAATGAGACCAGTAATGTGCTGGGACCCCTTCTGAGCCCCCCTGCTTTCACTGCAAGGAACAGATTCTAGGTTTTGTTGAAAGCAAGTAAAAATTTTATTAGAGATTCAAGAATAGTACAGAATGGGAAACAGGTTGGTCAGTAGCAGAGCACAAAGCAATAACTGGTTTAAAATGGCAATTCAGTGGTGAATGACAAAGAAACAGAAAATGCAATCTAGCTAGCAGAACCCTGCATCAGGCTGCCTAGCTGGTTCTTTCAAGCTCTGCTGTCTTTATGGTAAAATCCTCCTGGTTCCTATGACAGGTCTGTCTTTGCCTTCAGAGGAAGCTATACCATAGCACTTGCAACGGAGGAAAACCTTGATGCAATTTCCATTGCCAATGCACTGTACCTCCTTTGACTCCCTCCTTCATGTCTGGTTTGAGCTTCCAGCAGAACCTCTTGATTTTTATCTTCTGGCTGTCTGATTGTTCATTTCCACCTCTGAGATGGATTCTGGAAGATTCCTTATTGTTTAGGCACCTGGGCAGTTTCCTGGTCAAAAGGTTTGCTAAGTGCCAGCATATGGATGGCCTCTCCTTTAGTATTAGTGGAGACCTGGAACAGATTGCAAAAGGGAGGTTTCTTTCTCTTCGACCTCACTAAGACCGAATCAGTATGGTCTGGGTGAGTGAGCCGCTTAAGGCTGACCATAACTGCTGTGCAAAAAAGCACTTTCCTTTTTCCTGTCCTGATTCTCTCACCAATCAGCTTCACCCTTTGGGTTCTGGCATTATGAAAGAACAAGAAAAATGTCCCCCTTTTCCACACCATGCATATTTTTGTACATCTCTGTCATGTATCTTCTCAGTGACCATTTTTCTAAGCTAAACAATCCCTGATGTTGTATTCTTTCCATAAGAGAAGTACATTGAGCACCTACAAAAGAGAGAGGCTTTTCTTTGGTGATACCCCAACTCTGGAATTCACCCCCTTGGAAGAGCTGCCTGGTGCTGACAATTCACTCTGTTTAGCACTGGGTGATTATGGTTTTATTTGCACAGGCATCTTGAAACATTTTTAGGTAAGTTTGTATCTTTTGAACAGGTTTTTTTGTTTACATTTTGCTTTCCTATGTATTTTGGGTCATTTGAGGTTTACTACCCTGAGAGCCTTTTTTGAAAGAAGTTGCAGTTTTATTTATCTACAATGAAATACTCTCCCTTGAACTCTGGCATTTACATCCAAGTAAGCATGCATAGGATTGAGCTGCACAAGGCTAGTAATGCCTGGAAGCAGATTCTGATGCAGCTGCAGAGCTGTACAAGAACATGTTGAATCACAGTCTCACTGGCGTAATGCATCCTATTCAAAGCAGAACATTTGTTTTGCATGCACAAGGTTCCAGGTTCAACCCTTCCTGCTCTGTATCTCTAGATAGGACTGGGAAAGAGTTCAGTCAGAAACTGCCAGTTATTTCCCAACCTAGTGTTCTCTAGATGCTTCAGACTTCAACTCCCATTGCCCACAGCCAATATAGCCGATAGTCAGGAATTCTTGCAGTTCTAGTCCAAAACATTTGGAAGGCACCTGGTTGAAGAAGGCTGGTATAATCAGTACTGAATTAGAGGGACCATTGATCTGATGCAGTATGAAATTTATGTGCTTTAGTGTGTAAGATTGTCTAAGGAACCTTCTTGGATAAAACCAGGGGTCTACCTAGATGTGGTATAAAGAAGCTTCCTATCTTCAAATATTTTTGTGCAGAAGATTGCCAAAAGAGGTGGATCAGACAAAAGGGCCATCCTGTTACCCTGCTTCCCACAGTGGCCATCCAGATGCCTTTGGAAGCCCACAAGCAGGGCATGTAGGCCAAGGCCTCCCTCAGTACTGTTTCTCATACTGCCTTCACGATTAACAGCCACTGCTGAATAAACCTCTCCTCTATGAATTTACTCAACCCTCCTCAAAAGCTGTCTAAGTTAGTGGCTGTCTTTGTATCTCCTGGAAGCAAATTCTAGACTTATGTGTTCTCTGCCTTGAATACATGGATGATTAATGTAATTGGATGTCCCTGGGTTCTAGTTTAGAAAGAAGCAGGCAAGGGAAAAGTCTCTATCTGCTCCTACTGTGGGTTCCTAGTAAGAGGAAAAAAGGTGGAGTATAAATGCAATGTAGTATTAATAGTATATACTTTCCTCACAAGATGCAAAAAATGTATAAGCCAGCTTTCTCCAACTAACATGCCAATTGGGTGCCATGGTCTTCTTTCAGAGATGGATCCTCCAGGACTGTACACTGTGCTACAAATGCAGCTGCATTATAATTTTATATAAAGACATGGCAAAACTATTATATTATTCATTGCATTTCTATGCTGCCCATAGGCAAAGCTCTCTGGGTGGTTTACAACATTTAAGTCTACCTTTATTCTTTTCAATCAACCCCTCTCGGAATGATAACTGACATGAATTTTGTCTTTTTCATGCCATTGCATGCTGAGTTCACATTCTGATACTTAACTGGCATGTGTCCATACCACTGATTGTGGTATATTGAGTTGGCACAAGCTGTTATCCTCAAGAATTTTAACTTGCTGGATTTACAGTGCTACTTAAAAGTATTTCTCCCTGGGGCTGGAGGAATGCAGTTTCATGGTACAAGTTGTTCTACTCAAGAGCAATCCCATGTATGCCTCTACTGTCTTCATTTTGATGAAGCTTGGATGGAACTCTCAATGTGCATTTCTCTCCCCACCTTCTGCGACTTTTGCAAACACTGGTGCAGTGTAGTGCTTGTGAGATTGTGCTTTGGGCTTGTACAAACATAGCTAGAACCCCTTTTTTCCTGTGTGGATCTCAGACCACAATAAGCTGTACTCACAGGCCACCATCCAATGATTGTTTATGCGATTCAGGCCTCAACGAAGCTACCTACAAATGCTCAAAGGTGCTGATGGTTTTCTTCCACATGTCCTGAGACTAGGGCATTCCATAGAAAACATTTCCAGTGTTGACATTTAGGCACAGGTATTTGACCACATTATTTCATATCATGTTCTCGGGCAACAGGGGTTTTGTTATGCTTCTATCCCACCCAGGAACTCAAGGTAGCATCCACAATCCTCCTCCTCCTCTCCATTTTATCTTCTCAGCAACAACCCTGTGGGGGTAGGTTAGGCTGAGAGTCAGCGACTGGCCCCAAGTCACCCAGTGAGCTTCATGGCTGAGCGGGACTTTAAGCCTGGATCTCCCAAGTCCCAGTCTAGCACTCTAACTACCATGGTACACTGAGATTGCTGCCTTGGGCCCTGGCCTAGCAGTCAACACCCAGTCAGAGAGAACAAAGAAGTGACCAACTATCTGGGTAGGACTAGAGTGTCCTTTACCAGCCATTGCCTGCCTACTGGTGGCTCTTCTCCAGGCTCTCTTGGTGCCCAGAGTTTTGCCTCCTGGCCAGTGCCAAGCTTGACTCCAGAAATCTTACTGATTTACATCTGTTTGCATCCTGCTTCCAAGGCAGAAGCTTAAAAGGAACACTGCCTTGGGCACTGGGCTCACCACATCCTATCAAGCGGGAGGTCTGCCTCAATTTAGCAACCATCTGCTGTCTTCAGTTTCCCTCTGAGTGAGATGGTTTATTTGGTGAGGTTAATTGCTCTTCATGCAGGTCCAAAAGGAGCAGTGCTGTCATGGTTTCTTTTTTGCCTTCAAGTCCCTAAAAGCTGAGCTCCTTGCTTTCTGCATTCCCACATCAAATTGTGGAATGTATGGGAATAAGCAAAAATCTGGGAGAGACAATGTTCTGCAAGTTTAGTTGTCCCCAGTGACACCAAAAAGATTTGGTGATGACCAGACTGGCTGGAAACGATGTCCATCACATCTGATGGGTAACAGGGTGGGGAAGGCTGATTGATACCAGGGATGGACAACTTGTAGCTTTCCAGTTGTTTTGGTTAGCAGCTCCCATGCGCGCTCGCCATTTTTTCTCTCTCCCATAATACTAGAACCTGAGGTCATCCTATGAAGCGGATGGGTGGGCGATTCAGGACAGGCAAGAGCAGGGCCTTCTTCACATAGTTAAACAATGGAATGCATGTCCATGAGATGCAGCGATGGCCACCAGTCTGGCAGCTTTAAAGAGGGATTGGACTGTATGCTGGCTTTATGCTATCTCCAGTATCAGTGGCTGTGTGCCTGTATGCCCCATTGCTGGGGAACAGGGCAAGAATGTGCTGTTACACTCCTGCTTATGGGATTTGGGCGGGCGGGGGGGAGCTGGTAGGCCACTGTGTGAACAGAACGCTGCATTAGATGGACCTCTGCTCCAACTCTTGTTATGTTCTACTGGGTTGTGCTGGCTAGGGCTAATGGGAACTGTAGTTCATCATACCTAAAAGACACCAGATTGAGGAAGGCTGGTCTATAGTATCTGAGTTTTGACTGGTAAGTTGAGCCCCAACTTAAATAAATGGATATGGCCATACCAGGACAGCTCCCCTATTTTATTTTATGTCAGGTATGTGAGCTGTTTTTAAGAGAGAAAACCGAAGAGGAGGAGAATGAGATAAAACACGGGGAGGGCGACCTCACAAGATACAGCAAAAGAGATGAAAGGCGACAGCTTGCCTCGTGTTGGATCTATGGAAAATAATAACAAGCAGTAAAAGTTGCGCCGTGTTTCAGGTCGGGGTTACAAATGATTCGTGAGTCGTAACAAGGTTGAGGAATATCACTTGACCCCATCCAGGAGATTTTATCTGCAGCACTGCGATCTCCTTCCGTGAAAGAGAGAACAGAGTCATCCTTAAAAGCCGGCAATTTGGGAACTGGGATTCTGGAACGGCCCTTCTTTCCCTTGCAAAGAAATGCTTGCAAAAATAAATTCTGCGTTCCCTTGTGTCTGCTCGCGGCGGCGTGTTTGAGCTCTCAAGCGGGGAGAGAAATGAAGGGAAAAGAGGAGCCCGCGCCTCTCCGTAACTTGTGGGCAGGGCAGTGTGGCAGGCCGTGCCCCCTCCCCGCAGGAGAGCCTAGTTTTCAGGCGGGGGGGGGGAGTCCGCGTGTTGCAGGGAGCATGCGCGCTTGGTTGCGGGGGGTGGGGTGGAGGAGGAGGGATGGCGAGGGGAGGCGGCTGCGGCTGCCGCCGCCGCTGTTTATTTGCAGCCGGCCCGGGTGAGCGGAGGCAGAGCGGCAGCGGGCAGCGCAGCTCGCCCGTGGCTTGCTTCCTCCTCCTGCAGGCGCGATGCAGGCGCGGGGTGCGCAGGAGGCGCTGGCAGGAAGGAGCCCTGCCGAGGAAGGCAGCTAGCCCGGCAGCAGGATGCGGGGGACGGCGGCGGGCGGCAGCCGGAGCAGCAGAGAGTCCCGGGCGCTTCTGCAGCAGCAGCAGCAGCGACGGCCACCTTGGGCTGCCCGGCCCGGGCGCTGGGGGGCTGCCGCCGCCGCCGCCTCGCTGGCCGCGCTCTGCTACTGGAACTCGCTGCGCGGCGAGTTTGTGCACGACGACGTGTGGGCGATCGTCAACAACCCGGACGCGCGACCGGGAGCCCCCCTGGCGGCTGCCTTCGCCGACGACTTCTGGGGCAAGGGCATGGCCGAGAACACGAGCCACAAGTCCTACCGCCCGCTCTGCATCCTCACCTTCAAGTAAGTAGCGCCCCGGCCGCCTCGCCGTCTAGACTCCCACCTATTGCCGGGGGGAACAGTGGCGGGGAGACGTCGGAGGCTCAGAGGCACTCTGCACCTGCTCAGGGGACGAGTTTTTCTCCCGGCGCCTGCCTCTGCGCGCACACAGAGAACTCTTGCGAACCTAGAACTTGGTCGCTTTATCAACTCCATCACCCGAGATAGCAGGGGAAGGAGTTATGCCCAGGGACGCAAAGGGTACTCTGCACATGCCCAGAGGGTTGCGACGCCACTCTTGCAAGTATAGCTTATGAGGACTCCTAACTACGTAGCGATTAGTTATCGCCTAGATCAGTGGCGTGGGAAGGCTTGTGGCTATTTATTATTCGTGCCGTCATCGCAGCGCACAGAACCCTTAAGAAGTGACATAATAAAGGGCATAAAGGGGGGAAACGAGTCTCTGACCTAAGGAACGTGCAATAGAATGTCGTGTCAGCGGGTGAGACAGCTGGGGGAAAGGTGGATCCAGAGGAGCTTTGTTTTTCCATTGAGAATGGGGCAAAGAACTGGAGCAAACACCCCACATCCCCTACCCGGGGTGCCCCCAGATATTTTGCACATCACTCTGACCATCCTCCAGTGATGGCATCAGGTGGGAGATTTGTGTGCTGGCAGTAGATGTCACCCATGTCCATCTTGCCACCTGGTGGCCCACTTTCGCCCCTATTCCTGACCCCACTACGTGTTCTCCGTTTCCTTGGGTCCCCTGGGGCACAGTGGCAACCTCTAAGACTGCACCCCTCTCTGGTCGCTTCTTCCTGGGGTCGCTTCGGGCAACTTTCCTTGCTGAATCCACACTGCAGAGAGTCTGTTGGAAAGTCAGCTCTCCTTGGCTCTCTGTCCCTTCTTGCCCAGACTGGCAGCGCTTCCCATGGCCAGGGCAGTGGCTGAGGTAGCCCTCCCATGTCCATTTTTTTTGCTCCTCCGTGCCTCTGCACTAGAAGGGCTATGGAAATCCAGGCTTTCCTTGTGAACCATGGAAGATGAACCATCTCGCAGCTCCCCAACCCTTCTCCTCGCCCTTCTGGATTGAGCCAAGAAATGTAGCCCAATCTGTGTTGATGGTACTGGGAATCAATGATGCAATTCCTAGCCTTTTTGCAGGATTTCTGCCTTCTTTTCCTTCTCCGTTTCCCCAGCCCCTCCCTTGGGGGATTAATGCAGCCAGGGCCCCTCCTTTTTCCATTCATCCACATGGCCCTGTGCCTGGGACAAAACTGGACTCAAGCTACTCTTTTGCCTTTGATTAGTCTTACGGATTCACAGCCTCCAAATCTGTGCTGCTGCTGTTGCCATTCACTCTTCACTTTTAACACCTGCCTGCAATTGATAAAAACAGATCTGAACTGGAAGTTGCCATGTACCATATTGAGGTATTTGTCCATGCACTTCTTAATGCATAATACATCCTCATACTTGTAAATATGGATAAATACCAAACAAATAAAATATATCCAAGTCAATAAAAATGTTTAATTAATCACATAATTCCTACAGGTGGTACATAGAATTCTTGGCACTGTTTCCTTTTTACCTTCTTTAGGATTATTTGCGTTTGGTAATCTTTCTGTTTTCTCCTGCTCCTGCTTCCATACTTGCAATTACAGAGTGTTTCATTAGGCTGTGAGTTTTGAAAATGAATAGTGCTTCGAAGGCACAGATCTACCTTGCACCAGAGCACTACTCACCTGTGTCTACTCTGCCTAGGAATTGGGTCTTTGGCCAAAAAGGCCTTGCTCCCCAGTGGAGGCACCTGGGATTGAACTGGGAATCTGCTGCAAAGAAAGTGCATTGTCACCAGTGGTTCTGGTGCCATGATAGCAGTGTCCTTGTTGTCTTCAGCTAGCCTGCCTTGGGCTGTGGTTCCTTGTCTGGCTTATACCATTTTAGGGTCATGTTTTAGGTCTCTGGACATCTACCTGTACTGCTTAGCTTGGGTGGGGAGGGGGGGACCGTGAGCAAGAAAAACTAACTTTTTGATATTGTTTTACTGGATTTTGATTTTAATTGCTGCAAGCCATCCTGAGATATTATGTATAAAGGACAGCATATAAAAGTTTTAAATAAAGAAATAACTAACTCTGGAGGCCATTGTGGGAATCCATAATGTAGTTCTTAAGTCTGTCTCTTTTCTAGTAAAAGGGTCATGTCCAATGTTAGTCATATGTAGACTGAGACCCAGAAATGAATAAGATTATTTAACTGAATAAGTCTCATTTGTTTTAATGGGTCTACTTAACACAGGACTAAAATGGATAGTATCCAAAGGGTTGTAAGTAAGCAGGTTGTGAGACCCCTGTCTGTGGCCCTGCAGAGTCCCTCCCAGTCACTATATGATAGTAGTTGTATTAGGATAAACAAATCAGAATAGTTGCTGCTAGGCTAGATAGAGCTGCATTTCCTGATCCAGAATAAGGCAATTCCAAAGAACATTGGAAGAACCCTGTTGAATCAGGCAGAATCCTCATTTACTCCAGCAATCTGTTTTTACCCAGCTAGGAACCCCCAGAAAGGTACAAGACAATTACCTCCTTCATTGGTTGTCCCCACTGATATTTAGAAATGTTTATTCTTTGTCGAGTGAAAGTTTGGAGGATTCATTTAGCAGTCATGGATACTAGCCATCAATTAGGAATGAGCAATGTGTGAACTTCCAGATGTTTTGGGCTGTAGCTCCCATCAGCTCTAGCCAGTGTAGCCAAGCCAGTCAACTGGGCTGTAGGCTGACACATCTGGAAGGCCATGCATTCCCCATCCCTGCCATAAATAGACCTTTTTATGAATTTTCCTAGGATCTCATGCACCTGTAGGCTGCATGCAATCTCTGCCTGTTCCCACTCCACTCCCCACCAACCTCTGCTGTTTCCCAAAATGGTTAAAAACAATATTTTGGGGGGGAAAAATTAAAAGGTGTCCATAATGACTACAGAGCACCCAAGGATAAGAATTAGCATGGAAACAACCTAAAATTTACTCTTATTGTGATCTGTAGTGCCACAGGAAAGTGGGGATTTTAGGGGAGGGGTTGCATTCAAAAGCCTGTGGGTAACAAAAGCCATCTGAAGATGCTCTGCTCAGGCTCTAGAGCCCACCGCCTCATCCTTCTGCCTTTTCCATACCCCTTTATCTTCTGTTGTCAACTGCCATTGCCCTGTGCATGGCATTTCCATTCTGCCTGTACCAGGGTGTGGTATTTGCCATGGCGTCACTGTTACCATTGACAGACTCTTGACGTGTCCGTCTCCCTCTGTTTCGATGCAGCAGACCGCTGATTTGGGTTCCAGGCTGCCAAATGAGGAGGCATATGGATAGAACGGGACCGTGACTGTCCCCTATGGGATGGAAGCATTAACTTCACGGCACGTCACCTTGGGGAGGGCTGCACTCTCTAAAAGTGACTGATTAAATTTTAAAATGTAATAAACTTGGCTTTGGGCAGATGATTGGCAAAGGGTTCCCAGGAGGGACTCCCCAGCTCTTTGCCTTTGTTTGGGAGGATGTTCTGTGGTTCTCTGTCTCCCAGGAACGGCAGGGCTTTCTGCTTCTTGGTTCCAAATCGCCATAGGGAATGTGACACAGCTGCATCACTTAGAGCTCTTTTCCCGTATGGTGGGTGACAACATCACATGGACCCTGCAGCTGTTCAGCGATTCAGTGCAGCTGCATCAGGAGGGCTGCTTAGTGGTCTGCCTGATGCTGGGCAGGAGGCCTGTTCACTTTTGGGAGCAGTGGATCTGTGCCTGCATGCTGGCAGAGAGTCTTAAAGGGATGCAGGTTAAATCATGATTCTCACTGGATTGCTGCTGAGTGAGATGCGAATACCTCCTGCAGCATTACTGCCTTCAGTCCGTGCACCTTTTCTTCCCACGGGGTCTGTTTCCTGTGTATTTCACCTGGCATGCATATATGAGCTTGCAAGCATATTGTAGTTTGGACTGTTCCTAGAAACAGAATTGTCACTGGAGTCACACGTGGACTCAGTGGGTAGGAACACCTTTTATCAGCTTAGACTGTTATATCAACAATGTCCATATCTGGACAGGCAGAGCCAGGCCATAGTTATCCACACTCTGGTAACCTCTTGTCTGGACTATTACTTTCGAAAACAGTCTAGAAACTCCAGCTCATTCAGAATAGGGCACTGCAGCTATTAATGGGGACTGGCCCAGGACACCACATCACACCAGTCCTCCTTCAGCTGCATTGGCTGCCCATTAAAGTCAATTCAAAGTGCTTGTTGTAACATTTAAAGCCCTAAACAGCTTGGGGCCAGGTTATCTGAAGGAATGGCTTGTCCCATATGTTCCTATCCAACTCTTAAGATCATCTGCCAAGGTCCTTCTTAGGGAACCCCGCAAAGAAGTAAGCGGGTGGCAACCAGGAGAAAGGCCTTTTCAGTACTGGCACCCCATTTCTGGAGAATGTGCCCCAGAGAGATATGGCTGGCACCATCCCTCCCATCTTTTTGGTGCCAGGTGAAACCCTTTTTAATTTTCTAGTTATTTTAATAGTTATATCTGTTGTGTTTTATTATCTGCAAAGGCAGTTTTAAGTATTGTTCATTATTTGCTACTGTGCTGGGAAGGGTTATGTTATTGTAGCTGCTGTGATTTGAGGTCCTATGCTTGTTGTCTTGTATTATTTTAGTTTTTATTGTATTATACTTATGGTTAGTATTTTATGAATTATAATTATGGTTTTTAAATTTGTAAACTACCCAGAGTGCCTCTGAGCTATAGGATGGTATATAAATGTAATAAACAAATAAAATAAATTTAATAAATATGAACTCACCTTTTGGAGGGGGAAGAGAGATTCTGGGCTTATATTCACTGTTTCACTCTTGCAGTTTGATCTGGGTCCTATTTTTATCTTCTGATTCAGGCAGTAGTATTTAGCCATAATTTGGGGCACCTGAGCTGTCTTTCTGGATTTATTTATTTATTTAAAGCTTTTCTAGACAGTCCATCTACTGGGGTGTCGGGATGGTTTACAACAAGCAATTAATAAAACAGCAAATAAAATGGCACAGCATCCAGTAATTCAGTAGTAAAAACTACATTAAAAACAATTGTTTTTCGCCTGGCACTGAAAAGAAAAAAGCATTGGTGCCAGACAAACCTCTCTGGGGAGCATATTCCATAATTGGGGTGCCACCACAGAGAAGGCCCTCTTCTGGGTATCTGCCTTCCGAATCTCTTTCAAGGAGGGTTTCTGAAGAAGGACCTCCGCCTCATATTCCCAGTATATGTGGCCGGGAACTTGTTGGATTAGAGTTTACATGGTGGTAAGCATGCGTACTGCACTTCTCCCTCCGGGAAAATTGCTTTGTTTTTAATTTCACTTTGTACAGCTGGTTATTTACTGCTATACTTTGCCTGGGAAATTCCTCAGCTGGGAAAAGCAGTTACATAGGTGCATGGTCTGAAGTGGAATATGGCCTTTCCTGAGAACAAGGTTGTAGTTGTGATCAAGTTCAGCTTTCCCAACTGTACTCCATTCCTCCACTCAGTGATGAACTGCTTGTGTTGGTGCCGCATTTGTGATGTTACCTTGCTCATTCTGTGCTTCCCTGTGTTGTTCACATCCTGGGTTTATTCTTGTTGTATTGACATTCTGTTTGTTTTACTCCTCATCTGCATCAGTAGATACCAATTATGTTAACTATATGTTATCTAGTTTTATAGAGACAGAATGTCTACATACATGTACCAGTTGCTAGAGAGCTTGACTGGGCACAGGTTTTCATGACACAAGAAGTCAAGGTGAAATCTTATGGTTGTGGGCTGGCTGTGTCATCTGAACCCAATTCCAGAGTTCCTGCATTGTAGCATTAATTTTCTGAAACCGTGGAGAGAATCAGTGGTCTGTTCCAAGGTTTCTGTGTTTAACCCCAGCTTCTCCAGTTTCCAGACCTGGGATGGCCATTTCACTATTGTTGGTATGCAAGAAACCACAAGCCACTGCGGATTCTTGCTCAGGAAACCCTGTCATGGTATTTCAGCATGGCTTGCTTGGTTTTTAGAAACCACAATAAGAAACAATGGTCTGTGCTGTGGTTTCCATGCTTCAGCAGGGTTTTTGTGACTATCCAAACCCAGCATCGTGGTTTCCACAGTCCTGGTATGGAGCTACCACACAGAAAGAGCAGCTACTGCTGCAGGAGTTGCTCCAGCCATCCAGTGTGGGATTGAATTTCAGGCACGATGGGTGATGGAAATGTGCCAAAAGCAAGAGGAGGGTGGAAACCATACTAGCACAGAAGCCACTTAATTGTCAGGCTCATCCAGACAAAAAAGTGCATCATGGAAACCATACAGAGTAACTCATTGTGATCTATGAACCCAGCTAGAGAGAAGTGATATACCAGCCTTTGACTTTCTGTCGTGGTTTCCTGTTTGCAGGGAATTTTTCACAAAAAGGAAGCTTTCAAAAATTGGGGGAGGTGGCTGTTAGTGAAGGTGGCTGTTTGCTGCCTCCAGGAACAGGGGCAGTAGGCTTCTAAAACCTGGGTGTCATAATTAACAGAAGAAAAGAGAAGGCAGTTGTGGCCTTCTCAGAGGAAAATAGTTGCCCATCACGGAAAGCAGGATGTTGGACAACATACACTCCTGGTCTGGTCCAGCAGGAGTGTATTTTTTTCTTATTCTGCCTCCCCCCCCCCCCCCACTTGCTGCAGGTGGAAACTCGGCTTAGTTTTGGGCTCCTTTGAATGTGTCAACTATGGCAGCCTAGCTTGGTAAACCTTTCTTTATTCAATGCTGGCACTGCTGTGTGTCTCATTTCTAGCACTGCTGTACCTGCTACTCCTAGCCAAAACCGAAATGGGCTGCTGTTCCTGGTTCTGACATTTTAGTGGTGACCTTTATCGGAAAGCCAGCCTGTTCTCCAGATGGAATCATTGGTTTTGCCATGAGCTTAAAGTAATAATGTGGATTTTCTGGAAAATTTTGAATTGGGGCTTTTTCCAGAAAATTGTCCTATGCAAATTGTCCTATGCATCAGAATAAATTTGCTCAGCATTGGAAAACTTTCCTGTGCCCAAGGAGATGGTCCAATTTGGCATGTTTACTAGTTCTAAATAAAGCTAACTAAATAAATAATCTGTGCGAATTTTTTGCCACAATATATTCCAAGTGTTTGCCCTGAAATATTTTAATGAAAAAATTAACAAATGCATGTGCATTGCTTAAAGTGATATAAATGCTATATTACACAAGATTTTTGTGAAATACTTGTAAAAGTTGAAGGCAACAGTATTTACACTGTTTAAATTTAAGAAATGAACAAAGCAACTGTAAGGCGTTGACATTAATAAAGTTTTAGCAACCCAGAGAAGTGCGCCAGCTGCTTGTCTTCTACCTTGAAACTACCAAGTTTGGTGAAGGTATCACACCTTTCCTTTAAGGAACTTAGTGTGGTACTCTAGGATTAACCTGTGGTACCTTTCCAACAACCCTGCAAGGTAGAAGAGAACTGACTGGCCCAAGAATAATGTACTTAATAATAATAAAGCCAGGCTTCTCTCATTGCAGTATCATGCCTTCGCCCTCTTCCCAGATGTGGGGGAGATGGCTGCTGCTTTGTGGTGGTACATGGTGAAAACCCGCAGAATATTCAGTGGTATTCTCTACTGTTATTGTTTCAAATGTACCAGAGCTGAATCTAGGCACTGCAAATAGGTTCTGGTGCTAAGATACGATGAGTCCGGGCTGATGTTCTGGGTTTATTAATTGCTTCCCTCATAATGAATGCCCTTCCAACAAGGAACTCAGGTGGGAATGTGATCTTTCTGTGCCTCAATTTTACCCCTGCAGAGGAAGTCTGTTAGGCTGAGAGATTGCACCTAGTCCAGGAACACCTGATAAATTGAGTGCTGCACAGCAGGGATTCGAGCCTGGATCTCTGTGGGCCCAGTTGCTGTTTTCCCCAAAGTGACTTCAGTGGTGCAGAACTTTTTAAGTCCTGGGAGAAAGACAAACTGGGTTAGGCCTGTCACCTTGCCAGGGCCAGAGTGTGAGCCGAATGTGTCCTCTTGAGCTCCCTCCTATGTCAGTGAGCCCTGGCTGCATTTTGAGCAGTATCAGTTAGCTCAAAGCATGACTGTGTTGGAGGTCCTTGTAGGAAATTGTGGACTGGCCAGCCCAATAATGCTGCTCATAGAGCCAGGCTAGGAAAGAAAAACTAATGGGAACAAGGAAGGCATTTGCTTGCAGTGCCCTGGCATTTCCAGCGTGATGCCCAGTGAGCCCACAGGTACATTTCTTTCCAGGCTTTCTCTTCCCGATTTTTATGAGTTATTTAACATCTAATTAAATGAGCTTTTTAGTTATTTAACTAATAATTAGATAGAGTTTAATTATTCATTAAAAACTGGTAGGCTGCCACGCTGCAAAGCAAAATGTTGCCCTACAGAGCCATCTTTTTTTAATTTCAGAAGAATGATTTTGTTTCAGATCTCAGATCCTACTTCTGTCTTGTCCTCAGGTCGGTGGACATATTTTACTGATAGTCTCATCAGTTTGCCTTTTGGGAAATGAGTGCTTTTTGCTTGGTCCTACCCAGTTGGTAGGCATTTTATGAATGGGCAACCTCCAGTCATTTTGTAAGAGAGCTCACAATAGTTTCTCCAAATTCCAGTGTGGCCACTGCCCCAGGAAAGCTGGGGACCCACATGTAATATATGTTACGCATATATTACATAATATATAGCGCATGCTCTTGTCCTTGGCTGATCTGCTTGTTGAATTTATTTGTGGACAGTAGCAGGAATTTGACAGTAGCTGGCAGCAGTGCTGAGGACATGCTGATGAATTCAGGGAGATTGTGTGTGTATATATGAGACCGAGAGAAAAAGAGAACTGAGACTTTCCTTCCCCATTCCTTGAGCTTTCCTATGTCTAGAGCATTACCAATTTGTTTGCTTTGTTTGCAGAAAGAGCAGAGGATGTATGATTTTTTTCCTTATTTGTACCATGTAGCAATTGCTGTTCTAAAGGCACCAGATTGGTTCTCTATTTCTGGCATCCCATCAGACCTCTTAATCCTGCCAAAAATGTGTGAGGTTTTTTTAAGTACCTGATGTACACATGGTGGAAATTCCTTTCTGTTTCTCTTTTTTTATGCAGTTCAACACTTGCATCTTGTTCACGTTGGACAATTAAAAACTCACACTCACCAAATGTCACATTCGCCTTGTAAGGAACTAGGGGCTGGGGGAAGCGGGGAAACTTGTCCCACCTCTAGCTAGGTTTGGTTGATCTCCTAATAATGCATTTCCTTTGTGATAATCTCTTATAAGAGCTTTTTCACCACTAAGGGAGATACTTTCTGGAGGGCTGTGTGATGAAAGCCTTTGAAGACTTCACTGTTATGTTATAATTGAAGCTGTCCTGTGGATATCACCATTATCTGCATTGTACCCAGAGGCTGCAGTCCTAAAACACCTGGGGAGAGATCCTGTGGTCTCTAGTCATTGTTGGGCAGAGGTAAAGGATGCTTTAGATTGCCAGATGCAAGGCCTGAAATAGAACTCCCACCTCAGAGCTGGCAATCTGTGCTCTGGTTACCTGACAGCCCCTTGCACAGTGCAGAAAGAACCACATTTGAGCTCAGGAAGGGAGTTTGCAGTGTGTGGGAAGGGGAGGAAGCTAAAGGGGCCGGGGTCTAACAAATACTGTATCCTCTGCATTTTCCTTCCCTTGCTGTCCAAAGTGCTCTAGCTAAAGGGCTGAAAATGGTTTTCTAGGGGAAAAGAACAGTTGAAGGGTGGGAGGCAAAGGTAATCTCCTGCAGGCCTTCTGATTTGTTAGGTGATCATCAGCCTCTGGCTTGGAGGCTTAAGGAATCCCCATGAAGCACAGTGAGACCTGCATGTCAGTAAATGTGTGGGGATGGCATTCATCACTGTAACTGGATCAAATAGCCACATTAGAAAGGAAGATAAATAAAAAACCACCACTGAAAAAAATAAATCTTACACTGAACATGTCTAGCAGGCTGACAAGCCTGGTATTGATTTGCACTTCAGCTTAAAGCCATTGAAATGTGGAAAGGCGAGCAGGGATGGAGGCAGGTAAACCTGGTCCTTTCCTACCTTTGGGACAGCCCCTGTCCAGGTACCCTGAGTGGGCCCCTCCTTTGGTGAGTCTGTCCTCTCGTTGCCTTTGCCACCAGCTGCTTTTCCCCTTTCTCATTATTGCTATCACTTGCCAGCTGTTGCATAGGAGCAGATCTAGACTTGAATTAGACCACTGAATTAACATGCTGTGCATCATAAAGAATCTGGCCTGAAAGGCTTGTCATTTGACTCTTATTTTACAAATAAGAGTCCCATGGTCCTTTGAAAAGATTAAGGGTCCTGAGGCATGCTGGGAGTTGTAGTCCTTTTCCCATCTAAACTTGCATAGGATTGCTCTTTGAAACTGCATCCTGTAACCACTTACCTGTTGCTATCAGTGGGATTGACTTTGAGTAGACATGTATAGATAGGTTTGTGTAGTTAATGTAGTATGAGAAGAAATTACCTCACCAAATGCCCGAAAACTGCCTGTCACAGTAGTCTGCAACATTTTCAGACCTAGCACTCACATTTAATTATAAACAGTGACATGCAGTCCTCTTCTTATTTTAATTTCATGTATCTATATTGTTTCCCTGCTTTCCATTGCTTGTATTAGTCACTCAAGTTCTTTTGCCGTATATGCCCATTTCTGTCCTTTAGACTCCTTTATCCTCCCTGTTGCATAGATAAGGGAACATTTGCAAGTGCTGCTTTTTATGGAAAAGCCAGACTTGCTAAAATACTTTTTTTTACACAACTGGGGAAGATAAAGGAGTGCTGTCCTCTTGTCATCTGGTCACCTCTTCCTCTGCCTCTCTTCTCTTTAAAAAGGAACCCCCAGGAAAAATAGTGTTGGTTCCATTGATGTGACACCCCTCAAGATGGTACCAGCCCACTACTTGGGGACCAAAGATGCTTGAGTCATCCCATGTAAGGCTGAGACTGGGGTCATTCTGCAGAAAACTAGAAAGAAGCTGAATCTTGTTCTGCCAGGGGGCTGAAAAAAACATTTTGGGGCTTTTTACTGTCTTAAAAGCTATGTCCTTCAAGCTGCAAAGATTTAAAGTTTATCATTCACTGTGACTGTTCTGCCGCTTTAGGACTAAAGCGGTTTTCAGGGAAGCATCTCTGAAGTGTCTGGCACCTTGCCAGATTAGAAGAATGCCTGGACCCTACAACATTGGAGTCTACAAAATGTGCAAGCAACTTTGTCATCAGAGTATTGCTACTGTTCAAACAGATGTTTTACACCAGCCAGTTCCAGTCCAGTTGTGTTGGACTACATCCTCATTATCCCCAGCCAGCCACACCAAACACCCCATGCCAACTCTAATCCATGCAAAGAATTCAAGTATCATGCATTGCAATGGTTCTGCTGGTCCTTTGTGAATTAAACTTAAGCTAGCGATGTTGCATTCGGTGCAAGATGAAGCTTAGCTATTTCACACGAATGTTGCTGTTTTTTAAAAGCAGAGAGCAGATAGGCGCTTACTTGTTTCAGTTAAACAATTTTTATTAAATCCATTGTAGAACATCCATTATAAAACTATCAAATCCAATGCAGAAAAGTAAATGAAATCCTCTTCTAATTATGTGAAAAACAACGATCTGTCAAGATTTATATGACCATAAGGGCAGTATGCTTAAATGCCTATGCTAGGATAAATTCAAGTTTAATTGGTTAAAAAGCGAATAGTGTGCTCTATTAGCATTTTGTTGTGATTATCTGGAGCAGTTTTATCAGCGCAGGACAAAGAGCCACCCCCCCATCCCCCTGCTCTTTTGAGCAAAAAGGATTTGAGCCTTCAGTACTTTTGCCAGCAAGAAAAGCCAGCCCACACGGGTTCTGCTGCTTTTCTTCTATATCGGGAAATCAATTCATTATTCTTACTGCCAGGCTGTGTTATGCTCCCACTAAAGGAGTTTTTCTCCTCCAAGAAGTTAGAGCTCCCTGAGATGAATAACCCCATGGATCACCCTGGGGGGCAGGGGAACCTGGCCCTCGGTGGAGAGGACCACTGGAGAAGGGCTGTTCTGCAGGCTTGCATAATAACTGGGGGAAAGGAACCACAGTGCCTTCTTTTTCCCGCCCCCAATTTGCCCGGTCACCTTCGTGGTGTGCGACTTGCTGTGACATTCCAACCAGGTGAGATGCATGATGGGAGTGGCTTCCAAGCCATCCTCAAATGTGTGGCTTGGAGCAGGGTTCTGGGCTGGTTTGGGGAACCCCCCTCTGGGCCCCTCTTTTCCTTGGTGATCTTGCAAACAACAGCACTAGCTGAATAATGACCCAAGCCGAGAAAGTGTTGTTGCCATAAGAAGCAAATCAGAAGGGCTCCTGTGAGAAGCAGCACCTGACTCCAAAGAAGGCCTCCTCAGAAGGAGGGGTCTCCTCAGGAGCAAGGCTTGTCATAGGCTGCCTTGGGTGGGGCTCGGCAGACTGTGATTAGCTGGCTACATACTCAGTTCAGCCTTTGCTGCTGCAGTAGTTCTTGGCCTTGATCTGTGTCTGGGCTTCTGCTTTACTGACCTTTGTACTTCTGTTTGATGCTGCATTTTGGAACGCTAATTATACTTGACTGATATCCTGTGCATTTGACTTCAGCCGCAGTTCTGATTTCTTCTGAAAATCCATGCTTGCTCGGTAAACTGTGATTGACTATTGGCTTACTTTGACAGCTCTGTTGTAATTAGCTTTCGTGTTTGTTCATTATATTTATATTAAGCCCCTTTTCCTTTCAAGGAACTCAAGGTGACTTACATAATTCTTTATCCTTTCAGTCTTCTCCTCAAAACAACAACCCTGTAAGGTAGGTTGGGCTGAGTGTCTGTGACTAGTCCCAAGTCACCCATTTAGCTCCATGGCTAAGTGAGGCCCAGAACCCAGATCGACCAAGTCCCAATCCAGCACTCTTAACCACTACACGGCACTGGCTGTCAGAGAAGAACAGAGTTTGCATAACATTGAATATGCTAAACCAAACTATCCAATGTCCTAAAACCCTAGATTTCTTTATTTTTTGCAGTGTAAAAAAATGCTTCTCTAGCAGGGAAGACTAAAAATGAACCAGGAAATCTTTTCCAGACAGTTGGATTGTTTGCCATGACTTTTATTTTTTTTCCTCTGAAGTACAGCTTCTATAAATTCTAGTCTTAGTTGTAACCTCTCTTGTTGGCTAAATACACTGAAAGGCAGGAGGATGCTTAATTCATACAGTGTCCCTTTTTAGCACAGAGCATGTACCTATACCCTCATTTTGCAAGGGCTAGAGGCCTGTGTTTTCAAAAAAATAATGGATACATTCTGAGCCTGGTTCACCTGTACTGGTCTCTTGACTTGTCATGATTCACTATTCTAGAAGAGAATGCAATAAATCCCTGCTTGTTGTTCATTCAGTTTTAGCCTGTTTCTTCTTCAGTTCTGCATGTTTTGGCTCGAAATGGCTATTATTGCAGCTTCTTCACCAGACTCATTTGGCTTATTTTCTGTACAAAAGCAGACTTGACCAACCGTTCTCTAAAGGGATGTAAAGAACAGAGAAACTAGAAATGTTATATCCTTTGAATAGCCAAGAGAAGTGACTCCATGTGGTTTAGAGTAATAAGCTTTGAATGGTATATTAATATAATTGGGATAACGTGTAATTTGCCTATGAGGCGGCTTAATAGGCAGGATTACATTTTCTGTTTTTAACTTGTTTCTGCAAGCCAAGATTCTGTCTTCCCCACCAGCTCTCAGCAATGTTGACTATTGGAATGGAGGTAGAAATCAATTTTTGAAGTTTGTAAAACACCTCGTGCTCTCAGTTCACTTTCAGTGTTTTGAAAGTATACCTGAGATGCATTAGACTGCAGAGTCAGGATAAAATAGAAGTGTCTTACAAGAGAAGTCTTTAATTAGAACCATGGGAATGCTAGCTCACCTTGGACCAATGGCATGCGAAAGAGTGTTTTGGCAGCATGCCATTTCAAGGAGTGATTCTGTACAGGTCATGTGCTGCATCTCAGCATCTGTTAGGACACGGTGCGGCGCAGCTCATTGTCCTTTGTTCACATGGTTCAGTGATGCGGCTCGGGGCTGGGCTTGGAAGAGACTTGATGCTGTGTCTGCACAGTTCCCATGAGACCTTTTCCTGCTGCAGGTGAAGGGCAAGATGGCATCCCTTCCCATTCCTTTCCTCAACACTGGGGATAGGACAGTGTCCTCCACTATATCTGAAGGTAGCAGGATGTAGGGCAGCTCCTCTGGTCCAAAACTCTATCTTATAACCCAGCAGGTATGGACATATAACACTGGTCTTTTTCCACCTACACTGGTTACCAGTTGAAGCCCAGGCCCAATTTAAGGTGCCAGTGATGACCTTTAAAGCCCTAAACGGCTTAGGAGCTGGTTACCTGAAGGAGCCTCTCCTTCCATATGTGCTTGTCCACCCCTTAAGAACTGGGGCAGAGGCCCTTCTTCAGGTGCCCTCCCTGAAGGAGATCAGGAGGGTGACTACCCAGAGAAGGGTCTTCTCTGTGGTGGCACCCCAATTGTGGAATTCACTCCCCAGAGAGGTTTGACTGGTGGCATCACTTTACTATTTTTGGTGCCAGGCCAACATCTTACGTTCCCAATGTTTTAAGACCTGATTGTTTTAATTGGAGTTTTATTGTTAGTTGAATTTTTAGGACACTGTCCTGGATTGGGTCAGATTTGGCCCATGAACTTGAGGTTCTCCATGCCTGCTGTAGGTTGGTTGTTGCACTTTGGTTTAAAATAGATAAGATTGCAGGTATGCTTCCTGCTCAGTGTTTTATTTTCTTTTTCTTTGTTAGAAATATCTGAAAGCAGCCTGACACACTGAAATACAATATCAGATCTGCAGACAAATCTTTAATTGGTGCCTGCATCTAGCAATATCAGGAGCTGTCTCCCGTTCTGCTAACTTTGGTACTTTTCTGCTTCTGCTGCCTTTTTACCTTCCTTGCCAAATGGAAGAAATTTTACCTGACAGTAGATAGACAGATGGGTGTGTTGGTGGAACAGTGTGGGAAGAGCTGTGATGGGGGTGGGGTGCTGGCAGAGACAGGTGGGAGCTCCACAAGCGCCTCTCCCCCCGCCCCCCGGCAAGTTCTGCCTTCTGCTCATTTGCTGCATCCTTTTCTCCACACTGGAAAGGTCGCTGCAGGAACCTCCTTGGGAATGGTGCTTTCCTTGCATCTGTCTGCATGTTGTGACACTCCTATGCGTAGCGGTAAGTACGAAGGAGAGCCCTGTTGGATCAGGGCACAGGTCCGTCTCCTCCAGCATGCCCTTCCACCCAGTGGCCAACCAGATGCCCCTGGGAAGGGCCCAAGCAGGATATGAGGGCAGCAGCTCTGGCATCCGAAGGTGTGCTGCTTCCATAAGAAGGAATCTGGATTCTCTGGGAATGTTCTGATCCAGAAGTGGGGTGACATTTTCATCCCAATGCCTGCATTTCCCCAGAGGTAGCCCTCCGGGGCCTGTGGGCCCACAGTGGACGGGCCCACAGCCCCATGCATGCAGCGTTCACCCACAGCTACTGGCCTCCTCCATTTGCGTGCATCCAAACGTCAGTATACCCCACTCATACTCCTTTCCACTCCACACACTCCTTCCCTGACATGTAGCACCATTGATTCACACATGGGCTCTCTGTTCCACATGCACATATATGTGCACACCCCCCCCCAACATATATATGCACTGACAAAGTACACACCAGTGCACTTTGCTGAGCTGATTTCTGTAGTTCAGCAGTTTCACACTGAAGTCTGCACTGAAGTTTGTTTGTTTGCGGATTGCTGCTGTAAGGTCAGTTGCAGAGGGACCTGGTGTGCTGAACCGTTTTCATCCTGGTTTTATGATAGGGAAACAGCTACGCAGAGCGGGCTTTATGGAGTTCTGTGATTTGTGCTTTAATCGGATTATGCATTTTATTGCACTCTATGCGTTCATTAGCTTGTGCTCATTGTCATTGTGACTTTGCCTTTTGCTTTATGTGTTGAGTTTTCTTCTAGCTACATTCTTGGCAGGGTCTTGCTGGAACTTCTGCTTCAGTGCATCCAGAGGTCACCAGGGTGGGGGGAGACTGGCAGAAGGTGCCCCAAGACACCTTTTCCATGAGCCAAGATGTGCTTTCTGTGAGCCAAGGCTTGCCCATTCTGCTTGCAGCATCTGTATTCCCCCATCCCAAAATAGTGCCTTTTGCAGTGGGAGATGAGTTGGTTCCTAGAGGCCATGAAGCTGCTTTTTAATTTCCCTCTTGAGAATGAAAGAAATTAGGTGTTCTTCTTTCTTCCTGATGGTTTAAGAAGCTTCATTGTTATTCAAAAACTTTTAATCAAGAACTGTAGCTGCATAGTAGTCTGGATGCTGGTGAGACCTTTTAAGTCCTATATGTCTTGGGCCTGTATTCTCCCATATGAGCCTGCGTTGGGCTCCAAGACCTTCTGGAGAGACTCTTGGTCCCACCATCCCCACAGGCATGCTTGATGGGAACGTGGGAAAGGGCCCTCTCCGTGGCTGTCCCAGCGGTCTGGAATTCCCTTCCCAAGGAAGCTTGGTTGGTGCCTTCCCTGTTATGGCTCCATTAGCAGGCTAAAACATTTTTATTCCAGCAGGCATTTGGGAATGGCCTGTGAATTTGCACTGAGTAATTTTACTGTTTATATTTTTGTAGAGTTTTTAGGGTAGGTCATGATTTAATTTTAATATGTAGTAGATTTATAATTGCATTTTTAACTTCTGTATAATTTTGAAAGTTGTATTGATTTCACTCTTGTGAGCTGCCTAGAGTCCCAAGCTCTGTGTATAGGAGGGATATAAATTATGACATTGACGATGACATGGCAGCTAGTTGACACACCCATTGCTGTCCTATGGCTGCTGCTAGTGAAAGCCTGAGCCACGAGGGAGTCTAGACTCTCAGCAGGGTTGCTGGGCTGGTGACCTTTCGGAGCCAGCCAGTGCTTGAGCTCCACTGCTGGTAAGAGGAGGCAGCTGTGTGCCATCTAAGTCTTTCCAGCTTTTGGTGAAGCCCTTTTGATTGCCAGACCTTCTAAGATGAAGTCGACCTTATGTATTCTGTTGTGTTATGGTTTGCATTTGTGTAGTTTAAATTACTGTAGTGTTTTGTTTATACAGTCTTGTTTTTAAATGCATCTTTCTCATGGTTTGATTGTTTGAATAGCTTTACTGGCTTGTTCCCTGCTGGTTTAGTGCTGAAGGACAGCATATGCATAAACAAACAAATGCATAAATAAGTGGAAAATGCAGTTGTAATGGAAGTGAAGAGCTAGTTTTTTCCTTTACCTTCTATGCACTTTTCTCAGATTGAACAGAAATGGAATCTCTCCCCCCTGTCTTGAACCTCAAGGTCTTACACTGCTCTCGGTTCCACCCACCACCATCATGGGTGCCACCTCCCAGTTCCAAATTTGTGAAGCAATCTGCATTGCACAGGGAATTGGTGCATAAGTCTGTTTGCAGAAGGAGGGTTGAACCTGATGGCCGTTCAACCTCTTTTCTTCAACCTCGCCAGCCTGGGTAGAAATAACGGGAATGCATAACTAGCATAATTCCTGTAACCTGCGGTTAGGCATGTGAATAACTGTTTCCTTGTTCATCTGTGCTGAGCCAGAACTGGCTTCAGGCAACCAGGATGGAAACTTTTCTAAAATGGGAAAAGATGGGAGTCTTCCCCTCACCTCCCTTTCAAACTGCTGGTTTGTGTTTGTGGTGGCTCAGTGGTAGAGTCCATTCCTTGCTAGCATAAGATATGGATCTTGTTGTTGTGAAGTCGTGTCTGACCCATCATGACCCCATGGACAACATTCCTCCAGGCCTTCCTGTCCTCCACCATCCCCCGGAGTCCATGCCGACTGCTTCAGTGACTCCATCTGGCCACCTCATCCTCTGCCGGCTCCTCCTCCTTTGCCGTCAATTGTTCCCAGCATTAGGCTCTTCTCCAGTGATGGGTCTAGTCCCTGATATCTCCCTCAGTCCCTGATATATAAACATCTTCAGTAGCAGCGCTGAGAAAAGGATCTCGGAGACCTTGGAGAATTGCTGCCAGACAAGTGGATGGACCACTGGGCTAACCCCATATAAGGCATCTTTTTATGCACATAGATGGGTCAGATGAGGCATGAAATAGGTGTGCACTAATAGCTTTTGCGGTCTACTTTGAAATGTGCATCAATGGATATCCCTAAAGCCCCTGTTCCCCTTTCTGTATCAATTCTCTGCTTTTGCTTTGTTGTAGGCTGAATATCTTGCTGGCTGGGATGAATCCCTTTTATTTCCATGCCGTGAATGTAGTCCTGCACTGCCTGGTGACACTTGTCCTGATGTACACTTGTGACAAAGCCGTTTTCAAGGACAGCCGCTTGGCTTTTGTCACCGCTCTCTACTTTGCTGTCCATCCCATTCATACTGAGGCGGTAAGTACATGGGAAACCTTTAAGCTACAAGAGTTTCCTTAGCAGTTTCATCAAGGCCTGCTTTTCTGGAAATTGAAAAATAACCCCTTTGATACAATATAAGCATGGTCTTGATCTGGTAGAAGCAGCTGTATGTTATATCTCTACCCTTGCTTCAAAAGATCAGCAGCCTCTGTGTTTACAGAAAATCAGTGTGGCAAGGGGTGGGGGCGGAATATAAGATGCATTAAAAGTTTCCGTCCACAATAGCACCCTTAACACCATGGCCCAGAGCAGGTTTGCTTAGAAGTAAGCCTCACTGAGTTCAACAGAACTATCTGTTACATACATCTGCCTTTGTGCTATGCATATAATTCTGATTAAATGCCTTAAAGCATCGTTGCTAAGAATAAATGCCAAGTGTTTTCACTGAGGAATAATTAGATACTTGGCTGTGATGCAGTATAAAAAACCCCGTAAAACCTGAGCTGTCTATCCTGCTGAGACACTGTTTTGCCTCCCTTTCTTCCTCTAGAGTTTCTTCCTTAGTGTTTGCACATGTGTGTTCTCTCTGGTGCATGCAAAAATAACTCAGCATTAAAAAAAATCCCAAAGTCTTAAGGGAATCATAAATATTGTAACATGACATAAATTAGATTGTGCACATGGTTATAAATGAGAAGAACTGAAAACATTGATCTGGTAATCACTGTATTTAATCCCAAACTAATGAAACATTGATTTTTACAATGAGCTGATACCACCATCTTATCCAATAATAAAAATGTCTAGCATTTATATAGTGGTCTGGTAGGCTATAGTTCTGTATGTGCACTTACCTGAGAGTAAGTCCCATTTAACTCAGTTGGCCTGTCTTCTGAGTATGTGTATAGTACTGTACTGTTACTGTTAGCTTTATGCTGTTGTAATCGCTACAACAACCACATCCAAATTGCTGTGCATGTGTTGTGGTACTATTCCCAGGATTCATGATCTTGCTGTGTTAGCTCAAGCTGAGGAAAGTTCAGGTCCAGAACATCTGGAAGGCTGCCCTACAACCATCCTGTGGGGCGTGGCAATATTACTCTTGAATTGCAGATGAAGGGAAAAACCTGGAAAAGAATGGCTTGATTAAGGCCGTATAACCGAGCTTTGATCTGAGATAAGGTCCCGCTCAGGGAAGTCCTAACTTAATTGCTCAGTCTCTGTGCCTTTTCACTGCAGGGTCTGGACCAAAGTTTGCCAAGAGTGCAGGAGTTGTAGGGCACAATCCTATGCATGATGAGATATTAAAAAGTCCTACAATTCCCAGCATCCTCCAGCCAGTATGTTGTGAGTTATGGGCCTTTCTTTCTATCTTAAGAGCCTTTGGTTTGTGCCCCCCCCCCCTTTAGTATTTTATTTATTTGTGTTTTTAAAGCCTTATATACTGTTCCATTACTGACGTCTTGGGATGGTTTACAACACGCACATTTAAAATAAGATAAAAAATGGTACAGCATCAGGAGATAAATATAAAACCACAAGTAAGACCAAGTAACAATTAAAATAATGGGAGAATAAAAAAGATGGGGAAAATAGTACAAATTGATGAGAACTTTCAGTACATTTTCAGGAACTGGCACCAGGTTTTTAGACACTTGGAGCATTTGGACAATCTGAATTGGACCACTTTAGGGCATAATTATTTGTTATTATTTGTCGTTATTTGTTTTTCGGCGCCAGGTGAAGAACTTTTTATTTAAACGTCATTTTAATTGTTAACAATATTTGCTTATTTATCTGGCCAGGGCGACTTCTTTTATATTTTTTATTTATTTTATATTGTTAATTTTAATTTTATATTGTTATTTTTGTATTTTATTGTATTTTATTGTGTTGTAAGCCGCCCCGAGGCTTCAGCAAGGGACGGCATAGAAATGTTTTAATAAATAAATAAATAAAGTAATCCATAGTGAAGATCTTCTTTTGAGACATCCCAGAATGAATGGAGGCTGTGGTTTGTGTGGCTTCTGCTCTTTTCAGTGGGGCTTGTATAGAAGAATTTGCTGGATGACTGCGTATTTGTTAACCCAGCTTTTTTTAAATGGAGCGTGTCTCCCTAAATTAATAGTTGCTTTTTCCCCAAGCATAACTGTGACCATGTCCATAGTGTAAATTTAGCAAGTCTTAAATGTGCTTAACCTTGCTCACACGACACACTGTTGGTTTGGACTTCTTAAGGAGGATGTGTCTTTCAAGAAGTTATCCATCTCTTCCTCTGTACTTATATTTACAAATTCTCCTGGCCATTCACTTATTTATTGTTAGCATGTTCTTCCCCTTTAATATTTTTCCTGCACTATATTACAAAGGAGCCAGGATGGGAAAATATCCAGAGCTGGTGTGGTGGGTTAGAACTTTGGCCTGGGGACCCAGGAGTTCTTGGCTCTAGTCACCACATGGCTTTGAAACTCACTGGGTGACTTTGGGCCAGTCACAAACTCTCAGCCCAACCTACCTTACAGGGTTGTTGTTATTGTGAAGATCAAATGGAGCTAGGTAAGCTGCCCTGGGCTCCTTACAAGAGGAGGGAGGGTGGGATATGCATGCACTGTAACAACAATAATAATCCAGTAGAGACCTAAACAAGCAGTTGTAGCATGGTGTGCCCCATCCAGCTGGCCAGACAAGTATACCTTCTTGGAGGATGCTCAGTCTATTCCGGCGGCTGTCCAGATCTTTCTTTTGAATGCCATTCATGTTAGCCACTGTAGCTAGGGAGCCGGGCGTCGAGATCCTTGGACATGTCCAGAATCCTTCTCTCTGTACTCTTGCATTCCCCTCCCCTCCCTCCTAGTTTTCTATTTTTCTCTCACCTTCCTTCAATGAGAAGTGCATGTTCAGTGAGTGTGTTCCATCCTTATTGTCCCCCGCTCCCCTGGAAGGATCCATTCCTGCAATATTTGCCCTTTCCAAAACTTCCTGATGTCTCCTTCAAATGTGCGGGTGCTACTGCTCTGGCTGCAGAAGGAGTTCAATATTAGCATATAGGATTCTGTCCAACTCTTCTGTCATTCCATGTGACTCTGAGACAGAACCCAGAGCAAAATGGAGACAGGAGATTAACATCTTTCTTGGGGTCTTCTGAAACTTTCCATCCCCAGCTTCTCAGGAAACACAGGTCACTTTGAAGATGATTAGGAAATATACTTGTAATTTAAAAGTGAAATCTCCAAGGACCAGCATTATTTAAGAAACATTGCAAATGACAATTTGATCTTTTGGCTTTCCCCTCTAAAGTAATCCTTTGTGAACAGAGTTGGTGAGTGTGGAATGCTTAAGTGCTCTGAGAGTGCAATGGCTTTTTTTTGTTGAGATTCTTTCAGGGTTTTTTTTTTTTTTAATAACAAAGGAGGCTTGAGCTTTCTGAATCTCTCCCAGGCTGTTTCAGACCCTTAATCAACTGATCTTTAAATAATGCAGCGTGGTAGTGGTAAGGAATCATTAACATTGGAAAGGGTGGGAATAATTTGGGTGGAAATTACAGGAATGTTTTAATAATTTTTAAAGTAAGAATTAACAGCATGCAAAGCAAATACCAAATTATGAAGATGCTTTATTAGAGGCCACATTTTAAAGGATTTTTAAAAATCCTCATATTTAGGAGGAGATAAATGTTGACACAACATGAATAAATTGTTTAGAAACTTGCCAGCTTTAGAGTCTGGGAAAACTTAGTGCATTCTTTGAAGGTGATGAAAATTATTCATAAACTAGGATTTTTCTGTCTTTTTGTTAGTGAAGTTTACCAGTCAGGAATCACTGTGTTAAGTTGTAAGGAAGGGCTTCCCTTAAGACGGGTCGGCAATGTGTGGCCTCCAGATGATTGTTGGACTACAGCTCCCATCATTCCTAGCTGGCATAAATTGCAGTGTCTGCAGGATTACACATTCCCCATCACTGTCTTAAGACATTTCCCTTTATTAATGTGTTGTTTTTAAAGAGGAGGCTTTCAGAGTTATGAACTTATCTACAGGGTGTTGTTTGTCACCCTGAAAACTACCCCTCAAGTTCTCTTCATCTCTAGTTCATTTTTTTTCTCCTTAGCCCTTAACTTGGAACTTAACCTCATGCCCAAGCTATATCCTGTATCGGGGTATCCTATCCACTTTGCCTAAGGTACTCCTGAAAAATATAACCTGGGCCCATAGGATCCAAGCAAGGATGGAAAACCTGCTTGCCAACATCTAGGCAAGGTGCTGAAGTGAACCAGGAGCTATTGGACAAAAATAACAGAAACTACCTTGGCTATTCTGTGGCGTGGCCTGTTCTGGGAGTCGGAGAGGGGAGTGTAACTGCAACAGAGAGGGACTTTTTGGTGGTAGTGGCCTATTTGTAGAATGCCTTCACTGGGGAGTCTCACTTGGCACCTGTTGCGTTGGGCAGGGGTTGCTTTGTGGAGATCTTTCCAGGTGATTTAAAATCTGCTCTCAGATCTTCACATTGCTTTATTTTTATTATATTGGTGGTATTCTTTATTTCTTGATGTAGAGTTTTAGGTGCCATAGTTGTTTTATTGGATTTTGTATTTTAAGTTGGCCATGTACTTGTAGATTGCCCACAGAACTTTCATTCTTAGATGGTTTAAAGGCATAAGAAATAAAATAAATAATAGAAGTACACCTGATACTGGACCTATCCACCCCTGACACTGGGGCCTTGACACACCAGATATCCTGCTCCTCTCTTGCTGGCAGGATGCGGCAATAGCCTGCTGCTCCCCTTTTATGTGAGGAAAAGCCATTTCTAGAGGAGTTAATTGTGCCTGGCAAACCTGCAGTGAAGGGTCTCTGTATGCCATTTCCCATTCTAGCCCCTCCAAAGCCTCCCCCTGAGTAGTTACCCTCATGTGAGAGAAAAAGCTGATTTGGTGACGGTTTTAGCCAAGGCCTTTCCTACAGTCCCTCTGATGAACAAAAGGCCAGTCCTGTGACCCCCAGACTGCACCTGTGGTTCCGTAAGATGCAGTGGGTCTTTCTCTCCAGGGCTGGAGACTGAGCTACGACTTCAGGAAGGGAGAGCTGACTGCAGATCTCTCTCCCAGCTGCAGCAGGAAGCTCTGTTGCGACTCCCTCTCGAGGTCAGGGCTCTGGGTTCAGGAGAGGGGCAAAGGGATTAGGCCAGTGGGCAAGCATTGGAGGAGCAGCCGTGTGTCTGCTGAATCCAGTGGTGTCTCGGCTGCTTTCACTGCTGGAGCAAATTAGACAGGCTCTCACAGGCAGTTAGAGAGACAGGCCGGTATCCCTGTTGGCAGGGGCACAGCAGGGCTTTGAGCTGATGTAGGATCCTGAGACTGGAACCACCCATCACCTCCACTAGATGTTTCCTAATTCATTCTCTCCCTCCATCCCCCTCTCTCCACCCCCCTCTGTGTAATTTGCAGAATCCCTTTAAATCAATGTATTTTTTAATACAGTCTCATGTATGTATGTATTTAATTTCTGTACCACCTAATAACCAAAGCACTGCTATATGCGGCATATAACAATTCTGTTCATTTTCATCCCCGTGAAAGATCATTATCATTAGGAGTGCAGTCTATTCCTGTAAGATGACTTTTTCTGCCTGAACAATTCCAAGCAGTGTCCCAGCTAAACATGCGCAGGATTGCTCCCTAGATGTCTCTGGCCAAAGGCAGGATTTGATGAGGGTCAGGAAAAACAACCCTCTAGTAGACCTACTTGACTGAGAGCAAGACTGATTGAACCTGGTGGCTTTTGCTTCCGAGTGGATGCGTACAGGATTGCATGATATGCCCTGAAATACAGCTTCATGATTTAATTTCAACTTTGACTTTTTTTCTTTTTTATCCCTTCTTAGGTAACGGGTATAGTAGGCAGAGCAGACGTGTTGGCCTGTCTACTATTTCTTTTGGCTTTTCTCTCTTATAATAGGTATGTCTCTTTTTGTCTTATGGTTATGATACTTGTAGTTTTCAAGGGGGACTAATAAATAAGAAATGGTGACCTGTGGGACTCATATTATGCGGCAAACTCTGCTTGTTCTCTTACATTCCCATTTCCCTTCTGCGCGTGTGTGTCTCTCTTTCTCTGCAATGGATGGGGTGGAGTAGCTAAGTTACATCACAGCACAACTGATCACTGCAACTGCATGTGTGAATGGTGTCAGCTGCGCTGTGTGCCAGTTATAGGCTGTGGCAGAGGAGCCTACACTGCAGTAGAATACATACTTGGGGTCTAGATGGTCCCAGTTTCAATTCCTGGCATCTCTAGGTCAGTCCAAGAAAGAATCCTGCCTGAGTGTCAGTGCCAACAAGACTGGGCTGAACAGCTTCGGGGTCAAACAAAGTATAGGGCAGACTCCTGTGTTCCTGTTTTGTGACTAGACTTTAAAGTCTATAACTTGGTAGTTCAAAAGAAGCAAACAGGGGAAAAGAAAAAGCACCAAGTTGAAGGAACAGTAGGGAAGACTGTTAATCCTTTCTAACCACAGCTTCTCTGTTCCAAATCAATGTCTCCAGCTGATTCCTCCCTTCCCCTGTACTGCCAGGTAGCAAATTTATTTTTGCAAGGATAAATGCATGTCTGGAGCCTCATGAATGGTGATGGGAGGACAATTGTGGCAGAATATCATGGAGTAGAGGAGTGGCTGGTGAGGACAGAGTTAACCCTCTGCTCCATATTGCCACCCCCAGCTTTTCCTTTAAAGCCAAGTAAACAAACCAAAAAAGGTTGTCAGGGTTTCCTTAGATGTGTTGGCAGAGGGGAAATCTAGTACCTGTTTGCAAGGTACACCCGCTTGGATGGTACCAACCTGAGACTCCGTGAAACTGCCTCTGGAGTTGAGACAATAGGTATACATGGAGAAACAAGCAGGGACTCAGGCGAGGCAGAATGCCCCCACCCTTGCCCATGGAGAGAGAAGCCGCATATGTATACAGAACTTTCTGTTTAAGTGAACGCAGGCAGTAAATGACCTTTGCCAATTTTGTCTATACCCTGGAACTGTTTCTGTGCAGTCATTTAGCACATAACCATTTGTTCATATATAAAGTTTTGAAATTTCTTGTATGATGTGTCTGGCATATGAGTATTTTCTAATCCAGGGAAACTTGTTTGGAATAAATGCTTTGTCAAGCTATACAAGTGAAGAATAAATCTTTATTTTTAGCCTCCCCATCCAATTATATTGTAAAGAACCGTGTTCATTAATTACATTTATATCCTGCCTTTCTTCTAAAAATGGCACTTATTTTACACCTCATCACTCCCTCTATTTCAGAAGTTCAGAAATGCATGTCAGTACATAGAAATCAAAAAGTGTGCAGTCTACATAGAAAAGGAAGATATTAGCAGGGGGTGGGAAAATCCCAAAGCTGTTTAATGAGGACTGGTCTTGCTCAATTTGTATAGATGGCCAGCTACTGATGGGCTTTCTCTGTGTGCAGAATAGAACGCTGGAGCGGTTAGGGTATCAGAGTGTCAAAGCGTAGCTGTTTGGTTGGAATCCTGAATGGGACTGTTCTATACTGTAGCATTTTGTTGCAGTTCTCACTACTTTTGTATTAATCATTTTTAAATGTTAATCCTGACTAGCTTCAGCTTTTTGCATGGATACAGAGGCCTTTCTAAACCAGCCACAGAAGTTTCTTTAAATGGAGGAAAGCTGGTGCAAATCTTTTGTTAGCTTTCGCTCCAGGAAATGCCAGTGGTATAATTAGTGATAGCTGGTTTACATGTTACATCATACAGGAAATGCTTCCACAGGGTGACTACAGTGATAGCCTGGATTTCCCATACAAATTGAAAGCCAGCATTAGTCAGGACTCTCCGACAAGGGAAATACCCTTGCACCTTATAATGAACCCCTTGTAATATCTGCTGTTCCTTTTACAGTGAAAACCAATTCATGGAATATTGGAAGCAGCAGTAAGGTTTATATCAGAACACCGGAAGCTGTTTTCTATCAGGGCCAAGTTCTGATGAGCAGTAGCTCTTAAGGTCAGCCTTCCCCAACCTAGTACCCTGAAGATTTTTTATACTTGGCCTCCTATCGGCCCCTGCCAGCAAGGCTGACTGTCAGGAATGCGGCAAGTTGTATGTAAAAGATCTGGAGGGCACCAGCCTAGCAGGTGGGCTGCTATAACTCTTGGGCAGGGGCTTTTCTGCGCACCTGCTCCATGATCCTTTTAAAGTGGAGAGGCTGTGAGTCAAGCTTGGAACTGTCAGCACGCTCTGCTACTGAGATATGGTCCTTCCTGAGGAATACCTGGGCTTTATGTGTCGTGAATGTGTATGAAGAATTCCTCTTCATGCCAGCCCTGGACTAAAGACTTACCTTTGGCCACCTGGCCTGCTCAGCTTTCTTTGGTTCCAAACCGAAGGAAGAAGTAGATGCTGGCAAACTGGTCAAAAGTGCTTCCCTTTTCTCTAGTTGAGCTCTTCTCTCCATGAGCTGCTTTTGTTTTAGTTCCTTGTATCCACTTGGTTAGTTAACACGATTGGTTGTTGTTGTATTTGTACTGCCAGGTACAGGGAAAGGTGCTTTTCTGCCTCATGTGCCAAAATAACTAGGCTGGGTTTGGGTGTTCTGCGTGTTCTGCGTCTTGACTTGCGTGAGAGGGGTGCCATTTGCTGCCTCATCTAAGACAGCAATTTATCTTGGGTCAAGCCTACTGAGGACACCCGCTGGCCCTGTTTTTCTTCCTGCATTATGCTGCGGTATTTGTGACTGGCCAGAGAAGAAGCCAAATGAGGAGGAGGGTGGTTTTCTGTCACCCATTTCTCTCTGTTTTTCTCCAGAGTAGCACTGAGGTGATCTTTCAGCTTAGCTGTAGTGCCATCTCTCCCTCCCTCTTCAAATTCCTGCTCAAAACTCACTGCTCCTGGGTAGCCATTGGTTCTCCCTGCTTTCCTCATGCAGCGCCACAACCAGACTCCTGCAACATGTGCCCATAGATCACACCTTAGTCCTTGTCTTTCCCAGTCTGACTCAGCGGTTTTCCCTGATACCTACTTTTAATAATCAGCTTCTCTGGGGAAAATGCTTTGCATATGTTCTTCTGTATAACTCTGTATGAAGCCATCTGCTCTGATGACTTGGGATTAATGATAATTCTTCCCTTCCTGAAGCTTGATCTTTCAACTTGCTGCCTCTTCTGTTCTTGCTTCCCCAATAACTCATTTGCCCTATAATGCCCTGTTTATTTAACTTGGTTTGTTAACCCGGCCGGGGGGGGGGGGGGGGGGGGGGGCTGTCCCTTAAGGGAATGGAAGAAAATGAGTATGTTTCTTGTAAAGTGAGTTACCATGTTTTCATTCTGCCTTGCAGGAGTGTGGATCAGCTTTATGTTGGGGAACATTTCCCTCCCACTGCCTCTCTTCCCTTTTTGCTGCTTAGTTTATTTCTTGGGACCTGTGCAATGCTGGTAAAGGAAACGGGAATCACCGTGTTTGGTGTCTGCCTTGTGTATGATGGCTTCCTGCTTTCACAAAATAGACGCAGATTGTAAGTAAATGCAACTTAAATATTTCATCAGTTTGATTTCAATATGCCTGGCATGTAAGTTCACAGCAGTTCCTGCTCCCAAGAGCCCACTTGCTCGTGTATACCAGTGTAGGTTATTTGTGATGTTTTGATTGGATGCGGTAATAACCAGGCTTTCCAATTTGCCCGACTTCCCTTAGCTGGGTTTTTTTATTGTACTTGCAGATTCTGAAACAGTGAGCAATAAAGGTAAAAATAATAAAACGCTCTATTGAATGTTTTTCAGAACAGAATTAAAGAAGGTTTCTTGGAATAAAGGTGTGTTCAGCACATGTAATACAGTGTTGGTCCCTGCCTGACCTCCAGAGGCAGGAGGTTCCACAGAAAGAGGACTATGGCGTGGAGGACTGTTCTCCAGTTGGACTGTAGGTCCATGTAGAACCACCAGGAGCACGTCATCCGATGACCACAGTGGTGGCTGAGAAACAGTTCCTGCTTACCACAAGTGAACATGTGCATGCTGTTTAAAAAAAGGGACTCTGTTCTGTGCTCTCCTTTGAGCATCGGATCTCATGCACTAAGAACTGCAAACACCTTATTGTAAGCTGTCCAGAGATGAAAGTGATGGATGGCCTAGAAATATCCTAAACAAACACTCACACACCTAGCCTTTCTCAGACAAGAGATTTTGTTGGAATGTGCTGGAGCTTTCAAACGCATCTTGGCCATGCTGGCTGGGAATAATGAGACTTCCCATCCAACGCATCTGCAGGCAAAAAGTGGGAAGGAGATGTAGCCATAGCTGTGTGTTGTATTTGCATTTTATATATATTGTAAGCTACTCTGAGTGCAGTTATAGAAAAGTGGAACATAATAGTTATTTATGATTTTCATTCGCAATATGCTTTTCACATGTATATGTGCCTATAAATCTTTTTGGAAAGCACATATAATGAAAAAGTTACTTTTAATGAATCTTTGGGGCAGGGATGCAGAATTTTTCAGCCAGAGGGATAGATTCCATTTTGGAGAAACTCTGGAGGGCTACATTCCATTGGTTGTTGGGCCGAAGGCAGAAGAGATGGGTCCAAATAGCAAGAATACCTACTATTTTAGCTTAATATGCTCATGGTCAGTAATGAAGCTTTAGGGAAGGCATTTCAGTCTTTTAGAATGGGAGGGAAACTACACAAAAGCCAGGAAATAGCCACATGATTGGTGGGGGAAGGAAGAGGATGTAATGTTTGAATGCTGCCCAGAAGGTTGGATTAGTTAAATTAGTGCTGGGGCCTGAAGTTTTGCATCCCTGAACTACTAAGACTAAGGAGACCTGAGTTCAGATAATCATTCAGTCCTGAAGCTTTCTGGGTGATGATGCGTCAGTCACTCTGTTTCTGCCCAGGTTTCCCCACTGAATTGTTGTGACAGTGACAGGGCCAGTGCGAGCCTCAGTATGCCACTGTGAACTCTTCAGTAATGGATGCAATTAAAAACACGGTCTTTAATACTCTCAGTGCTTCCATTTGGACGGAATCATCCTCTCCAGATGCAGTCTTCTCTTCCTAGTGTCCTTCCGATGCACTGGATTGCAACTCCCATCATTCTCAGTTAGCATGCCCAGTGGGAGTTCTAGTCCAAAACAACTAGAGGCACCAGACTGGGGAAAGCTAATCTAATGCATGCATATCTTGGATTGTTTATACAACCCCCTTCTCCTTAGCTTCTCCGCTAGTTAGGTTTCCCCACACTGACAGATGCTTGCTGTTCATGTTTTACGATTTCAAAAACACTGCATAGCTGCCACATCTGGATGTGGTAGTGCTTCCAGAAATCAGGCGGAGTGGCCCAGGTGTGGTGCGTCTTTAGGCCCATACTAAATTGTTATTGAACATGAATGTTATGGTTTGCAGAGCTCTGTATTTTATCACTAGACAGCTTCTTTGTGAGAGGGAGGGAGTTCTTGAAATGGGGCTCTCCGTACAAATAACATACACTAATAACATACGCAGAGGGCCGATAAAGGCACAGCATCTGTCCTGAGATCTTGTATAATAGGACGGCATACAGAAGCTTTTAATAAACAAACAAATAAATCTACCGCAATCAGGCTATTAGAGGAGACGTCAAGGTGAAATCTACAATGAATCATAATATATGAATATATTCACATGGTTATATATGTATAACACATTAATAAAAATCATTTTTAAAAGAATCATATTTTCTAGTATGTAAATAGATGCCCATTTTCTGTTACCTGAGAAAATAAATGCTACCCTCCTTTTAAATAAAATTCTTCCTTCCCCACTTTCTTTCCCTAACTCTGATAATATGTGCCATTTTTAATATGCCCGGATCTTAAGCCTACACCTACGATCCATTATAGTAGGTCTTTCTTTTTTTCCATTTATGCCCGATAGCCCATCCTTACAGCAATTAACAAACGACTAATCATGTCCACAACATTCTGTAAAACTTTTTCTCTCCCTGAGGTGTGAAACCTAAGGTAAGAGGTGCAGCTGGGAGGAATAGTTCATAAGCTTCCATTCCCTCGTTTGATTAACCATAGGCTTCCACGTTGTGCAAGCTCAGAACTGTGGTCAGTCCCAAATGTGCCTAGTTTAAACCAGGGTACACAACTGGCATTCTCTCCAGGGTGCCTTCCCACTGCATTCTCTACAACCTGTACCCCTCATTCAGTCTCCTAGCGAGCTTCATACAGTGGTTTTCCACTGAGCTTCCTGGCCAGTATTACGTGCAACCCTTGGAGTCTGAAAGCAGATGCTGTGGATCAAAGTAGCCTGAATTATTAAATCAAAGGTGCACACCCATCTTCTGCCCAAGAGCTGCATTCCATTTTGAAGATGCTCTCGGATGGGGCCAAAACACCACTGTTTTAGCTTAAAGCTCTTACTGCCACTAACCAAGCCTCAGGAAAGGCACTCCATCCTTTTAGGAATCAGGAAAAACTGTGTACAAGATGGGGAATCACCAAAATATTGGCTGTTTTGGGAAAGGGGGAGTCCTGGGGATTCCTAGGGGACCAAATTTATTTATTTAAAAAATTAACATGTCGTCCTGTCGCAAAAAGCCTCAGGACAGCTTACAGCATAAAATACAACATAAATAAATTCCCAACCCACACTGGCTGCAGTTAAAAACATAGAAAAGACAATATTAAAACTTATTAAAATATCGCTGGAATAAAAAGTCTTAACCTGGTGCTGAAAAACAAATAATGACAGCGCCAGGCAGACCTCTCTGGGGAGCGCATTCCATAGAGGGGGTGCCACCAGAGAGAAAGCCCTCCTCTGGGTACTTTGCCTCCTAATATCTTTCACGGAGGGTTCCCGGAGGAGAGCCTCTGCTGCCGATCTCAAGGGGTGGGAGGGCAAATATGGAAGAAGGCGTTCCTTCAGGTAACCAGGTCCCAAGCCATTAAGGGCTTTATAGGTAATAACCAGCACCTTGAATTGAGCCTGGACTTCGATGGGAAGCCAGTGAAGCTGGTAGAGGACTGGGGTTATATGAGAACAACGCTCAGTCCCTGTCAGCAGCCTGGCAGCTCTATTTTGCACCAATTGAAGTATCTGGACTGTCTTCAAGGGCAGCCCCACGTAGAGAGCATTACAGAAGTCTAATCGGGAAGTGACCAATGCATGTGTCACTGTTGCCAGGCAGTTGTTCTCCAGGTAGGGACGCAGCTGATGGATCAGCCGAAGCTGAAGGAAAGCGCTCCTCGCCACCGCAGTCACTTGAGCTTCCAAGGATAGCTCCGCATCGAGGAGCACTCCCAAGCTGCGGACCCTGTCCTTTAGAGGGAGTGCTACCCCATCCAGGGCAAGGTCCAGGCCACCTCCCCAGGAGCTCGATTCACCCACCAACAGGACCTCCGTCTTGTCTGGATTGAGTTTCAGTTCATTGGCCCTTCACCCTTGCTCTAAATAATGGATCCACAAATAGCATCCTGGCAGTAGCGTTCTCCGCCAGCTGATGTTTCAGAGCACTCTGCAATTGTCAAAACAAGCAATAATGTACTTGAACAGTAGCATAGCCTTTACAAGTGTCTCCTTGGAGCCTTTTTCTGATTGATATTCCTACAGTGTCATGCAGGCCTGCTCTTTCCCCAGCAACATGGGAAGCGCTTTTTTGTGCGGCATCATGTTTGCGTTGCTTCTCGTGCTGATGGTGCTAAATAACCAGGAAACAACTTCTCAGTGTGAATAAGTAAGAATGGAAATCCATCTTCTGATATTAAGATTTTGATTTTTCTCTTATTTAGGAGAAATGGCGGGGTGCATCAGAGGATGGCTCGGCAGCCTGCAGCTTCCCTCCATCCTTCGTTGCAACTTTCTTCATCCAGCAGGGAGAATGGGAAGCACCGTGTTGCTCACAAGGGGACCTGGAACTCGTATCACCCTGCGTCCCCTGAAGAACAGCAACGCAGCAGCCCTTCTGTCTTGAGCAAAGCTGCCTGGGCTGTGCTAAGGTACCCTAAGCATGCCATAGTCACTTTGAGCATTTTGGGTCTGAGGTCTGCATACAGTGATACGCAGGAACGGCACACAGATCGGTAGCTGTGCACCCTTTCTCCGATCTCACTGTGCTCTGTAGAGCAATGGAGGGAGGTGGGTGGCATGGACAGCGTGGGCCACCAGCATTGGGTAGGGCTGATAGCAGTTGTTGATCGAAACATCTGGAGGGCCACAAGTTGCCCACTTCTGGTCTATGCTCACAGGATCCCAGGCAGGTCACTCCTGTTGCCTGCAATCCCCTGATCTTCCTGACTGGAGATGCCAGGAAGGGAATCTGGCACATTCCATGTACTAATTGAGTGTTTTATTGCCAAGCTGCATTCTATGCCTGCCCCTTTCCCAGAGATCTAGACTTGTGTGTGTGTGTGCGTGTATGTGCATGCACATGCATACTTTTGTGTGTGTGTTTCAATGTGTCACTGTATTACAAGAAAGGTACTATGCGGGAATGGGTTTCATAATGAAAACCCAAGTATGTAAGTGCTATAAACCCCCAAAGTATTCTACGTTTCATGTTGAAGCTTCTTCTGACTCACACAAGATTGAAATTTTTGGTTTTGGGGTTTTTCAGGAAAATCTGTTCATATTTCTGTATGCATTTTTCCAAATCTATGCATCAGTTGTGCACTGCTTTGAAATGTTTGCATCATCCTCTCATTGAACAAAGCATATTGTGTGTATTTGTGAATATGTGTGTGTTGTTTTATGCACTACTTTGGTCCACAAGTCACGTTACAAGCTCAAAAATGACTTCAATCTCAAATTGAGTTTATGTTTAGTTTGGAGGGTGCAAATTGGGTAAATTCTGATGAAAAGGAACTGACTAAATTTCTTATACCTTGCAAACTACATCCTGCTGTGGCGGAGTTTATGTGAGCTGCAGTGAAATTAGTGAATTATCTGCAGGTGTGGACAGATGAGTTTTATATCAGGCCCATGTCACTTATTACTTTTCTTCATTTATAAAAAAGTGCATATGTTTCTCAAAACCCTCTATGAAAATGCACTTCTAAGTATAAACGCATATGTTTAAAGGTATAGTCTCCCTAAATACTAATTTTTAATGGAAGATACGCTGGCACGGTTTCATTGGTTTGAGTTGTTTCTTGTTGAAGATGATCAGTGGATGGTGACCTTTTGGGGGTGTGCCCCACAGTGAGCAGAGGTGAGGGCGAGAATGCCTTGCCTTCAGATGGTAACAGGAATTGCGCGTTCTGTGCCACCCTTTTTGTCTTGATGTTATGGATGCAGCATGATGTCCTTCTGCAGAGGATTCCATTATATTGATTTCTTATCCCGTTTCTTTCCCATCAACTGGTAATTGAGTTGTAAATAAATCTTATTAGTCATTATCCCTCTTTAATCCCCCCTTAATAGGACATGGTGCTGCTAATTGGATATGCTTGCTTCCTGATGTTACGTTTTAGTTCAGTGATCTTGATTAGGATAGTGACTATTACAATACAGTTTTGGGGCAGGGCTATGTTGGTAGATTCTGGCTAAGCATCAATTAAAAAAACAGCAGGATTACTTTCCCTAAGGATTTGTTCTGCTAGTACATAGTGGGTCAGAATATGGCTACAATGAGCAGATAACTCTACAGAAGTATATTAGTAAGGATACTGTATAGTCCTGGTTTACCTTTAGGATAGGCTGAAGGTACATTTGCTAGATTGGATCTGCTGGAAGATCTCTGGGTGCTTTGTAGTACATTGGCAATGGTTTTTGACTCCCATTTGGTTTTTGACTCAGTAGCACCAACAAAATGACCCTCCTGCCTGTCCTAATTCATACCTCCGAAATAAAGTAAGCTTGGGATAACCAGAAGTAGATTTTTGTGTGTGTGGCCTGTGAGCATTATGCAGTTTGCCTGCTAAAGTTCTGGGCTCAGAATTCTTTAATTCTAATCATGTGGCCTTTGATCGGTTGATTTCAAGGTTCCCATGGAAAACAAAATGTGCATATAGAAAGTGTGCCCTCCCCCATGTTAACTGTATCGATGTCACAGTGGGTCGTTTCTTCATAGCAGCCTTCCCCAACCTGGCCCTTTCCACATGTTCTGGGCTGAAACTCCCAGCATTTCTGGCCATGCGTGCTGGCTGGAGCTGGTGGGAGGGCCTCATGCAGGGCATGGTTGCCACAGACGTTCTCCTCCCTTACCGGAATGTTCAGCCTGCTAGCCTGAGGATAATTCTGTCCCTCACCACAATTTGTTCTCTTGGCAGTAAGAGGAAACCCTGAGCAGATATCTTCATCTTCAGAGGTGATGTTGCAATGATCAGGCAGAACTGAAAATTAAAATGAAGTTGTTCATCTTCAGTACTGTGCAACAGTTCAAGTTATTGATTATGGATATATTTTCTTTTGCCAACAAGTTGACCACTCAGTCAGTCCTACAACAGAGTAGTGGCTTCTAAAAGTTGACTTGCTCCTGGGAGGCCTGACAGTGATTTATAACAAGTAGTGTTTTATTTACAGAGTGCCTGACGTTTTCTAGGAGCTGAGCAAAGGTTTAAAAGACAACACAGGTCCTTTCTTCAAGCTTATAATCTGATAGGCAGGATGCAGGAGAAAGGCATATGAAGAGAACAAGAGGGAGCAAGTTCAAGCACTGATTCTTCATAGTGATCACATTCTGATGTGCTCATCTATTGGCTTCAGGCTGGTGGGAGTCCTCAGCATGGTGCTCTCTGGTGTCCCACCCCTTACCAGTGTCTTCTCCTTGGGAGCTCAATAGCAGCATTCTTCCTATTGCCCCCAGGTGGCTTCCATTTTAATTTCCCAGAATGCTGTCAAGAGATATCAAGGGCATTGTGGGAAATCAAAATGGTACCAACATTTTGGTACCAACAACCAATCAGCATTCTCCATTGGGGATTTTAAAAGAAAGCTATTCAAGGCAGGTGTCTACAGTCGGTCCTTCGGGAGCGTTGGGTCCACAACAGTTGCAGAAGGGTGCTGTGTGGCTTACACTGGCACTGAGTTGCTGTTTCAGGTCAAAGCCTGTCTCAACAATTGTTCTGTTTCCAGTTGCTTCCAGGATGTTTGCAAGGAAGGCACAGGGGTGACAGCCTTCTCCTGTTTATTTTTAGAATGGATTCACACCCGTAGGACGTCATAGCTATAAATATTGCAGAATAAATACCTCTGGTTAGATCAGAGGTCTCTAATGATCTAAGTCAGGGCCCATGAAAGAGCCTTAGAACTCTGGAACAAATTTTGTCATGATGCAACAGTCGTCTTAGCACCTGTTCGTGGACGTGGTGTCTAACTCAACAGAGGACAGCCTTGAAGGGGACCACTGAAGAAAAATTGCTGAACTGGCTGGGGTTGATGGGAGCTGTGGTCCAACACATTAAGCATACTAGCCTGGTAGAGGCTGGAATGCATGATTAGGTTGCTTGCTGGTGTTGCTATCCAGTAGTTTTATGCAGGGTTTTGTCTTGATTTAAGCACCTTTTTGAAATGTTCCACTTTACAAAAATAAAGGAAAAATTATTCACCGCACTTGAGAGGTCTGACAGCTTTATGGAGAACTGCTTAAATGTTGTATGGAAGCATGGTTTCCTAATGAGAATTAAAGGGGAGAGCTGGGTATTTTAACTACCGTTTTGTGACTTTACACATCTCTTCTTTTACAACCCTCCAATTATCATTTTGTAGTGAAGTTCTGCATGGCACAGCGAACAGACGTGATCTCCTCATCAGTGTTTTAGCATGAAGCAAATAATTTCCTCTTGCTTTTTTTGTGTTGCAAGGTTTGTGCACACAGGTACCCGCATACACACACTTCTTTCTCCTGTACAAGTGCACACAGATATACTGCCCGAAACAGCATGCATATATGTAATATAAATGTCAAGTGTACTTGCTTCCAAACTGTTTTTACAGACAAAATATAAATGTTGGCATTACTTTGAGCTTTCCTAAGTAGCTTAGGACCATGCTATCCAGTGAACCAACCCTCCCCAATGTTAAGTTGTCACTTGGCTAAAGTGACCTTGTGTGCATCACATCATCTTTTGAAGTACTGTTGGTGGAGGTCTGTAAAAGGGACTTCTTTGCTGAGGTGTTCAGGATGTGGAGCTTGGCACCTGGAGATTCATCTGCATCCTGCTTTGCCAGTTCTCTGATTCTGTCTATCGCTTGCTCTCACGCTTTCTCTCTCCCATTCTGTGTAAATTGTAGCCCTACAGTTTGAATAAACAAATACACTGAATGAGGACTGACTTTTGCAGCAAGCTTTTAAACTTTATATTCCTTAAATAGTTTTATCTATTTTCTCCTTGTCTTTTCCAAGGTACCCATAGATTGGTGGTCTGTAACCACAAAGACAGCAAGGGTCTTGTGGCACTGATCTTTGTTTGGGGCCCTGAGGTATTTTGATTCCCATATCCAAGATTAGGAATGGGGTTCTGACCTTGGAGTTGGGAGTCTGTGCTCCAACTCCCCTTCCCTGCCTTGAAAATGGTGGAGAAATAACTGAACCAACTGCCTCGCGGAGGTTGGGAAACTGTCCTCAAGACAGTAGGTAAAGGGGGTTGGGGAGAAAAGGAGAGGGGGTCCATTGGGAGGCAAGGTGTGCCCTCCTGCCTGCTTTCTGTCCCTTTCAGTCACTTCAGCAAGATGCTGACAGTGGCCAGCGAGCTAAAATTCGGAGCAACAGGAACAGTGAAGATGCAGGGTGGATGATGGTAAGTCATAACAACATAAGATGGTTATGACTATCAAAAGCTCTTTCAATAGGACTGTGTCCTTAAAGGCTTAGATTTGTTGTGGTGTAAGCATTCATAAAGTACAGTCCACTTGACCAGATGGACCAGATGAGTAAATTCCATGGAAGTTCCATGAAAATTAATACTGCAAATAAATTTGTCAGTCTTTAAGGTGTCACACAACTTTTTAGTGCTTTTTTGCTTATTTGAGTTTTCTGTAATTACTTGCAGTTCTGAAATTATTGATTATGATTTGATTATTTTAATTTCTGAATTGTAATTTAAGTACACCACTGTGAGCCCAGTTGACAACCCCCCTACACAATATTTACCCATATGTATTGTATGGAAATGTAACCTGACTAACTGTAATTCCATGTTTTGACTAAGAATCAAGCTGCACTGAGTTCAGTTGGACTTTCAGTTAAGTGAGGTTGTAGTTTTAAACACACGTGACTAATTCAAGGAGTCTGCAGTCCTATATTCACATATCTGGGAATAAGCCCCCACTGAACTTGATAAGAATAATTTCCAAATAAACCAAATTATTTCCAAATCCAAATATAGGATTGCACTGTAAGTTCTCTGAGTGGGAACTCTTGGTCTCAAACAAGATGGTATGCTGTGTTTCTGTTCTAAAATATATTTTGATGGCAATCTCTTTGTTAATGGGTTTTTAGGCTCAGGAACAAAGTGTTTCAGCATTTCCTACATTTTATTTTGTTTGGACAAGAGACCTTTCCCCCTTCAAGGAACAGGAAATTTCTCTTGCAAACTCTTGCTTTTCTTAATAATAGTTTCTTTCCTTGTTACAAAAGGCAGGTTTGTAGCAGGGAGTGGTTACTGTGCATTTTACATAACTGGTAGACTGCGTAATAGACCATGCAGATCTATGAGGAGTGGGTTTATTTTTTTATGAGCTCTGGGCAGGAAGTTAAATGTTGGAGGGCTATAAGACAGATGTCTCTATTTTATTGTGATTCAGTGCATTTGCAATTCAGCTGTGCTTGATGGATGCGATGTGTGTTTCTGAGGTCAGCAGGACCAGATTGTTTACACTGGAGTTTTTGTCTTGGGGCCAACACACACTTATACGATGTCCTGGCATTTCCTCGTGGAATCGCAGCAGCACCAGCAAAACAGAGTGGGGAGAGGGAAGGGAAGGGAAGGGAGAGCTGGAAAGAAAACTGAGCAGGCTAGAAGAAGCTACCCAGCTGGGAGCTTTCTTGTAATTAAAGGTTCAAGATTTGCTGTTTCCTCTGTCAAATATTGCTGCTCATAACTTGTAGAGAGCAAGATGCCTCCCCAGGGCACAAGAACAGAGTCCAGCTCCTGTCCTGCGTACACATAGATTAATCTTGGTTAGTGTAAAAGATTGGTCTAGGAACCTCTTCAGGGTATTAAAAAAATGTGGCCAGACTCTCATGTGTCAACAGAAATATTAGTTGTTCAATTGGTTTGGTGGCGAAGTTCAGCAAGGGAGGTCAAGGGGGAGGTTCCTATTTTTTTCCTCCTTTCTGTTCCCTTAGCACCCCCCCCCCCACTTGCTTTCCTTCTTGTAGCACACTCCTATTTATTAGTGGGACTGTGTTCTTAGCCTTTAGTGAAAACAGGAGAAAGCACCCCCCGAGACAGAATCACAAAGGTAGCATGAGCAATGGACCAAGAAGACTCCACAGCAGTGGGGACCTACAGCAGCTGTTACCTGAGGACAACATGGCCTACATGTCCCACAAGTGCAAGCTAGTAGCCCTGTTAGAAGAAAAGGCGAGAGCACTGGAACAGGTGTGTCCACCCTCAAGGTAATGGAAGAAGATGAAAAGTTGATGGAGCTGCAACAGCTATGTGTAGTCCAGAGGCAAGAAGTGCCTCCACAAGCTGAGGCAGAGGAAGAGCACCCTGAGGGAAGGGAGAATGAGGAAACTTCTTGGAACAGGGTGACAGGCACAGAAGAACTAGAATACACTACTCTACTCTAGTGAAAGCAGTGGTACTCTTGAATTGCTTTAAATTACTTGCAGAAGAGACAAGTGAGAAACCCGCTGTGAAAGAACTACATGACACACTGAGTAATCCTGAAAAAAAGAAACAAAAAGTCACTCAAGTAGGGAAAAAGATACTAAAGTTTGCAAGAACAAACAGAGAAGAGTGATAGTTGTGGGAGATTCCCTATTGTGCGAGATGGAAAAATATGTATGTTGCAACGACCCAGAGAATTGTCAAGTATGCTGCCTTCCTGGAGCCAAGAGCAATGATGTAACCAATAATTTCACACATCGCATACAACTCACTGACAAACAGTCCTTCCTTCTCATCCACGTGGGAACTAATGACACTTCCAGGAGAACCTTTGATGAAATAACATCAGACTAAAAGCTCTAGGGAAGAAAATAAAAAACACTGGGGCCCATAGTATCCTCCCTAATCCTACCAATATGTGGAAGAGGAACTTGTAGGGAAAGAATCCTTCAAGGGAATGACTAGCTATGATGGTGTGCCAGAAAGAGAAATTTGGATTCTGAGACCACAAGCTAAGGTTCCTGGAAGATGGAAATGTTGGCAAAGGATGGGCTGCACTTCACAGAGAATGGGAAGCATGTGTTAGGCCACTACATGAAAAAGTTCATCAAGAGGCTTTAAACCAAAACGTACAGAGGAGAGAAACATGCAGCACACATGCCATCACCTGACGAAGACTTACATATTCCAACAAAGAAAAAAGGCTCAAGCAGAGCCTAACATCAGTCTCCCAAAAAGTCATGGGAAGAAAACCAAGGCACAACAAGAATGAACCTTGATGTCTATATACCAGTGCCTGGAGTATGGGGAACAACATAAACTTGTGCTCATAGTACACAAGAACAATTATGACCTTATAGGAATAACCGAAGCTTGGTAGGATGACTCACATGGCTGGAATTCTACAATTGATGGATACAATCTGTTCAAGAAAAATAGAAAGGACAGAAAGGGAGGTGGAGTCTCACTATACATAAGAGACTCGTAGCTGCACAAAAATACAAGAACAACAACTTAGTACCCCATTGAAAGCATCTGGCTTAATTTAAAGGGAGCAAAAAATAAGAAGAAAATCATAGTTTTTGGCATCTCTCACTGACCACCCAGTCAAAATGAGGACAAGGATTCAACATTTGAAAAGCAACATGCCAGTGTTTCCAAGAAGAATGACATAGTCATCATGGGGGACTTCAGTTTCCCCGATATGCTGGGAGACAATTTCTGCCAAACATGGGCCCACCAAGAGTTTTCTGACATGTATTGCCAACAACTTTCTCCAACAGCATGTAGAGGAAGGAACAAATGGAACAGCTTTCTTTGATTTAATCCTAATAAACAGGGATTGACCTAGTGAACAAAATAGCAGCCATGGCAGCCCTGGGGGAAAGTGACCATGCAATACTTGAATTCTCAATTATAAAAGAGACAAAGGTTAACTGCAGCCAAACATGAACACTGGATTTCATAAAAGTCAACTTCAAACACAGAAAAATGATAAGTGAAGTGCCATAGCAATTCACTCTTAAGAGAACGAGGAGTGGGAAATCTTGGGGAAAAAAATCTCCAAGCACTACTACAAACAAATCCAACAAGAAAAAAGTGTAGAAGACAACAGAGGAAGCCCAGGTGGCTCCACAAAAAGTAAGTGTCAGCCTGAAAGAAATAAAGAACACGTACAGGAAGTGGAAGCAGGGCCAGGCCACAAAGGGAGAAGTTAACAAATAGCAAGGAATTGGAGGGACGGTGTCAGGAAGGCTAAAGCAGGAAATGAAGTGAAACCAGCAAGGGATGCTGAGAACAACAGCAAAGCCTTCTTTAAGTACGTACGTTCAAAACAAAAGGCATATGAAAGAGAAAGGTGTCCAGTAACTGAAAATTGATGGCAAAGTTAAAACAAATGAAAAGGAAAAGGTGGAGGTGTTCTATTCCTACTTCATCTCACTCTTTTTTCACAAGAAAATCTACAACAAAGAAGTACAAGCTGAAAGTGACAGATGGCTGCCCAAGATTGACAGCCAGTCCAGAATATCTGGATGGCATATCCCAGAGCCATAGAAGAGCTAGTGGAGGAATTCTCATAACCACTGTCTATTATCTTTGATAAATCCTGGAAAACAGGAGACGTGCCAGATGACTGAAGAAGGACTAACATTGTCTCATCTTCAAAAAAGGGAAAAAAGGCGAACTTGAGAACTGTAGACCAGTTAGTCTGACCTCAATCCCTGGAAAAATTCTGGATCAAATTATTAAAACAGTCTGTGAGTGTCTAGAAGAAAATGCAGTGATGAATAAAAGCCAACATGAATTTATCAAAAGTATATCCTGTCAGACTAATCTCATTTTCCAAGTAACCTCCCAAATGGACAGCAGGAACACTGTAGACATAGTCTACCTTGACTTAGGCAAATATTTCAACATAGTGCCCCATGACATCCTGATAAGCAAATCAGCAAAAAGTGGACTAGATAGAAAAACTGCTAGGTGGATACAAAATTGGCTGCTAAATCAGACACAAAGAGTGCTCATCAATGGCACATTCTCAAAATGGAGGAAGCTAACTAGTGGAGTGCCTAGTGCTCTTCAGCGTTATTTTTCCTTGTATTTCCTCATCTAAATCATTAGTAATCAGATTTGTGGATGATATAAAACTGGGTGGAATAGTGAACACCCTAGAAGGCAGAATGAAGAATAGGGCAATCTTGATAAACTTGAACACTGGGTTGACAGCAACAGAATGTAGGGACAAATGCCAAGTCCTCCACCTAGGAAAAAGAAACCTAGTGCATCAGTACAAGATGGGGAATACATGGCTCAACAGAACTGAAAAAGAAAAAGACCTTGGAGTTTTTGTGGACAACAGGCCAAATATGAGCCAGCAAGGTGATGCAGGTGCAAAAAGGGCAAGTGATAGTTTGGGATGCATTAAGAGAAGTATTACTTCCAAATCATGAGAAGTAGTAGTTCTTCATATGATCTCAGTGCATCACATACAGGGGCTTCACTGTGGCAGTGCAAGGCCTAGATCAGAAGAAACTTCTATCGCTTAGTGTCACAGAGTGGGCAGGAGCCCCCCTCCTACTCCAGGTCCCAGGATAAGAAGGGTGGGGCTCCTGCGCAGTCCCTCAGGTCTTTTTTAAACCATACAGCTAAGCACATCACCTAGATTGGAAACTTTGCTGCAAGTAGATTTTGCTTCTTACCTTTTCTGCATTTCTTCCCTCACTTTTTCCTCTCTCTTGCTTCCTATTTTTTTTTCCTTTTCTCCTTTTATTTTATTTAACTACTCAAACGCTTCACTGAACCTGACTGCCAGGAGGATCAGCAGGTGACGGGCACCTACCTGTCCCTCCCTGCTGCATCCTCCAAGCTGCCTTGAGGCCATCTATCCATAAGTCTTACCTGGCTAAATGGAAAGCCTTCACACTTTTTGCCAGGGTGGCAGGACTCAGTCCTTCTCAGACCTCCATAGAACACGTCCTCAGATACCTCCAGACATGCTTTAGTGCAGGCCTTGCCCCATCCTCACTGTGGGTACATGTGGTAGTAATCTCATACTTCCACCCCCTATCCAGGGGTCATCTGTTTTCATGCACCCACTAGCTTGCCAATTGGTCTCCAGATCATCACTTCACCGGTACAGCCTTGCAAACCATTTTGGAGTCTCTCAGTGGTTCTCCAATCCCTCTTGAAAAGCTATTTGTATCCATGATAATGATGGACCTGTGGCTCTTCTCATGGAAGACCACATTTCTTGTGGCCATCACATCTGCCTGCCGTACCAGCAAGCTATTTGCTCTATTAGTGTATGCCAATAAGATTTAAAAGTTTGAGGAAAAATGTAAAAACAAATAAATCAGCTCAGATTTGGGGTCTGCTCAGCCCTGGATCAAAGGGCAGATGGTGGAAACTTTTTAAATTGATATATTGGTTGAAGCTACAGTCCTACATTCTCTTACTAGAATGTAAGCTCCATTGAGTACACTGAGGCTAGCTTCAGAGTAAATATGTTTAAGATTAACTGACTAAGCTTAACTTCTTAAATAATTCGAAAAGCATTCTAAATATTTTAAAACATTTGGTGCTGAACTTTGGAAAATATTTTCAACTTTTGTAAAATGGCTGGTGGCTAAAATGATCTTGGTATTGAAGCACTTGATGATGGCACCAAAGCATTTTGATATTTTTCTCCGGTCTTGGACTTCCCATTCCTGCATGCCCTTCCATCACTTGGCATAGAGAACAATCACAGTTATAAAGTGCTGTCCAATACATGTCTACTTAGATGTTTGCCCTTTGAGTTTGATGTAGTTTATTCCCAGTTAAGTTATGATTAAGGCTACAGCCATACAACTTACTATATCTTTAAAAAAGCAATATTTTGCCTTCATTTGAATCTTTGAATCTTCTATTTCTAGGCATTTTCTGATCTCACATTCTATTACTTATATCTCGTTTCCAGTGGGTTATTTTGTATACATATTGCAATGCAATATAATATTCATACTTGCTTTTTTTTAAAGTGCTATCATTAGGGAATATAAAATAATGTTTAGATTTCATAGATGGATGAGCTGACTCAATACTATAGGGAAGGCATAAACTAAAGTAATTAGGAATGAACTCATTAGGAAGTATTTATTATATCAATTTTTATATCATCTTTCAATCACAATCCTGGGACATTTATCAACTTATGAATAACACCATTGCATGCAATTCAAAGCATGTAGTAGGTATTACCAAAAAAGCACCCCAAACGATCCGGCTAATGAAATTGTCAGGGGATGGAAAATCTTAATAATGAAGAGATACTTCAGCAGTAAATGATTCTTCACTTTCACTGAAGTCAATAGTGTTTAAGAATGTTTAATTTTATGCTGGATTGTTGCCTTTCCTCTACAAAGGTCATTTACTGATATGAAACAGTAGCAAATTTAGGACCTTGGAGTGATAATTCTTCATAAAGCATGCGATCAGTGATGGCCATTAGTATAAATGAAGTTTTAAAGAGTGAATATTGGAAGATAAGTCTTACTGGCTGCTAGCCATGACATTCCAAAATGTAACCTTTGGCTGCAGTGTGCTGAGTTGGGGACTAATACTGAGGAAGGATGCTTTGTACCATATGCTACTTAAACTTCCATGAAGTATTTATTTGGTTATAGTTGATAAATAAACTGCTCTGGTAGAAATCTTAAGGGTTCTTGTCTTCTGTTGGGATGTACTGTCACTGTTTGTAGGACAGCGGAATATTCCAAACTAATGTTTGTGGCCAGTTTCATTGATGTTGCAGTAGTGTGACTCCTCTCTGAAATTACCTTTGTATAGTCAGGACTCTATGAGGCTAGAGCAATTTCTGAATTGGTCACCCTCACATGGTTTATATTGTAAATGTGAATACCAGTATTGTACCTCTCCAAAAGTGTGTGGCACTGGTATGGTCCCATTAGATGTTCAAGAAGAGCTTTTCTTCATATTTTGCTCTGATCCGCTTGCCTTTAATGTCTTTTTAAGAATTTCATGAAAGGCAGCATCACATAGGATCAGTTCAGATATATTTTTGGAGAGTCCCATGGATGACCAGTTCTGACGTGCTGCTTTCCTTGCATATTCCTCAGTGTGAGTCCATTCCAAAAGCATTGACAAGGGGGAAAACTGCTTCATTGGAGCTGGCTGCAAATATGAAGCTGGCCAAAACCCTTCAAGACACATCTTAGCTTTCTTGGCAGATCATGGAGTTGGGTTTAGCGAAATAACTGGATGGGTGTTTTCATTGCCAGCCTCCCCCCATTAGGCACAACCCAGATGTATTGGACTACAACTCTCACCATCCCCAGCAGCTGAGGGTTATGGGAATTGTATAACATATCTGGAATATGCCCAGTTGGAACAAGCCAGGGATGGACAACTTCTGACCTCCTACATGTTTTTGCCCTAGTCAGCATAGCCAGTAGTAAGGCATCATGTGAGCTGTAGGCTAAATCATCTTGGGCCAGAATTTGCCCAAACATGCTTTAAGTAAGATAAGGGCTGAGTCCCTTCTAATTCCACTTCCATTTTTTCTTACTGGCTGCTCTGATAATTTTGCATGTTAACAATGTTGGAAGGTGAAGGCTTATGACCTCTGAGGTTTCTGTGGGATCTTCTATAAACAATTCTCCTTGCAGAAACCAGAAGGATGCTGCTAATCTTTTCAACAGTGATTTCAAGACCAGTGATCACAATTACATTAAATGGCTAATGTGGGATTTGGGAACAAGTGAAATATATTTAATATTATTCAAAAGTTTAGTAACTTGCTTTACCAGTATGTTTCCCTTTATTGTTGGTGGTTGCACATGTCTTTTGACCGACGTGACAAATTAAGTCTGTTTTTGCTTTTGAAGAAGATGAAATACTAAATATTCTGTAATTCGATGCCCACTGATGTGGGAGTAAGTACTCTTGAACTTGTTGGGACCTAGAGCAGGATCCCATCGAGGATCATGCCTTTTGCTGTTATTCCAAAATCCAATACTCATATCCCTTGAATTGGGAATATTGTAGCCACTTCTAAGCTTTGATTTAAAAAAAATCTAAACTACTTCATGCCTATTACAAATCTTGTTAGTTAGTTACCTGTCTGGATTTTTGTGGCATCTTACCCTTTTTTGGATCAATCTACCTGAATCTGATCCTTTTCACATCAAAGACATTTCGGAGCATCTTATGTAAGAACAGTTCATGTTATTCAGCCTTAGCACTATTAAATCCATGAGGTAACATGACTGTGAGTGTAACTTCTAATTTTTTTTTCAAAAGTGATGAATTGATAATATTGAATAAACTGAGGGCTAACTGGAACATAGAAATTAAAATATTCAGCTGTACATTCTGCAGTAACCAGGCTGTGACATGGCACCTAGAACTCCATACTTTGCTCTCTGTACTGGGGATTTGTGCTGGTTTTCAAATATCAGTCCCTTCCAAAAGCAAGTGATTACTGTATCCATGGTGCTGCTGAGCAGTTCTGATGTTTTGTTTTCCTTTGTTTCTCTCCCTGGAACTTCATGATACAAACCAATGTAATCCAAGTCATCTTTTCTGTTTTTTAAGCTGCTTACTAGGGATAATGATAAGCACTGCCAGGTGTATAATTTTTATTCTTGTACTTGAGCAAATTCCAAATTGTCAACCAGCTTGAAACTAGCTTGCTGCTAATGGCTCTCTGCTTCCTCCCAGAGCTTGGAAATTATATTGTGTTTTTTCAGAGGTGCACTAAGTCTGGGCAATTCCCATCAGCCCTAGCCAGTATAGTTAGAAGTGAGGGATCATGAAAGTTGTAGTGCAACTGGAAAAACCCTTTCTTCCATCGTTGGTCCTACAACTCCCATGGATACTTGGTTTGGAACCATGGCGTTTGAAGTGGGCTGAAATGGCTTAGCTTTTAGTTGAGATGTTCCCTAATTTAGTTGCGCATTCTATGATTGATTTCTCGACAAACAAGGCTTCTTGACATAGGAAGAATGGAGAATTCCTGTTTGTTTATTTGGGAAGCTCTCCTGTGAGGATGTAAGTTCTCCAGAATAAAATGAAAAAAATAATGTGCTTTTTCTGTTGTATCATGTTATGGCATTAGGGAAAATTGCTGGAGAAACAACTCATTCATAAATGTTAGGAGAATTTTAAATCAAGGGCCCAACCCAACTAAAGTTTGTCATAACCAATACAGTGATCCTCTGCATACTTACCTGGGAGTATGCCTTGTTAATTTGAGTAGGGCATGAACCTATTACTTCTCTGGAAGGATTGCACTGTAAGTGATTGAAACCACAGAGGGATTTACCATACTAGAGATGCGTAAGCAGTTAATTTGTTTTCTATGACCAGAATTTACCAAGCTTGCACTTTGTGGAACTGAACAGAGACCCAAATACAATCTGAAGTTGCAATCTGTGTGTTGCTTGTGATTGACAGAACAATAAAATGTTCATGCAAAATATGCACATATGAGGAATATTTGAAAAATTAATGTGCACTTCAATCGATAGGGGAAATATATGCATTTCAGAAATATACATATTTGATGCATGCATTTGGGAAAATACGCACACAAAAATAAAGCTTGCGATCCAATAGAATTCAATGCAATAAAAAACAAAGCTTGCAATCCAATACAGTTCAATGCAATGAATAACCTTTGAGGTGAAATTCAGAGAACCTAGTCAAGCTCCAGGTTTGCTGATTAGCACATCCTTAGGAATGGCTAATATGGGTTTGATTGTTTTCAGTGGAATTTAGTTGTAACTAACTTCCACCCAAAATATTTCTGCTTTTAAGTTAGTCCAAGGGCATTTCTGGTATTTTTTCCTCTTCTGTGAAACTTATTTGATTATCACTTTCATGGCTCTTGGGTGTTAAAGGCTGAGAGACTGGAAATGTCAAAATCTAATAAGCCTCAATGACACTTCTAATAATGAAAGGAAGTCTCAGTGTTGCTAAAGCATATTGCTTCCTTTGGGTTAGTCCAGTTAATTTTGAGGTGTGAATAAGAAAAACAAAAAACAAAACCTCAGTGCCTGGCTGAGTTTTCTATGTCTGTTCATCTGTAAATAAGTTGATTCCCCAACAGTCTTCAAAACTACCGTTATTCCATCTTGATGATCAACTGCATATTGAATGATGACTCTTTCCTTTCGTCAAGATGAAGGTGAAAGAGGGTGATGCAGCTTTTGATCATCGTCTAGAACTGTGGCTTGTTTCTGGCATTCTTTATGCATTAAACATCAAGAGAAAGTTTAATAAATGTGTATATAATACATGGAGGATGAGGCGATCTGTGGCTATTCTGCATGACTTCTAGACTTACTCCGAATACCAGTTGCTGGGGAAGATGAGCAGCAGGTATCCTACTTCTGGGATCCTACAGGCAGCTGCTTAGCCACTGTGGGAAACAGTTTGATCGATTAAACTTATGGTCTGATAAATGGCTCCTCTTAGGTTTTCAGTTGCTTTTAAAGAAACTTACAGATGGTGGAGAAAACACAACAGGAGAAATATGTAATCAGTGAGTGGGTGGTGGGTGTTAAAATATTTTTTCTTTCATATTTAATAGGAAAACTCAATTTAAGTTGAGCAAAAGTGGAAAAATAATTAATGCTGGAAAATGCAACCTTGTTAAAAGAGCTTTTTCAGCTAATGAAGATTGAATAAGAAAACAGCAGTGTTGAACAGAATTCAAGTAGTGTAGTCAAATGCTAGAGTACTTGAAAAATTGAGTATTGCAGTAGAGCAGGGGAGAAGAAAAACTGGTGGTAATAAAGAATTAACTGAAAATTACAGCCTTGTCCTGTGCATGTCTGATTGCAATTAAATAGCTCTAGGTTCATTAGGATGTGATCCCAAATATCCAGGCACAGTTTTGGAGTTGTGCAGCATGTTCCACTGAGCACAGTGGGGCTTAGTTCAGTGCAGCGATAGTTTCTCAAATGGCATTGGCCACTTTATTTGTAGAATCCTCTTCTCCGCATCTTCAAACACTAGAATTCTCAGAGTGACAAACAACAAAATGGTACACACACACACTCACGTGTGTGTCCATATATATGTTCATCACAATTTAAGAATGGCAGCAGAGAAATCACATCTGCAGCCATAAAGCTAATCCATAAAGCTTCAGCATTATGGAAATCTTAAGATGATAATGAGATGGTAATAAGTCGTGTATTTTTTAAACATTATAACATAACTTTCCTTAAAACAAAAATAGAACTCCCAAGTGACTTACAACAAAAATATATTTTAAAATAAGGTGAATATGAAAACAGCTCCAATAATCTAGTCATCGTGTAGCACAGGATTGTGAGAGATGTTGAAATGCATTTGGATATCGAAAGAGGGCTGTTTATTAAACTGGGTGCCATTAAGCTGATCTCTACTTACTAACTTATGCATAGTATTGATAATTGTATAATTAGCTTATGCTACTCTGCGTAAGTAGCTTATTGAATTCATTTCTGTATACTGTGGTGAGAGATTCTAGCTTAGGTGGATTTTTTTTCTAACAAATGGAATAAATTCATGGGCAAAGCCGAGATGCTTGTGAATGACCAGTGAGCCCTAGAAGGGGTTGGAATGGAGTGCAGAGCCTGGCCTTTGCCAGCACAGAGCCCTACTTGCGTGTGGAAACGAGAGCCTCCCTTGGTGTGGAAAGACTGCTTGCCTCAGTGGTAAGTCTCAGGAGACAGTTGCCTCAGTAGTAAGTTGTAGCATGTGTTTCTTCATCCCTCGCTTGCTTGCTTGTGGTGCTCTGCCCTTGTAGCCCCAAGTGGAAAGGAGTTTGTGGTTTTCCTGAGGTGAGGTAGTTACAATTGTATACCAAGAAATGTTATTCAGCGTGCTCAAGTTTCCCTGCGTGTTTGAGACCACCTTGCGTTGTACAAAGGCTCTGTTCTCTGTAGTTTTCCATTACCGCAGTTGTGCGTGCTAAGTGTCAATGATGTGGGCTGCAGGGATGTAGTGGTGCAGCTAGCTCTGTGGTGCAGCTGGCGCGGGATCTTGGGGCCAGGATCCTGACTCGTGGGTGGTCATGCAGAGAATAGCTGGTGATGGCGCAGCCAGAATCAAAGCTAGCATCAGTCCCTGGGTTGGCATAAGTATTTCGGAACTTAGCAGGGCTGAAACTGCCTGCATTCTCTTTATTACCTCCCCAACGTGGTGTATTTGTGGGAGCAGTTGACTCGGTGTGGTAGTAGTCAGGGGCAAAGGGACGAGAGATGTTAGTTGTATGCCTCACATGGCCAGCTAATGGGGGCCCTGGTAAAGCCATTAAGTCCAGGGTTCGAAACAACCTAGTAGGACCCCTGTCTGTGCTGTGTGCCTTACAACTCACATCGTGGTCCCTGGGTGGGGTTTATATGTTGCTTGTAGCATGCTGTGATTGGGTTGCGTCCCATCTTAGACTCTGCTAGGATGGTGTGGGCAGAGCATTTTCTTAGTGGGAACATTATCTTAATTTCCTTCTTTCTGTTAAAATCAACAGAGAGAAAATATTTTCTGGGAGGACCAGGGAAAAGTTTCAATATTGATTTATGCAGGGCCATGAATAAAGCAGGCATAAGGATTTAGAAGCCTTCCCCCTCTTTGGTGCCAAGTTTTGCACCACAACACCCCGCATTCCTGACCATAGGCCATGCTGGCTGGAGCTGACAGGTACTGTAGTCCAAAATATGTAGAAGGCACCAGGTTAGAGAAAGTTGGAATATGGTACAACCTTGTCTGCCCCTATGTTGCCCATAAGCTAGAATCATAGAGTTGGAAGAAGCCAATAAGTCTGTAAGGTCCAGCCTTATGCTCAGTGCAGGACTCCAAGTTAAAGCATCCCTAACAGATTGCTGCTCAACAGCATCTTCAGTGTCTCCAGTGTGGGATGAACACTTCCTAATCCAAATAATTAATAACAGTGTTGATGAGCCTTGGGCCCAAGGCTGAACCATGTGGTACCCCATTTTCTACCTCTCCCCAGTTTGAGAAGGTGCCATTGACTCTTTGCGTCTGATTCTGTAGCCAACTGTGGATCCACCTGGCAGTTGTTCCATCTAGCTCACGTTTAGCTAGTTTGCTAATTGGGATATCATGGGGCACTGTGTCAGAAGCTTTGCTGACATCAAAATATAGGATGTCCACAGCATTCCCACACTCCATTAGGTGGGTTACTCAGTCAAAAAACAAAATCAGATTAGTCTACTCCCTTTATGTATCTTTTTGCATATTCAGTTCATCTCTAAGCCTTTTGTGACACCACATTGGCTTCTTCTGCCTTTTTTTCTTGTTGGAATAGTTTGTAAATAATTGTGTCTTTAGAATGTCCTTTAAAAAAATCCCTCTGATCTTGAACTCCTTTTCTCATTAAAGTTGCTTGCTGTGGGACCTTAATTATCCTTCTTCTGAGTGTATTAAAATCAGCTTTCCTAAAAGCCAAACTCAGCTTTCACTTCCTTTAGAATCAAGAATTCAAGTATGACACAGTCACTTTCCCCCAAGTTCCATAAATGCAGCATTATCAACAAGGTCATCTCTGTTGCTTAGAATCAAGTCAAGGATAGTCTAGTCCCTTCGTGCACTTTCTGTAGGACATGATTAGCAACACACAAGTCAAGATCAGCAACCTAAGTCAGCAGCAATCTGTCTTTAGATCCTCCACCCTGTTTTTAACCATTTCTTCGATGGAATAATTTGGGTTTTGCCACAGCCCTTTATCTGGTGAATCTCAGATGAAGAATTGTGGCCCTAGATGGGAATATTTCTATGATTTGTCGCTTATTGAAACAGGATCTGCTTTGCTGTTCAAAAGCAGAACTTTTTGCTGCTGTTCAGCAGAAATGTGAGTCTTTCAGTAATTTCCTCAAAGTCCCATACTGCAAAACAGCCAATACATGGAGCTGATTGGCATAAACTATATATAGGAGGAAAAATTATGCTCCCAAGTGATTGCAAGATATTGGCATTGAGACTGTAGTGCACATAGCAGGGGAAGTGTTGATATTAATCCCTGCCCCGCTTTCGGTGTTCTTCGCCTAGGCTTTGATGAGCAATAATGCTGCAGGCAGAAATAATTATTGTAGGATAAATCGAAAGTGAACAGATTGAACACCCCGATAATGAGCCTTAGCAATTATCAACAGCTTTACTTTTGTATCCTGCTAGTGGCACGTTTTGGAATTCTATGGAACTTTTTTTTATTGTGGTGGCTACCAGAGCAATATTGAGATGAAAATAGGAGACCCGAACATGGGGGCTCTGGATTGTTTGCTTGTTGGGGGCAAGGAAAAACATAGCTAATAAAACAAATCAATGGTGAATACCATATTTTAAAAATGGAACATAATCCAACATTTAAACAGAAGATACCTTAAAGCTGGCAGTGTATGCCTGCTGGTATTCATCTAGAAGTATTATTAAAAAACACCTGCAAAGATCAGTGAAAGATATACACTTCAGTGATTTGAATGCAGCAACAAAAGTAACTTGTAAAAAGAAAGCAAATAAATATTCTCTTGATAGAAAATGCAGCTGTTACCAATCCCTGTAAGAATCGGGGATCATTGCCAACTAACCACCCTAGCAGATAACTTCTGGGAATATTACCAGAGTGAAAAACATACGTTAATTGCAAAAAAGGAAAGAAAGACCATTCCTCATTTAGACCTTTGTAGGGTCAACATTTTAATTCTGAAGTCCAATTACTCTTTTCTAAGTAGGCCCTTATCATTCCTCAGATTACTATTTTTTTAGCTGCCCTAAACTGTATGTATGATACAGTATGATTTCTCTAACTATACACTGTTGGGATATCCTGTTTCATTTTCAGTATTTCCAAAATTTTCACTTATTTGTGTTTTAGGAGCTCTTGATGTTTTTCTGTAAAACTTACTACACTGACATTGAAAAACATATGGCATTGGTATTACAAGTTCTGAAATATCTCAAGGGATGCTGTTTGAAATAGTTCTCAATATCAGTCATTTTGCAAACATACCTGCAATAAACAGGATGATCCTAAGGGAGGATGCTCTTAGGAAGTGTTGTTCCTGTTAAAATATGTGGATGTATCTATATATTATCCCCTGAATACACTGTCCTACCCAATGTATCATTAGTTCTTTCCCCCTGTAAATTATGCCAGTGTTTTCTAATGTTCCTCGGCAACGCATTAGTAACCTGGTTCCATGTGAGACTACAGTTTAGACAAATAGATGACACTTTATTCCATTTTGCCAAAATAACACACTGTGCTTACTGAAGCAGCTTTCCTCAGATTGCTAACCAACTCAGATGCTGCTACCCATAAATGAATTACTTAAAAATCTAGATTCAGATACAGTGGTACCTTGGCTTACAAACGCCTTGGTTCCTGACCAAATCGGGTTGTGAACAAAAATTTCATGAAAATTTTGATTTGGGTTGCGAACCCCACATTGGGGGGGGGGGTGACCAAGATCGCAGCCATCTTCCCTCCCAAGTGGGGAGATGGCCACATTTGCAGTTCCATTTGTGCAGGGAAGACATGTGTGATTACGGCTGTGCTTCTGCAGGAAAGATGGACACAATCTCGGCCATTCCCCCCCCCCCCAACCAGCACGATCGTGGCCATCTCCCCACCCCCACCACGAGTGCGCCTGTGATCACACACATCTTCCCTGCACGAACGCAACTGCGATGGTGGCCATCTCCCCACTTGGGGTGGGGGTGGGGAGATGGCCGCAATCATGCTGATTGCAGGGTGGGGGGATGGCCGTGATTGCGCCCGTCTTTCCTGCAGGAGCGCTCCCGTGCCAGGATTTCTTTGAGAAGCGCCACCCCAGTATAATTGTAATGAACAGAGTGTTGAATCTGATGAACGATAACGTGGTTTCTCATTTCCGGAGGGTTATGCAGCGCAGGAAAAAACAAGTGACTATAGACAGATTTTTCACCAAAATTGACTCGGCAGCTAAGAGACAAAGAAGAGAGGAAACCCCTGAAAGAGATCTCCCCAGTGCCCTTATGGAGGGGGACTCTCCCTCAAAACAATGATCTCCCCCACTCCTAGGTTAGTGTTCTCCACTGTACTGTACAGTTTGTTACTTTGTTGTTCTTTGTCACTTTGTTTCAAATTTTTCTGATTAAAAAAATAAGTTACGGAATGTATTAACCTTATTTACATTGAATCTTATGGGGAAATTTGACTTGGGTTGCAACCAATTTGAGTCACAACCAGAGTCGTGGAACGGATTAAGTTCGTGAGCCAAGGTACCACTGTATTTTTTACCTTCTTGAACAGTTGTGTCTTAATTATTAAAGTTGCCCACAAGCAATCTAATGGTTTTAGAATGTTAACCTTTTGATGGAAATACATTCCATTCTATGGCTTCTAGCAGGGATAGGCTATCATCTGGCTGGATTACAGACGTCATGCAAAACTATGGGGTTTTTAAATATTTGAACCTATGCCAGCTTTGTGAGGGGCTTGCAAAGTAGGATGTGAAAGCATGGTTTGTAGCTTGCTTGCCAACCATAGTTTGTGCTGACTGTGGCTTATCGTTGCATCTGAATTCACAGATCACTGTTAAACCTTCACAAGCCTGCAGCAACATAGAGATGAGAGTGAGCTTATGAAACGGAGCAGATGAAACACTGAAGGAGAGGGGCAGCTCTATGTCTTGGCTCGCTCGCTTTCCTTTGGAAACTGAAACCACAGTGCAGGTGCTTAACTATGACTAGTCCAAACCATACCTTGGTTAGATCCTGACTTGCACTGTTCTTTTCCCTGTTCCCCTATTTTTTTCCCGTTAGAGAGGAACTGTTGTATTTGTTCTAGAAAAAAGCTTGGGGGAGAGGGTAGCTTGGCACATCTATGATTTGCTTTTCTGAGCCCGTCCAGTATTGCTTTCCATCCTCCTATTTCTGCAGAAAAGTCTTGTTAGTTTTGGATGGCAATAACTCCTGTACTTTCCATATTCCTTCCAGTAAATGCTGGAAACAGTAGGTGTTATCCTCTGTGCCAACACCTCCACTAGCCTATGAAGTTTATTGTTGTGCCATCATTAAGAATAAGAGCCATGGTATGACTAGTCTTTGATTTGATTCTGATAACATGTAGTAAAGTTTTAGTGCATACGCAGTTTGCTCTAAATTCTTTCCTTCATGAAATGAAATGCTTCTGTTTGATGTGGAAACATCCATCTTAGTACAGTGCTAAACTTTCTTAAAAGGTAAGCAATATTTAGGTTAAAGAGGTTTAGGCTGTGATTTAAGTTGAGAGCCAGTGTGATGCAATGGTTAAGAGTGCAAGACTGGGACTCAGGTGATCTGGGTTCTAGTCCCTGCTCAGTCGTGGAGCCAACTGGGTGAATTTGGGCCAGTCATAGGCTCTCATGCCAGCCTATCTCACAGGGTTGTTGTTGTGGGGATAAGAATGAGAGCAGGAGGAGGAAAATGATGTAAGCCACTTTGAGTTTGTTACAAGAAGAAAGCAGATACAGACTCTGCTGTTAAGTCAAGCTCTATAGATTTGTTACAGTATTGATCAGTAGTGGAATGTTTGGAAGCACATCTTCATTCTGCATTTTCACAGTTTTCCAAGTTGGAACATCTTTCAAATAATGCAGGATTTGTATTGCAACATAGGCGCAAATGGTTTTACACTTCATTTCTACAGTTTTGAATCTGTGGGTGAGTGAGATGTACTTCGTGCATCTTTGGATACTCCTGTCCGTGGAAGCTCATCCTGCAGTGAATTCATGATCTTCAAGGTGTCACCAAACTCCACTGTTTGTTGGGTTGGGTGGAAGGGAGATGGTGATGGAGCACATGGCCACTGAATAGGTTGCTTGTTGAGAGCTTGGCTGTAAAGTCTCAGCTACCTTCACTTGGAAGTAGAGCAGATCTGTTATGGTCATTGTATTGCATCTATATCTCACCTCTTTTTTTCTTGCATAGAACACAAGGTTTTCTTCTTCATTTTATCCCAAGAATTTAGAACAATTCTGTTAAGTAGGTTAGGCTGAGAGTCAGCAGCTGACCCAAAGTCTCATCCAGTGAGCTTCCTGACTGAGTGGGGACTAGAACCTGAATCTCCCAAATCCCAGTCTTAACTACTACACTACATTAGCTGTTTCCCAGCCTCTCTTAGGTTAGCCTGCCCCAGGAATAGACAACCTTTTGGAGTCCTGGATACAACTGGCAATTGAAGCAACTGTCTTGGCCAACATCACAAATGGCTGCCATGGGTGGTGTGGCAAAGAACAGGTAACCTGTCTAAACAATTCTCTACAAGGCACAGGTGGGATCTAAGGCCCAGCACACTAAACAGTTCCTTTGAACCCACCGTTTTCAGCACCAACAGAAACTTTTTTCACAGCAGTTCCTGTTGTTGATAAGAAAATGAGTTAATTAAAAACATTGGGAAGGGTAGAACCTCGGTGGGTGCTAGTAAAGGTGCCCATATTGATGCCTACAGAGATTACTTTATCTGCTGTGACCTACCCCATACAGATTATAGCTTTCTGATAACCATCTTCTCACCACTGGGTTCTTTTTCTTTGCCAGTATAGTGCATTCCCCCTTGGCCAGACCTTCTGAAGGAGAGGTGACCAATTCTGCCAAGGTTCTGCTTCCTGGCATGTGCTATTGCACTGCTTTTCTTTAGGCTTGTTCTGACACCTTCTCCTCTGTTCTTGCTCCTTTTGACCATGCCCTTGACTGCAGTGTAAACTTCACTTAACTCTGGTTTTGGTTTCTTCTTGCCCCTGGTGCTGTGACTGGGATGTCTGGAGGTTGGGCTCAGAGATCAGTAGCAGAGCAAAAGGTTTGCATTCAGAGGTTTCTGAGTAAGCCCTTGGTATGGTGGGAAGGACCTCTGTGTGAGCTCCTGGGGGCTGCTATCAGTCAAGGTGGACAATGCTGGGGTAGAAGAAAGGGGTCTCAGCTGATATAACAGGCTACCATGTGGCTGTGTTCCTGTGACTTCTTGGCTTGTACTGTCTGCCAGCTGAGCCTCCATTGGTGTCTTGTCCTTTCTTCCTTACCTCTCACCGAGAGCCTTCCATTTGTCTGGCTGTGTCTTCCGCAGGGGTGATCTTGAAGGGTTACATACTGAACAGGCTGCCCGTAACAAAAGGTTTGTAAGCCTGGTTTGGTACCTCTTCAGATCTTTCTCCAAACTCTTAAAGACAAGGATGCTGATAGCACCTTTGGTACAGATCCTGTCACCTCTGCTATGCTCACCTTGCAGCAGGCTTGAGCAATCTGTATCCAAGAAGTGTTTCTTTGCTAGCCTGTTGTAGCATAGAATGGATGGCTCAAAATCAGGCTAGGAAGAACTAGAGCTCTGAAGCCCGTTCCCCACCTGGAAGAACTCAGGTGGACAACTCACTGCAGATGTAGTAGTGGAGAAGGAAAAAAAAGGGAGCTGCTTTTACGGCTTCCATCATCTGAAAATGGACACTAAGCTATTTGTATACATTTGGCCCAGTTTTTATACCACTAGCACTTAGGCATTTTTCCCTTTCATTCTAACGCTTCCAGTTCCCATATAAACAGGCAGCAGCATCGTAGTGGGGGCCAAGTACCCACGAGTATAACTTTTCTGGAGATTCACCCAACCATCTGCAGATGGGTTTCCATTTTAAGAAAATTATTCCCCAAAGGTTTTGGAAACCAACTCACAGACAAAGCATATCCGTTGTTGTACAGAAATTCCAGATGGCTGTTATGCAAGCTCTAACCAGGTTGTGGTCTGCCCATAAGTATCAGAGATATCTCCATTATAAGATCACTTTTGTTCAATTAAGAGCACAATATCAAATCTTCTCACATAGATTTGTGAGAGAATGGAATAGCCCCATGATTGTAATAGGGAAAGGACTACTGAGCCACTCCAGATGTCATCCTTGGCATGGGTTGTGAGATCAGCAAGGCATGGCTGGAGATCTCCTCTGGTAGCTTAGACATTGCTCTGTAGCAGGAGAACTGGATCATGAGTAGACCCCCACCCCAGTCTATCCATGACATTCAAATCCAAGATGCCCAAGTATAACAAAGAAGAGCAATTCCTTTTAGACAATTGCAATTTCTTATTCCACACTGCCAAGGAATTCAATCCTGACTGCTCTTTAGAAGGCCAGATACTGAAGATGAAACTCAAATACTTTGGCCACCTAATGAGAAGGAAGGACTCCCTGGAGAAGAGCCTAATGCTGGGAAGAATTGACGGCAAAAGGAGAAAGGGACGGCAGAGGATGAGGTGGCTAGATGGAGTCACTGAAGCAGTTGGTGTGAGCTTAGGTGGACTCTGAGGGTTTTTGGAGGACAGGAGAGCCTGGAGGCATGTTGCCCATGGGGTCATGATGGGTCATGCACAACTTTGCCACTAAACAAAAAAACCCCACACTGTCACTCAGGTGACTCTTGTGCAGCACCCAACCAGAATGCAGTCCCTTAGTATAATTTTGACCAATTTCATTAGTGCGCACAAATGATCAACTAGAAAAGGTTAAACCATGCTGCCAAAAAGAAGTTAGATTTGGACCAAGATCCTGCCAGAAGCATTGAGGCAAAATAAAGGTGTAGAATCTTCTAGTGGTATGGCGTGAACGGCGCCATTTGAGGTTGCAAGTGCAGGGTGTTATTTCTGAGTACCCCAGCAACTTCACACAAGTAAGCAAGAAAAAAGACATCCAGGACTACTCCAGTCAGCTGCTGCCTGTTCTATAATATTGCTTGCAGGAGGGATTAAATTTTGTTCGTTTGTTTCAATATGGGGAAAGTATGAATCTTCTATGTAAAGCAATACTTTCTAGTTTGCCCTGTACAGGTAATCACCTCTTTCCCACCCTGTTCTATTGCAGGTGTATTATAGGCCCCTGACCTTAAGTGCTAAAATCAACCCATGCTTAAGTGATAGATCTTAAGAGCCAGATCTGTGTTCACACAAAAGTGAGTGAATGGAAAGGGTGTGGTTGGGACTGAAAATGGCCAATTAGGCTTAGTTTTCCATGTCAAAAGTTACAGCACAACTCAATCAGCTTTTCAGTACAGATAAGACTAAAGGCAGCATCTGCATGCCAGAATTTGCAGTGCTATCTTTTGATTTGTATTAAATTGCAAAGACGGAAGACTAAAACTAAAAATTGAAGATTAAGGAAAAAAATAAAATTTCCCATCCTTAATATTTTTAAAGCCTGCAAGACTGTGGACAGAATTGTATCTGTCATTTTAAAACAAGAAAATCAGTCTCAAGTCTGCTTATAAAAATAGCAGAGTTTTTCCAAATAACAGGGAGAAAAACTTGTTACCAATTCTAATGAGTGTCTCTTCATTGCTGTGGAGTGAATACAGCCTGTATTATTTCATCCAACTTGGCCAAGGGAGCTTGTTAGATCAGAATGTCAGATTAGGCTTTTTATTTCTGCACAGGAAGGGCCTATTTCCCTGACAGGTTTGGGCTGGCTTCTACTTAACTGCTTCATGTGTGGACTTTAATTTGATAATAGAAACAGCTTGCGGAGAATAGCAGGCAGGGTTTTCACCTGCACAATACCTATGGAAATAACTGGTGTATCACCCCAAGCATCCTGGCTCCTTATGGGAGAGAATCTGGTATGTGTCTGTATATGTTTTAGGTAGGGGCAGGGAGAAGAGGTTGCTTCCTAGTCACTAGGTAATACTGCCAAATAGGCTTGTATTAACCCTGCATGTAGTGTACCACCTAAAATTAACCCCCAACTTTCTCTAACTAGTTTTTTTTTTAAATTTTGCCTTCAAGACCTAGCTACAATTAGAGGTAAATCACAGTTGCTGCTGGCATTTATATTTTCAAAGGGAGAACTGTCATTGCTTCTTTTTCCTAGTAGCCTTTGATACAGCCTGGAACATTTTTCTTCATCTGATATGGTTTGACCTAATTAAGTCTGCACAACATCTCCTCCACTCATAAACTGCAGACATTGGCTTTTCCATGATACTTAGAAACATCTTTTTCTTATCCACATTTCTCACTCCTGTTTTTCGTTCTAAACAGCCTGAAGGAAGAGATCTGGGAAGTTCAAAAGCTTCCTCACTCTTTTCTGATGTTTCAATTCATCTTTATAAACATGTTACCCTGCTGCTACTTGTGGAGTTTTTCCAGTGTGATCTACTCATAGCACCAGCAAATTAGGCCGTGTCTAAGGCAGTTGTCTTTCCTAGTCTGCTAGGATGATAGGGATGATAAGGATTGAATTAGAGAGTCTGTGCCCCAATCTCATGGCCAGCTTCAGCTACTGTCCAGATAATATGTTGGGAATGTAGTTCATTCCTTTGCATTCAAGATAAGACACTAGCAAATAATTGACTTTGAAGAATACTTCCAAGGCACATGTCCACTCAAGTCCAGTTAAGTCAGTCAGAAACCCAAGAAAGCAGCAGAGCTTTGACGTGGATATTTAGTCCAAGGTCATTCACAGAAGCCCAGTCAAGGCACTGAAGGTGAGGAGTCAGGAACAAGGTATATGGCAGCCTTCCTCAACCTGTGGCCTTCAGAGGCATTTCAACTGAACGATTGACTGGGAATTCTGGGTGTTGCAGTCCAAACGTGTCTGGAAGGCACAAAGTTCGGGAAGATTGATCTGGGGTTCAGAAGCAGGACTGATGAGTGCTCTCACAGATCTGATGGCATGATAGTCAGCCTTATATCCAGGAGCTGGCTGGGCATGCCCATGCTTCTAATTGCACCTCCAGATGTAGGGCTGGGATGCAGTCTGGCTCTCTGCCTGAGATCTGCATGCTTCTCTGTAAGCAGCAGCATCCCCAAGGGCTGGGTGGTCTTCCTGGTTCTAGCTCAGAGCCTGAGTCTGTCTGGACAGGGCCAAAGCTCCCTTCCCTTGCTCTTGAAGGGCTTGCTGCCTCCTCCACTGCCAGTGTTTTTCTTTCCTGAGTTCGTTTCTGCCTCATTGGCAGGCACTAAGGCATCCCTGCAGCCAGGTGAGTCAAGTGCCTCTTCGAATGCAGACTCTTCAGGCAGAGACATGACATCCAAGCCTGTATTTTACCACTAGCTTTCCTTATTGATTTGAATAAAGCATGCCCAGACGGCTTCTTGTCCACATTTAGTTCACGATTTTGCATTTCAGATTTGGGGCCCAGCTCAGGATGGAAAGATGCCAAATACATTGCATGCCGCACTTCTCTTGGAGGCAGAGGAGGGTACGTTCACGTTCCCAGGCTGAAATTAAAGTGCCCGTTTAATCCACAAGGCTGTTTTCAAGAGGGCCCAGAGAAGAGGTCTCACACATTGTATACACCTACACACACCTCCAGTTCTTGACCTTTCTGTAAACCCAAGTCCTGACATAAGCAAGTTGCAGGGATCATCTTTTATTAGGAATGTTTTCTGCATTCAGGAGTAAGTGCTTAATTCAGTACTCACTTGCTGCCTGCTCTAAGTTTAAAGAAACTGCGCAGGGTTAGATTCACAGATGGTGCCAGTCAGGGCCATGTGCAATTGTGTATAGAGTTTGTTCATTTTAGAAACATACCAGAAGGACGCCACTAGCCCAGACATCTTCAGCTCTGCTTATCTTGTCAGTAAATATTTAATAACATCGTTGTCGGATAGCACAGCCCACATAATTTCTATTTTACAAATGAAGACTATTTTTCTTGGGTGCTGAGAGTGCGTGGGAGGCAAAGCGAAGGTTTAGGAGACCAGAGAGCTCATTCTTAACAATTCAGCAGTGTGCAGTAGCTTTCATGCAGTTTTTTAAAACGCCCACACAATCCCAAGCTATCTCTTCCCATACTTTCTGTGAAAAGTGATATGTGAATGCTAACTACTCCAGCCTAAATTTTGGGATACTTGTGTTGCTTTCAGTTTCCTGCCAGAGGAAGAAAATTACAACCGCTGCCATATAAAACAGGGAATTGCATACACTAAAAAAAAACAAACAAACTCAGAGCCCCAGGGAGGCGTCTTTAGGAATAACTTGTTATTGTTTAGTCTTAAAGTCAACCCATCATGACCCCATGGACAACAGTCCTCCACCATCCCTCGGCATCCACCCAAACCCACAACCACTGCCCACTACCAGGGGTCCTCCTCCTGGTAGCCAACTGCCTCACTTCTTTTGGAAGGGACTCCCAGAGAAGGACCCCTGAAGATAACCCCAGGGACCAGGTAGGTACATATGGGATGAAGTGTTCCTTCATTTAACCTGGCCTCCAGCTGTCTAGGGCCTTGAATGTTGGTGCTAGCACTCTGAATCAGGTCTGGGCTTCAGCTGGCAGCCAGTGCTTTTGAAAGACGACTGGCAGAATATACTGTTGTGAGCCAGTTCCTATGAGCAGTACTGCTGCCCTGTTTTGGATCAATTGAAGTTTCCAGACCATTTTCAACAGCAGGTGCATGTACAGGGCATTGCAGTAATTCAGTTGAGAGGTTACCATAGCACGGTAACTATAGCTAGGCTCTCTGTATCCTGTAGGGTCGTAATTGGTGTATCAACTTAGGGTGATAAAACATATTTTGCTGAGGTCATCTATAGCTCTGCTCCTGTGTTTTCCTGCAAATCTCCCTGTGCACCGCCACCACCTCTGGAAGTTGGGCATTGCAGAGGCCTCTTGGCATCCTGCAGTTCTTCTTTTTCTAGTGCAGAGATGGCAGAGTTCAGGACCTAACTGGGCTTTCGGAAGTGTCCTATGGAAAATCCCTCGCTCTGTTGCGTATTCCAAAGAGCCACCTAATGAAAGATGCTCAGGTGGGGCTTACTTGAAGCAACTTGCACATCTGGCTGTGGCAATCACAACTGCTCTAAATGGTTTCCTTGTTCCTCAATAGGATAGGCTCCTGGGAACTGCTGGACCAGCTACCAAAAGACCTTAAACTGGTGTTGAAAAGAAGTTTGTGTCCATCTCTTTCCATTTTAAGCATTCAGAAACTAAAAGATGACTAATCAAAGGGATGCACAAAATATTTCCCAGAAGACAGAGTGCTTGAGATGCCCGCCAAAGAGGGGCTTACAAATAAAGCTTTGTTGCTGTCTCTGGAGCATTGGGATCTGGTTGTTGAAACGGGAGGGAAATGACTGAAATAAATGGAATTGTTGTTTGCAATTGCTGCACCTGGTTTTGTATGAGTGCAAGAAGCTGTGAGCACCTGACTGAGAGCTTCTAGCCCATCTTGCTTGTTTGATCAGCTGGCAGACAGTTGCTGGAATGCTTGGCATGAGAAGGCTGTCCCCCTGCCCGTTCTGGACAAATGCAGCTCTGTGTGCATATTGGCATATTAGGTATATGTTTCTTTTTGGCTTTTCATCTGTTTTATCCATGTGGATTCCCCAAGGGCATTTGCAAAGGAAAAGAATTTGTCCCACATGTCACAGAATGAAAGAGAAAGGAGGTGGAAAACCCAGACTAATTTCTTTTACTTTTTGTAGAGTGCATTTTCTGACCTTGTATGAAGAAGCCCTTCGGCTGTCTTGTCACTTTTATGAACTGTGAACGGTGAAGAGCCTCTGACTTTTAATGTACATTTTGTGGGGAGTTTGAGAAGGAGGAAGCTATTGCCAGCAAACCTCAGACCTCATAAAAGGTCATTGTTGGAAAGGCTTGGCAGCGAGAGAACACTATTCAGAGATCTCAAGTGTCTGCTAGGGTTCTTTGAAAACCAGCTGAAGCAAATTTCTAAGTAAGACTTCAAACAAATCTTACCAAACCAAGTATTGGATTTACAGACATCTTGTCCTTGATTACAAAAATTAAAAACCAACAATAACTATTTATTGAAAAGATGAGAAATGTAGTCCAGAAATGTTAGATGCCTTAGGTTCTCCCTGCAGGCCTGCATCAGGGTTTCTTCTAGTCCAGATAAAAAGAAGATTGGGAGAAGAATGCTGGGTTGTGCTTAAGGAGACAGTGCACAGGCAAGTAACTGCTTGGGCCCAGCAGAACTTGCTTTTGAGTAACCTGCTTTGTGGGCCATGTTGACGTTGTGGGTTGTCAATTGTGCAGGGTGTGTGTGAAAAGTAAAAGTGCTGTCTTTACCTTCAGCATAGAAGAGTCCTATTCTGTGAGTACCTGACACTCTCAGAGAAACTCAGTAGTATCTTACACAAGGCAGCAGAGTCCAGTAAAGGTATTGTTTCTGTTAAGTGCCAGTAAAGGTGGGCAAAGTTAAATCACATTAGGATAGTTAGGAAAATACAAGTCACACCATGCAAAGGGCAGATGAAAATAGAACCTTGGATAGCTTGAAATGAGCTCTGCTGGTTGAAGTTCTAGCCTGCCAGGACTGTCATGGGAGAAGGTTGTTTGTGCAGGAACCCATTGGAGGGGAAGTGCTTTAGCTCCATGCACCCTTCCCTTCCTGGTGGAACGCACTGACCTGTTGACCACTGACGTTTCTTCGAGTTTGCACCCTCTGGCGCTAGGGAGGGAGAGGGCCTTGAATAAGGTCCTGGTGTCATGTCCTCCAAGGAAGCAGCACGAGCCTTTTCCTCACCTCAGTTCTCCGCTGTGAGCTGAAAAGATGAATGGTGAGCACAAAGAAGGCAAAGACATACAGAGCTCTGAATATAATTTTTACTGAGGGATTTTTCTAGGATTTGGATAAGAGGAGGGCCTGACTTCTCCAAGCTTTTTGTTCAATTTGTGCACATAAGAATGGTGCATTTTCTGATTGTAAATTTGTATGAAAGATAGTGTGCATGTAAGTGAAAGCAAGAAAAGAAGGAGAATTAGACATGTTCTATTAGTTGGTATAAACCACTGTGACTAGGTGGAACCTTAAGTGTTAGCAGCAGTAACATGCCACTGAATACCAATTTCTGGTGAACAGTAGCAGGAAGGAGCTAACATCTTTATGCCCAGTTTATGGGATTCCCAGAGGCATTTGGTGGAATAATTGAGTGGATCATGCAGGTTCTCCTTAGGTTCTTATGAGTTTATTGAAATGTGTTATAAAAGTTGAATAGCAGCAGCCACCAACTTGTAGGCATTGCCCCAGTTCATGAAAAGGAGGATAGAGGAATAGATGGCAGCTTAAATGTGTGAGTGTTGCCTCATGTAGATACTTGTGTATATTGCGTTGTACATTATGGAGGTCTCTAAATCAAAACAAATAAACGAGCACCACCCTGCAGCTGTGTAGAAATAACAACTCTGCATGTATTCCTGTGCTGTAATAAATAGAACCAAATTAGTTAAAATACATATTTTAACTCTGCCTAATCCTCCAGCTCGAAGGAGCTAAATGACCCCTGGTCAAGCATCGCCTATCAAATCACATTCAATTAAGAATATATCACAACAAAGAATCAGCCCAGTTGTTAATCATGAAAATTTGGTGCCTTCCTCTTAGCAGTCTTCTGAACCTCACCAAGAAGGCTCTGTGCCAGGAAGCTTGTTCCAGAACCTTATTCCACACAGCTGCTCTTGAAAAGACGCTGCTCTTACTGCTGCTCCCATGATCTCTGCTTGAGGTGTTACAGTGAGCAGAGCCCTACCCAACTGGTAGGGGTGCACCAAGCTTGAGGTGCTTCTGGAAGGATAGAGACCTAAGGCCATCACCTCCTATGGACATTGTGAAGCAGGCTTCTGGGTCAAACAAGGGTGCTGTCAGGGCTGGTGTGTGGGGCAGAGGTTAACAGCCCCCCCTCAGTAGAATGAACAGGAGCCCCCTGCCCCAATCCAGCAGGGTTGGCTTACTCCATCCATTATAGTATGTGTTGCCGTCTAAAGAACATCTTCTTTTCTTTAAGTCCAGAGGCTAAAATTACCTCCCCACTGATTTCAAGTAGCCATTAAGCCCGTCTTTTGTTTATATGAATTGGGCTTCTTGTTTCTTCTTAACAAAGACAAGCTGTCTGGTCTTCTGAGGAGTTTGTTTTGATTTGCAAACTTCATCTGGTACCAGCAACTTTTAACACCACTATAAACCTACATGGTCTTGCATTTTATTGGGCCACCTACCCTGCTGTCTCGGGTTATAATAAACCCTTGGTGCAGCACTGATGTCATTTTGTGAAGAGCTCTCCTTTGGAGGAAATCGCGGCTGCCAGATCTGTCTTGGCCTCCATTCGAACTGTGCGTTTGTTCATGCAAGCCTGAGTGTTGGAATGTGTGTAAGATACAGATATAGGAGAGAACTCTTTGTTTCTTAAGCGCTTCTCTCTTTGCTATTATGATTATGGCTTATCGCTGAACTACTTTTCAGGAAAGAAGGTGATGAAGCAATTTCATAGTGACTTATGAGAAAGCAAAGTAAAAAATAAAAGGTCTGTACAAATGCATTTGCCCACCCCCAACATTTAAAACAGGATTGCCTTTCCTGTCATCTTTCCTGTTTTAGGGGTTGTTTTTTTTAAAGTGCTGAAGTGAGAGAGAAATTTTGGAAGCGTTTACCATGCAGTTTTGCTGAGCAACTAAATACTTAACTAGTTTCTGACCGCATTTTCACCAGCGGTCAGAAACTAGTCTGAAGCCAGAAGTGCAACATCAGCAGCAAGAACGTACTGCTATCTTGATCGGGCAAATGCAGAATGCCAGGTGCCTAGTATTGGTACAAGCCCAGCAAACTTTTATGTTTCGCTTTCCCTGCCACTTAAGCAGGCCAGTGTTCCACAACATTGCAAGCCTAGAGGCAAAGTGGGATAAATAAATGAATACCAGCATATTTTAGCATATAGCTTTATTGCTGCTAATTACATCTTAGGAGAGACATTTTAACCTTTTTGAAAAGGGGCAAGAACCCACACCCAAGCTAGCAAACCACTCAAGTATCAGTGGTCAGGGAAACCATTTTAATATCTTGGCTTATTGCTGTTTTATTTGTGATTGTAATCCTTCTTGAGTGCCATTTTTCTTGGTAAAGGAGGAGTACAGACAAAATCAATACATCCCAGTGGGCAGAGTTGGACCTCTGGATGATTGGATTCAGCCTCCCAACCTGATATTCAGTGCTGATGCTTTGAGGCCTGAGTTGAATGTAGGTTGACCCAGATAGCTCATTTGTCCAGTTTACTGTAGACCAGCTAGTTTACTGTCCAGTTCTGAGTAAATGCCCACTCCTGTGATGATGTGATATGGATTCCCCCCGCCCCCCTACTTTCTGAGAAGCAGTAATCCCACAACCTCAACTTTGGTGCGAGATGCTACCTCAGTGGTCAGGAAAAGAGCAGTGAGCCAGTATGAGGACACTGAATATCTGAACTGGGACTTTGTGTTCCTGTATGAGCAGCTAATATAAGAAAGTTTTCCTACATATGGCACCCGTCTTGGTAGTGAGATGGATAAAGGTACTAGATTAGGTTTCAGGAAATCCCAAAGGTTGTCTGAATCTGCAGTTGCAGCTCGAGTTGGGATTTTAGGAGAAATCTACAAAGGATTCAAATTAATTTGTGCTGCCATGAGTTTGAACTATGGATTCTACATTAAACTGGCTGTTTCTGAGTCAAGCTGGTTCTGTGGACAATTTTTTGTACTTTGTACAAATCTATATTTGAACAAGCAAGCATTGGCATTGATGCATTTACACAAGTGCAAATAGGAATTAAATTCTTGTAAAGAATAAAAAAAATCTGATTCTGTCAATGAATGGACAGCCAAGCGAAAGACACCTGACAATCCATGAAGCGCAGATGGAACACATTTAAGAAAATCTATATATCCCTTGGTTCAAGTAATTACAAGTAGAATAGAAACTGATTAGTTCTGGGTCTTATATGCTAGCTGCTGGAATGGGCTTGGCAGTGTGTTTTTAAGTTCCTTATGGCCAAAGCAGATTTTTCTTTTAATGTGTGTCTAGCAGTGCTTGAGTGGGACACTGGGAATCTGGGTTGTATTTCTCAGTTGGCCAGGAAGTCCATAGGGTGACTTAGGGCCAGTTACTCCCTAACAGTCTGGCCTAACTTCTTGTTGTGATGACGAAATGGAGAGGAGGGGGGCCATGTAAACTCCCATGGGTTCCTTCCAAGAAAAAGGTGGGATATAAATGGAATACAATAACATTTTAGAAACACATGCTTCATTGGAGACTGCTGCATATGCCAGTATTACACTGTTTCTCGGTTAATACATTTCTTGTGTTAAGTTGTTTTCCTAAAGGTAACAAGTTTTTAATCAAAAAAATTAAAATTAAAAAAGTTTATAGACACCTTTTTCTTTTTAAACTAATTTTTATTAAATTTTTACAAAATTACAGCTACAATACAGCAGAAAGCAAAATATACAGTTAAAATCATACTATAACACAATAAAACCATGCATCCTACCACCAGGACCATTAGATATTTGCCAAATCATTTGCTCTTTCAAGAAACTCCATCCCTCTTCCTAAATTGCAGTGACTCTCATGGAAGTTCAAATCCTTTCCCTTTTGTTAGCACATACTCAACAAATTGCCCCAAATATAGACACCTTGTTTTCTCCTCATCCATTAAATAAGTAGAAAACATGAGGTGCTGTTTCCACTCTCAGGTTAATTAAATCCACCTTCATGTTCTTTCCAATGACTTCACATCAAGGCCGAGGTGAACTGCTGGGAGTTATTGGAGATGCCTTTTACAGGGGGAGTTGTTTCTACTTGTTATCGGTGGGAGTTTGGGAAGCTTTGGACCTTACAGGAGCAAACTCCTTTTAGTCTAGTCTGGCATTTAATTTAAATGCCAAAATCAAATAGTGACATTTATTAATGCATAGATATACAGGGTCTGAGAAAATTTATCTTTCTCTGTTGTATGCGTTCATTTTATTATTTTTCTTGACATGACAGAAGATTGTTTTAATTACACAATGCATTTCCTGGCACACTTCCAAATTCCCCCATGTTCTTTCACTGTTTAAATTTTACACCCACCTGTCTTGCTTTGTTGGCATAGAAAGCTTTACTTCTCACCTTAAAGGTTGTTGAAAGTTGCTTGCTGTCTACCATAAAAATGTTGATCAAAGGCTGCATTTGACATTTTCCTTTTACACTGGAAATGTTGCAACCTCTTCTCATATGTTGCTGGAGCTTCGAAACTGTTAAATTGCCTTGAATCACCCGACTAGTTGGGTGAGTGTGAGAAAGGCATGTCAGCATTCCTTTTTGCTTTAGAAATTGAATAGCAAAGACTGAACATCTTTAACTTTTACAACCTGATTCTCCTTAAATAAATTGTATTGATGTGTAAGTGAAGGCACCATGGCTTGGAATCTAAGTTTTAACTTCATGAATTGAAGGAGCTGCCAGATACTTAAAGGAGGGTTCTGTTTATGGAAGGATAACGCTGAGTGTACCTCTCTCCCTATGAGCCCGTCCTCTGCGGGATATGCAATGGAACGAGATCATTCATGTGATGTGTGGTAGCCATGCCCAGAGACAGTTCTTCTGAGACAGGTTTTGCATCAAAAGGACAAAGAGACTGCAGTGCCCATTCTGCCATCCAGGTTCCCAACCTCTCCTGCTGTGCCTGTTTATCTATTGCATTTTCAAACTGCCCAAGAACAAACATTCTCTGGGTAGATTATGAACAGTTCAAAGAATAAAATACCATATGAAAGAATAGAATACAAAACAAAATAATGAGCAGCAGAGGAATAGATAAAAACAAAAATGCAAAGAAAAAAGCCTCAACAACTTATAGCCAAAAACTTTCAAAGGCTCGAGAGACATGCAAAGATGTCACCAAAGATTTATTAATGTGTAAGCACTGTGAGGGCATTTGGTAAATGGGGCAGTAGAAATTTCACTTGCAGATACCCACTCAATGATCTTTGATGGGGCACTCTAGTACTCGAATTTACCCATTTTTCACTCCTGTCCAGGTTGCTTTCCTTCATCATTGTCGTTGGCTTCTGCTTCTCTTTGTTGTACTGCATCTGTTTAATTTAAAGAATCGTTGTAAACTGTGAATGTCTTCAGTGCCTTCATAGAAATTGAGTTTATAAATATAATTAACCTTTTCCACATTTAGTTCCAAAATATTGGTATCTATTGATTAACACCTTCTTAAAATGTTGCTTTCAGTTACCTGACCACAAGTAACAAGCAGAAGTTCCTGTATACCACAAGACCTTTTTTAAAGAGAGCTGCCTTGGTACTTACCTATGTAAGTATTCACTAAAGAATATAGTCTTACTCCCTTTAATTTCTTTGGAAATTATGTTATAACTTGGCAGTTTCAGGAGTAAGCAGATGTAGGAGAATCTTCCTTTACTCGCACCTAAGAATGAACACAATGAGTTTCAGCTCTGGCTTAGCAGCAGGAGGGCTGAAACAGGACTTCTTGCTGCCTATGGCAAGCACCTCCCTATGCTCCAGTCAAGGCACAGAGTACCCAAACAAGATATAAATGAAGCTAAGAAAGAATTGATTGTAAGTATGATAATGGCAGTTAGGCTAGTGATAGTTAAATATTGGAAACAGAATTGGGTCTTGCAAAAGGCATGAATGGTATAATGAAATATGGAACATGGTAATTAATGATAAACTGATGACAGAAATAAAAATTAAGAGGGTTAATGAAAGCAAATAAATATAATGAAATTTGGGAAGATTTTGTAAAAGCAGTACTGATAGAAGGCAAAGGCTGTAAACCCAGTCAAGATTATATGAACTTCTGGAGGGGATATGGAAATAATTGAAGTATATTATATGTTATTAATTGTTATAGTATGTGAATTGGTGGTAGCATTACTTTTATTATTGTGTTTTTGTTGTGATGCATTTATGGGGGGGGTTGGTCTAAAAAAAAAAAATGTGGGGGGAGAAGCACAGAGTATCCTAGGCCAAGTAATTTTGGTCCAAGATCAGGAAAAACCCATAAGCATCTCTCATACTCTCCCACTATAACTTATTAAGAACCTCCTGCTCTTTTGGGAAAACCAAAATCATCTGCTTTTGGTGTCTTCCTAAAGCTAGTCCCAATCTTGCTTATCAGCTGACAGTGAAGGCCCTTTTGAGGAAGATGTTAAAATACTTGATTTTCATTCTTTCCCTGGCTTGCTATCTCTAAGGAATTGTGATCTTTTATAGAATAATAAAACTGGTATCTGTTTTTCTTCCCTGAAGGTGATCCTACTTTTGTATTTTCGCCTCTGGATAATGGGTGGTTCCATGCCAGCATTTTCAGAACAGGACAATCCAGCTTCATTCTCGCCATATCTTCTTACAAGGTACAGTAGCAGGAGCCACATTGGTGGGAATGTTGAACTTTGCTTTAGTGTAAACCAAGCTACCCCATAATTTTTGCTGTTTCCCCCTGAAATTTGCAGTGATCAGAATTATTTACTAATAATAGCTGTGGAGCTAGGCAGATACAAATCAATACATTTTTTCATTGTATAGGAAAAAAATTCAGAGAATGGACAAAATGTAGTGATAATTGACTTCTGCATGTGAATGATGGCAACTGTAGAAGAATGAAATAATGTCTTAAAATTCATGGATACATTTTTGAATTTTAATAGCCCTGCAAAGTAATTGTCTGCATTTGCTTGTAAATTTCTTCAAAATAAGGAAGTAGAAACTGTTAACGTATTGGGGCACTCACCAAATTCACCTCGAAGGCTTAGCAGAAATAGCGATGAGCATTTCCAATAGCATAAGTGATCCTAAGCTTGGATAAATACTGAACAAAGTGCTTAAAAGCCAATGTGTGCATACAGTGTGTGTGTGGCACATCTAAGCAACTATTCCATGCTGTTCATTCTGCTTAATTTGGCTTCCACCCTGTCTCGGTAGAATCCAGGAGAGTATGCGCAGCATTGTCTCACTGGATCTTTGAAGCAACCTTTTGAGGAAGGCAAGCCCAGGAACTGCTGTTGCAGCTAGCTAAAAGGGAAAAGATGGTGTTAAAGGAGATTTCCACATTAGCCCAGAGCAGAAATTTGTTACCTTAAAACAGAAAGTATTTGTGTCAAAATACATAGGAGAACACAGGAAGTATGTCTGTTGAAGAAAACAGCAGATACTCAGGGTTTTACCAGCTGACCTTGCTCTGAATCCTTAAGCTAGGTGTTGGCCATAGCTCAAGAACTGTTGTCAGGCATATGAATTCCTGCAGCTTCAGAAAGCCACCCCAGGTCCAAGGATAATTACCAGCACATCAAAAGCTTGGGTAGCAGCAGCTGATCTGTCCAGATAGCCTCAGCTTGCTTCTCCTAAAGAACTGCAGTACAAAGGAGATCTGTGGTCCTGCAGAGAGCCCTCATTTAAGCTAGGCAATTTCTCTGAAAGGTAGAGAAGCCAGCCTGAACCAGAGAATGCTACAAAAGGGTCCTTACGGTTTCCTTTTTCTTTCTGTGAAAGCTGTTCCTGAATGGCCTGCTCCCTGCAAAAGCCGGTCATGCTATTGCATATAACTCAATGGGAGTCTTTTTGTTTCGAGGAGACTGCGTTACCCATTAGAGCCTTTAATTCTCTGGGGGCTTACGGCCTGGTGACCCTAATGCCAAGACCCAGAGTTTCTCCCTAAAAAGAGCAGAAAATAAAGTGGGAGAGAAGCTGCGGTGTAGAAGTCATTGGAAGAGAGAGATGACTGAAAGACGGACAAAAAGCTCTTTGCATCTCTGCAACTGATTAAACGAGGAGTCTCTTGAGAAGGAAAAACGAGTGTTCTCAGGGGTCAGAGAAAAGAATGAAAAAGAACAGCATGGGATCGGTTTTGTAGTCCATTAACTTATTCTTTAAAAAGAGCTGTATGTGCTTCCTTGGATAATCAGCTGAATTTTAACTCTTCCTAAATACTGGAAAGATGTTATTAATGCCCTTCATTAGGACTAACAGTTTTTCACTTCAGTATTTACAGCTGAAGCTGTTTTAGCTTGGGGCTCTTTCCATCTTTTGTATGGCTCTAAATCAAATGTGCCTGACAAGGCACTTCATAATAATGTTGTAAAACATATGTGGCTGCAATTATAACCAGGTGCTGTTATTTATGGGCTCTATATCTCTGCTGTATTGGTTTGTTTACTCCAAGGCGCTCCTATCAGGCAGTTCATCCATGCGGCAAAACCTTCCCAGTTTCTGTATTGCATTGCATACTCGTCTTTTTGACAGTTGGATAATTTCAAGATAACTGTAACGGCTTTGTTTGAAAGATAGAGGGCGTGTGTGAATGCATGGGCAGGTATAGCTCAACTAGTGTGTCCTGAACACCTGTCAGGTTGGGCTGTGTGAAGACGGGGGCAAACAGGAGATGGCCTAGTGCAGTAGCAGAGGACAGATCAGTCTTTATCCAGCCCATGCTAATTTCGTGTGTTCGGTTATAAGTTTGTTCAGTCTTGTTTCTACATAAGTGTGTGTGTGTGTGTGTGTGTAAGTGTAAAAACAGGGCAGTCACATACTAATAATCCCATCTGTCTGGGAGGTACAAATCAATCTGTTTCACTTTCACCCCC